>NW_009260350.1:3377188-3383950 GCF_000687185.1 Egretta garzetta | reverse complement strand
GGAGGGGGAAGCCGGGGCGGGTGGCTGGGCCTCGGCTGGGCCTGCTCCAGGTGGGGGAAGCAGTAGCGTGGCACCCTCCCTCGGCACCCCTGCTGGGTGCCCCCATGCACCTCGGTGGGTGCTGGGAAGTAGAGGGCAGAGAGCGTTTCCCATGCTGTGAGAGCAAACTTCCCCTGGCAAAACTCTGGTTTGCCATATTATTTGTCAGGGCTGTTGGGCTTTTATGCTGCGTGCCTGAAATCGCAGGGTACAACGAACTAATCGCATCCTTGTAGTGGAGGCCAAAGCTCTTGGGGGGAGCGGGGGGGAAGCATATGAGCCCCTGTGTCAAGGATATTCCACCCACAGGTTCATTCTCTTCAGATGAATAAGCTTTTTGTCAGGGGGCCTGTCTCTTCCAGGCTTTTCTTGATTTGGACTGGAAAGTTTGATGCTTGGCAGGCTTGAGAAGAGATACTTGATGGTTTGGTGGTTTGTTTTTTTTTTTCTTCCCTTACTGCAAATGCACGCTTCTATGTGCAGTTTTCAGAATGACTCTAGAAGCTCTAAGAGCCAAATTAAACACATGATGAGAACAGAAAACCATCTTGGCTTATTTCACTGAAAAGTGTTTTTTCAAGGAAATTGTTTATCATTAAAAAAAAAAAATCAAAAACACTCCTGTCAATATTCTATTCTTTAAACTCCCTTGGAAAGACATAATTACTTCAAGTTTTCTAAGCTGTCCAATATATTGGCATTTCTCTTGTGTAAATTTTTTTTCTTTCCTGTGAAAAATCAAACTCTAAAATGTCAGATGACACAATTTTTTGCCGAAGTCCGTAGGTGGCGAAGCCTCTGGAACCAAAAATGTTACTCTCTCACTTGCTGTCTAAACTGTGATCTTGCTCCTGAATCAGTATTGTTCAGCTGTAGGGATGCTTCTCTTGTTTTAATTGTTATTCTGCCCAGGCAATGCATTTAAATACTCATATAAGGAGACTTGTGATCTTGGATCTTAACAAGAACATAACTTTTTATTACCACTTCAGAGAAATCATACTACTGTAAAACCCCAAGAACTGAAAAGCTCTGTTAACAGAAAAATGAGAACTGCAGGTTAATATCTGAACTTTTTAAACAGTGCAAATAAACCTTAAAGCAATGCAAAAGATACTGACTTGCAGCTAACTTCAGAAAGTTAATTGAAATATTCCTGAGCTTAAAAATGCTGTTGTAGAGTAAACTATGGTTTTGCGAGTACGTGGGAAATTGGCAGGGGAAAGGAAGGCTGTGTTTTATAGGCTTAGCCTGAGTGCTTTATCTGCATGAGTACTGGGTGATTCTGCCACGTAAGCACCAAAAATATTATTTTAATAATAAGCTGGCAGGATGTCTTTTGATTGCCTTTCCAGTTTGTAATGTCAGGAGATAGACTGCAAAAGCAAGAGTTCAGCCCAACTCTTCAGGAACCAGATTTAAATATCAAGCTCCCGTATTAAACAATGTCCCAAAATGCTTTTTCTTGGCCTGGAAGGTATCTGTGGCCTCTCAGTAAGAAACGGGAATAAAAGTATAGCACCATGTTGCAGGTTCCTTCTGAGGCACGTGCAGCTGGCTCTTGGGTGTTCCCTCGAGATTTGGTGTTTGGGTGGTGTATAAATTGCTTTGCATAAATATTTCCAGCCACTATGTGTATGTGAGTTACAGTAAGGCTGTAGCCTCTTTTGTTATGCTTTTGGTTGATTGACCTTGTAAAACACATCCTGTGCTGCTTTTGTTTTTCTGTTTGCTGAAGACAGGAACAAATCATCACAATGCCAGCGTTGCCTCTGGATGAACTCCAGCTGACAGAAAGGGATCCCAAGACAGGGAAGCTGAGAACTTTACCAGCACTGGTGAGCTGTGTTTTTCCTGAAAGCCAAACGAGACCTTTAACAAATAATTGTCATGTATTCAGGCCTGGGCAAAACTAGCCCATGGTCAGGGATATGATGAAATTTGGTCAGCTTCCACATTGAAGAAATTATTTTCTTTGTGTTTTAGCACATTTAGATAGCTGAGAATTTTATTTCAGTGATGGGTAAATTAAAACTTACTGTGTTCAACACCTATAGCAAACTGTGTTTTCCCAGAACTCTTATTCTTTCAAGGAACGGCCTGATTAGCGATGTAAACTTTGCTGCAATAGAGAGAATGCTTTGGGAGCTTTTGCAGGCTCTGCATGAAGTTTAGCTCTGAGTAATAGCACTGGGATAAGTCCATCCACTTACTGCATCTGTGGCTTCAGCTTGGTGAAATCAGAAAATTAAATCCACGGTTACCCTTTTCTCCCAGAAATAAGGAGGTGTGGATAGAGCCTGATGGGCTTATTGCAGAAGTGGGACCTGCTGTTAATGCTGCTTGTTTGTGAGGAGGTTTACCATGGACTTATGTGCGGGTTGAGGCAGAGCTTGAAGCTGCTGCTCGCTGATCAACATGATCCTCATTCTAGGATGGCAGTATTTGGGCAAAGCCTGTTCAGTAACCCTTGGGAAGGGTAGCGAAATGCTGCTTCTCTGTATTTGGTGATCATGTCAGTTTGACTTCATGGAATGTTGGGCAAGAACCGGTTTGGAGGAAAAAGAGAGTGCAGGCCACGTTGCAGAGGCGTGACATTAAGCTGTTGGTGTTTGTTTTGAAGGTGTGGGAGGATTGCTTTGCAAGGCTTAATAGGATGCAAGGAGCAACATCTACAAAATTATGATGGTCTGAAAATATTGCTGATAAATGAGGTTACAAATCTGCTGCCTTAAAAGATTAGAAAATGGCTGTTTACCAGGGAACTGAATGTCAAATTGTGTTAAAGTGTAATTTTGTGTTGGCTTCCCAAAATTCAGTGAGCAGCGCAAATGGTAACTGGGCATTCTTGTCACTTGGTCTGTGTTTTTAATACAATGTTTTGGCTTTCTGCAGCACCCAGAAATAAAAGCAGATCGGTCTTTTGTGCTATACAGACCACCGCCTGTTGTCAGAGATCCTGCTTTAGTGGAAGAATTCTTGGAGCGAGCAAAATTTATTGCAGATGACCTGAACTGGCTTCTGGCTTTGCCTCATGACAAATTTTGGTGCCAGGTGATAATTGTTTTGTGGATGTTGAAGAAAAAGCATGAACAATCTAAGTGCTTGTAAAAGCCGTGAACTTTAAATTGTTTTCGTAAAGACTTGTGTATGCTCATTATGTCATTTGTCAAGCATTTTAATTACTGCGCCTTAGAGCGCAAAGAAAGTAGTATCTCCCTGTAGATTTTTTTTTTGTTGGGATTTTAAGAGTTTGCTTGTATTCGATGAATATGTGAATCCTTTTGGCACTCTTGAATGTTTTAGCTGGCTTTTAAATTTAACTGGGCTGCCCCTGAGCACAGCCTCTGAATGTGTCACATTCTCTTCTTTCTGTTTTCTTGTCTCTCATTGTGCAAGGTAATATTTGATGAGACGCTTCAGAAATGTCTGGATTCCTACCTGTGCCATGCCCCTCGCAAGTTTGATGCCTTGTTGGATTGCCATCCAGAGGTGAATGACATGCAGAAATGTCTTCATCGGAGTGTCTTCCTGACCTTCCTCCGAATGTCCACTCATAAGGAATCCAAGGTAAATATTTCTTTCCCTTGCAGGTGCTCTGGGCCATATAGCTTAGGGGAAAAAGACAACTGCAGAAATCAAACGTGTTTCTTCCTTGCCTGTCCAACTGCGTTCCTCTCCTTGGCTGTTTTTATCAGTCTGTTTCTCTGTATGAAGATGGCACTTCAGCTCTGAGTGGTTATCTGAACCATGCAATGCTTTCTTAGGAAGGAGATCCAGGCAATCAACTAAGTAATAGCAGGTTAGCTATGTGTGGTGGTATGATACATCGCTGTAAAATAAAAAAGAGCAAGTTGGCCTGTATATGGCTGCATGGAACATAGGCTCTTCAGGCCACCTGTAGCTGAGCGTTGGCTCCCTCAACACCACTTCCTCTGTGCCATACAGTGTCGCGTGATCTGTGCTAATGCTTGTCTCTCCTTGAACTTTCCCCAAGTTTTGGACACACAATGAGATTGCTCTAAATTACTGTTTTCTTGGCATCGTAACTGAAAGACATACACAGCCCTAATTGTGTGAGTGCAATTCCTGTGAGCATGTGGAATTTTCACAAGGCCTTTGGGCAGCGTGAGTGAAGCACCTTGTGTTTTAGCAATTACTCCCGTGATACCCTCATTGGTTCATGATGCGTTATTTGGTGATATACTGATTCTCTTGACTATCACAGTTCAGGATGTTTTGAGGAAAGATCCTGGAGTGGGAGTTGAAGGACTGGGGTGGGAACAGGTAGAAGGAATGCTGGAGCCTGCAGCTGGAACCACTTCAGCAAAAGTACTCTACACCTCTATGGTGTCTTTCATCCCAGGATCTGATTAAATCTTACCACTCCAGTGAGGCAGACAACCATTTGAAACCATTTTACAGTTGAGTAATTTGAAGAGAATGAATGGTCTGTTGTCATGCAGGCAGTCAGCAGGAGTTCTAGAAATTGAACCCAGCCAGCATAAAGCCGTGTCCCTCCGCTTTAGCAGGGAAAATGCACATACTGCCTTTCACTGTGATTGAAAACATTTGCCATCATAGGCAAATTTGTCTTCCAAAAATCCAAAATAGCATTTTAGCTTGCTTGTTTCTCAGTGTCAAAGAAAATAGAATTTTTTTGTCATCTAGAATTTTAGAAGAAATTCCTTCAGTGTTATGAGTCATGCATGTTTGACAGTGTTCTAGCAGGCAGGGTATAGAGCTGCGGTTCCTGGGCTTTCTTCTGACTTGTCACTGATGCAGTCATTTTTGGTGCCTTGATTCTACCCTTCCATGGTACCAATAAGCTCAGGCTGTGATCTCATGTGTGTTTTTTCAGTGTCAGTGCCAGTTAAGTTGTTCCTGTGCCTGGTTACTCATTCCTACTCCTCAGCTGAGCCATTCTTGTGTCAGCTCAGCTGTTTATTTGGCCACGTTGTGAGCCAGGTCTGGGAACTGAATGAACTGTATGTAGCTTTTTGTTTCAACTTTGAGATTGATCGGCTCACTTCACAGGGCCAGGCCTTACCATGAGTGGGGTGGATGGTGCAGTGGCAGTGCCAAGCAGCTGGGAACGTGGGGGTGAAGGGCTCTGCAGAAGCTGGTGTAGGCGGAGTTGCTGCCTTCTATGGAACAAAATCCTTAATGCACCTTTGCAAGATGTTTTTACAGGTGTCATTCTAATGCTGGAGTTCTTGCAGAGTATGATATTATCCTTTAACATTTTTTTCTTTGTAGGATCACTTTATCACTCCTTCTGTCTTTGGAGAAATTATTTACAATAACTTCCTGTTCGACATCCCTAAGATCCTGGACCTCTGTGTGCTTTTTGGGAAAGGAAATGGTCTCCTGCTCCAGAAGATGATTGGTAGGTTAAAGCCAAGGAACAACTTGTTGCATTTAGGCTTTTGCTTACTCGTGTAACAGCAAGTGACGAGTGGGATTTTATGCCAATGTTAGTGCTCTGAAAATTAATTGTTCAGTAGCAGCTAGAATCTGTAACTTCTTTACTTTTTTTCTTACTTTTTCCTTTTTTCTTGTGAACTTCATTTATGTCAGAAAAAGCATTGTGGCCTGCTATTTAGCTGTCCTGAGCTGGGCTCGTGGCGTTAGGCATGAACCAAGGCACAGTTATGCCTCAGCAGTTGTTTCCCATGCCAGTTAAATGTGTCCTTGGCCACTGTAAGAGGACTGTGAGGGGTCTGTAAAATCCTGATGGAGATGGGAAGGAGCAAACAACTTGATTCCTGGGCTGGAAGGGAGGAGGGCTAGAAGATGGGGCACAGTCCAACTGCTCATATGAGTGCTTTTGTTCCCATAGTTGGGAGCCAAGTGAAGCGTGCAACGTGAGGTAACCACTGGTCTGTGAAGTGGGAGAACTTGAAAATTCAATGCAGACATTATTTTATACAGTGTCTTCCAACCCCAAAGCACTTCAGAGCATTGCTCAAGCTGTGCTTGTCCCTAGATTTCTCTGTATCTGTACAGTCTTAGTGGCAAGTGCATATTAAGTAACATCTCAGCCTTGGACGCTAGAACCTGCATAACGAAGACAGGGTTTAGCTTCAGTATTTAACCTGTGTTCACCTTACACAGGAATGACTTGTGATCTTTAACATCTGCCTGAGCATAGATGGAAGAGTACCTAACCTTGGATCAAGTCAGCTCTTTTTCCTAAATTCTAGCCCACTTTGTCTGCAGTTCATGTAATGAAACTTTTTCCTTTCTTTGGTAGTTATTTTTGTCTCATTTCCAAGTTGATTTAACATGAGAAGTGGTAGAGATCATGTGATGCAGCCAAATTTCCAGACCAGAAGAGCTTAGATAAACCTTTGCATTTTTTAATCCCTTTATCCCTTTTCAGTAACTTCCACTCTAAATTCAGTGGTCAAGCCTCAGAGGTGGAAAGAAAGCATGACAAGATAGCTCTCTTCTTTCAGATGTGAAGCTTAGATTATCTGGGTCTTAAAATATTCTGGAGAAGACCTAAATGTATGAAACCTCATTTGAATTATACATATGCTCTGGAGTGCAATGCAGTGGTGCTGCATGCAGGTGACCAATGATTTGCTCACCTGATTATTTGCATTCTGTTGTGACAGTAATGGCATGAGCAGTTCTGGTGTGTAATTCATACCTTAATAAACTTTAGGTTCTTTTCAGGGTATAAATTTTTCTGAAACCTGTCTCATAACTCTTTCC
>NW_009260350.1:3374776-3377150 GCF_000687185.1 Egretta garzetta | reverse complement strand
CTCTTCCCCATGCTCTGTCCTTGCTGGAGAACTCTGTTAGACTGCACAGTAATTCACAGGAAAATAGGCAGCCTCTGTGCTTACTTGGTGAGGATTTATGGTACTCAGTGGAGTATTTTGTAAAGATAATGAAGTCCTAGTAATATAATAGCAGGTATTACTAAAGCCTCATTATCTTTAAGAAATATTCTGCAGAACATTTTCTAGTGTATGCTGAACTGTTATCAGTAATTAAAAGTCAACTCCAGTTGTTAAATAAAGGAAGTAGGAATGTTTGGCGATAGTATTTGCATTATTCATTGATTCAGCCTCTGGGGCGTGAATCATATAACATCTCGTTTGCTCTGCTCTGATGAGCATACTCTCATTACCAGTTCTCCAGTTGCACTGAAGGGTTGATGGGCCAGCTTTATAGGAGTAGGCCCTGTGCGTGAGCTGCCAAGTGAGCCTGTGCCCATGTCCTAAATGGTTATTGGCTGTACCCGGAGGGGGTGTGGGGGCCAATGATAATACCAGTACATCTTCTGGTGCAAACTTGCTTGTTGCCATGAATGTCTGAGCTAATGGGAAATGATCTCCTTCCCCCTCTCTTCTCAGAAAATATCTTCACTCAGCAACCAAGTTACTTCAGTGACCTAGACGAAGCTCTGCCCACTGTCCTCCAGGTACTGCTTTCCTGCTTGGCCCAGGGCTTGGATTTCATCTGGAAATGAGGCATAGTTTAGAGGGTGCAGGGAGCAAATGGTTGTAGGCAGGCAGAATGAATTTGCTATTGCTTAATTTCTCTAGTTTGTGCCAATGTGCATCAGATAGATTTTTGAACCTTTATCTGAGATTATTACTTGGTGGCTATATCCTATTGTCTTCCTTCAGCTTCTGGCCTTCTCTGCAGTTAATCTCAAGGAATTTTCATGTTAGGCAGTTCAAAAAGTGTTCTTTGTATCCTGCCTCCAAGCAGGGGAAGCATTGAAACTTAAACAACAAAATAGAGATGGCGAGAAGTAGCTAAGACTTGACGTAGTAGAATGGGTTAGCATTAACACTGCAGGTTCTCAGGAGTAAATGCAAATCTTTTGGAAGGGATGCACTGTTGCTGTACAAAAGGTATTTAGCACCTCTCCATGTCTAAGCTTTCATTTTTATAAGCAGCTTTTATATTCCCTGGACTTGTTAAGCAGGATTCACATTTAACCTGGGGAGGGGAATCAAGGTGCCTTGACATCTTTGTACTCTGAAAATGTCATGTTTGTGGCCTTCAAAAGCTCACCTATGCACAAAAATAAGCAAACCCAGGATACTGTTTACCCCAAGACCCCTCTAATGTAACTTGACTTTTTGAAAGCCCACGTTCTTCTTTTTTTCCTGTGTGTTAAGAAACTGTTAGAAGTAAATATCAGAGGTGGTACCACATTTAAAAAATATTCTAGGATGCAAGACCAAACCTTCAAATGAATTACTGGGGAAGACAGCAGGGATTCCATTTGCTTTTTGTGATGTACCACGTTGGAGCAATTTCTCTGCAGAACACTGGTTTCTTTACTGTGTGTTTTGGTAACCATTGCAGGGTGATACCTGTGCATCTCAAGCATATGGATGTACCAGCTCAAACAACAATGTGTCGTTACTGATCCATAAAACTATTCATGTGCTTACACTGTCACTGAAAGGAGTTGATACCTGTGCAGGTTTAGGAGCTTACATGCCCCGTAGAGTAGTAATATTAACCCCAAGTATGCAACTTCGGTACCTTTAGCCACCCATTCACGTATCTCTGGGAGGAGGGTTTGACAGATCTCTTGAGGTGCAAATGTAGAGGAGTTGCTTTTAAGTTGGTCCCACACCAAAGGTTGTTAGCAATCCGGAACCTAATTCTATCAGCTTCTTCCCAGATTCTTTGCTTATAAACAAGAGCCGCAAACTCTGTCTTGCTAACCTCAGGGGAGAGGGCAGAAAGGTGCTGGGGCTAGCTCATGAGCCGGAGGTGGTGTTAACTTCCCAGTTGTCCCACTACTCCCTTGCAAACAGGGTTCCCAGGTGGCCTCCCAGCGTTGGCCTCGCTGGCTGATGTTTCCCACATAGCTAAGGATTTGGATTAGCTGCAATCCCTGTCTTGGCAGCACAACCATATGCAGCTGCACTTAAATTACTTTCCAGTTGCATGGAGTTTCAGAACTGCAGTGTGGCCCTTCCTGCTGTAGCCTGCAAGAGACTGTTGCAGCCTTCATTTTGCACAGCTCTGTGTTGTATGGAAATAGTCCCATATCACATATGTGATCATAGCAGCGATTGTTAACAAGCTAAAGCACGTCCCACTGTTTCTTCTGTCTGTTTTCACGCTGTTCTGTTCTCTTGATTTAGGTGTTTGACAATATTT
>NW_009260350.1:3353940-3374759 GCF_000687185.1 Egretta garzetta | reverse complement strand
CAGAAATTGGAAGAAAAAGTAAATGTGACTCCGGGGAACATGCCCCTCCAGGTAGAACTGTTGCTCCTCATGCTTTACCATTTGTAGTCCTGCAGACTGAACAGTCCGTGGAGCAGTAAGACCACAGAGGGTCATTCTGTTCCCAAACACTGGTAGCTCATACAGCATGCGGTTCCATGTCACTGTTTGTTGTGTGACTTGATGGTAAAGCTTTTCCACCATGAGTTGGTTGCTTTGCTCATGTGCGTTTCAAACGTATCCATTGTATTGTGGGTTCTTTTTAAACCTGGCATCTTTTTCGCTTAACCAGCTTGTAAGTAATGGAATAGAAATCTCCACATAACCCTGACAGTGATCAGAGTTGATTTTTTTTTTTTCTTCAGAAATGTTTGTTTAACAACAGTGTACTTTAGTTAATTAAGAGGGGAGTTTGGTATTTTTTTGCTGGGTGCTGTACAAAGGCAGGCCCCATGTCAGTGTGCATGGTCTTCTACAAAATCTTAGTCATACAGTTTGTGTGTGGGAGTTGTTACAGCTACCCTGGAAATGTGTCTTGCACTGAAATGGACCACTGAAATCACCCCTTTAATTCCTATATTACTGCTATGCAGTGCTTTCAGCTAGATGGGGAACAATACTACATGTGGAGGATATATTGAGGACAAAGCCACCGCCTGAAACGGGGTATGATGAGGATTCTTGTAACTTCACAGGATCTTTAATGGAAGTGAGCAGTTGTGATTGCATTATAGATCTTTAAAGGGTAGAAGTTTTAGTAGATCTGTTGTCTCTGCCTCTAGACCCAGTAACATGTAATGTGTTTATGATTGATAGGAGACTTTGTGCAGTCAGGAAAAGGCTTGGTGTGTCCCTCTTAGTGAGTTACACTATGTTCCTAGGGAAACTTGTCTGGCTTTTCTCTCAGTAATTGCTCTTTCTCTCCCAGGAGCTGAAGGATATTGTCCTGTACTTATGCGACACTTGCACGACACTCTGGGCATTTCTTGATGTCTTCCCATTGGCTTGCCAGACCTTCCAAAAACATGAGTTTTGTTACAGGTACATCTTGGGCTGCAGACAGAGCTTGTCTTGGCAAAGTAAAAATACCGAATGTGCTGCTGTGTCCTGTCCCAGTCCCTGCATTGTTAAGAGTAGACAGATTTAATGCAGCTAGAGACTGGACCCGAAGTAAGGGAAGTAGAAAGTATTTCAGGGTGATATCCATCGAGGTTTGAAAATAAGCAGAACATAAAACAAAAATGTTTAAGTTTTATGCTAAGAGAATGTTATTGAGGTTTGGCAAAAGCTGGGTGCCTGGGAGAGGATGACAAGCCAGCACTATCACAGCTGGGTTGACAGCTTATTCCCTGTCTGACTCTGGATCACAGTGGCAATGAGTCAGGATGGTCTCAAGGACCAGACAGCAGAGTGTGTTCCCACCGAGGCTGCAAGTCCTTGAGTGGCACTTACCCAGCTTGCTCCAGGTGTGTTAAGCCCCCAGATCATCTTGTAGAGTCTTGTGGTAATAGCCTTTGTTTGGGACCAAGTGAAGTGTTAACTTACTGTCCTTATTTCCCCTGTTTTGTTAGCTTGTTAGTATGGAACAGCACACATTTGTATTTTGCTTTTGTTTCCAATCATGTTGCAGACCTCTGAAGTCTTACAGCTGCCGGTGGTTTATGGACCATAGGTTGAGTAATGCTGCTCTGGGGTGTGTAGGTTTCTGTCCTCTTTGGATGTTGTTGTCAAGTTGGTTGTTGAAAGAAGAGCAGATTGGTGGACTGCTGGTGGCTGTTTGGATTGGCAAGCAGGGCTGCTTACATGGTTGGTTACTCAGAGGAGGAAAGCCTTTTGCTTTTAATTCTACTGTTGATGTCAGAGATGTGCTAAAATAGTCTTGATCTCTGTGCGGTGGGACTACAGCGACATTTTCATTACTTCTCAATATGGACTAATGACTGGGTCTTTGGAGTGTGGGGAGGGAAAACTGATTTACGTGTCATCTTTTTGGAACCTCTGTGAGTCTGTATCAATCTGCCAGCACTTGCTAATTTCTCTACCTGACTAAAAGGATCAAGCTGCTTCTGCTATGCTTCCTCAAGGACACTCATTTAACATGTTTGTTAATATGAGACACGGACGTGATGTTCCTAACGGAGCCTCTGCTCATCAGTTTGGCAGGCTTGGCTTTTTGCAAAGTGCTGTAAACCATTATTTGTAACATCTAGCTCCTGATCAAGCAGTACTGGCTGTTACACTGTGAGGGCGTTTCTCAGCACCTCTGGGTGCTCTGTCCCTGAAGGAAGGTTTGTGTGGGCTGCCTGGCATGTAAAATGGGAAACTGGACCAAAGTAACTTTCTTTGTTTCCTCCCTGCCCCACCCTACTGAAACGTCCTCTTAGCCTTTCTGCATATTGGATACCTTAATCTAAATGCCCATCTAGAGCAGAGCTGAACAGCAAGGCCAGTAACTCTACTGGAAATTGCACCCTGTTTCATATCCAGTTTTTAGTATAAGCAAGGTAGGGCCATAAGGATATTGGAGCAGGAGGCAGTGTTTTGGGACAGGCTCAAGCACATCAGCTCTTGGCAAATTTGTGTTTGGGATGTTTATCTGTTGGGCAAATTGTTCTTCTGTTCAGTAGCACGATGCTTTTCAAATGCATTTCTTTGCCTACGTCTTCAGAACACCTCGATGGTTTCCTCAGAGTGCTGTTCTTTGTCTCTTGCATATTTGCTTGCTTGTGTTTCAGGGAACAAATAACAAAATGGGGTAATGCTAATCAGTACTGCTAGTGAGGAGAATTTAATTAAATTTTAGCAAGTGATTTTTGAAACCTCAGCTGACAGTTACTGTTTTGTTGTCCTTTTCTACAGATTAGCTTCATTTTATGAATTGGCAATTCCTGAGCTGGAATCTGCAATTAAGAAGAGGCATTATGAGGATAACAGGTGAAAATGTCTGCAAAGGCTTGCATTTTCTTTTCAATAAAAGTCTCCCAGGGCTTAGTTAAAAATTCACTTCATGCTGCTTTACCCACCTCTGCAGAGCCTTTTTATTGGTTTTTGTACTGCTTCAAAGAATTCTGAAGAGATGGCTTTTCCAATTCCAAATTTTCCTGGGCAGTGGGGTGACTAATGATGTCTTTCACTGCTGTCTAAGAAGAAACTTGATGGGAGATGCATTCAAATTGCAACAAAGTGTGAAAACATATCTCTACGTATAGATTTGTCTCATGTTAAGGTGCAGACTATGCTGGTACAGTTGAGATATCATGTGTCTAGCTCTCAGGGAAAATTGATGATTGAGACCAACTTTGTTTAGAGCGTGGGTTTTTCCTTAATGAGTATGAAATGGCTCTAATCTCTGGCCTTGCAGCAAAGAAGTGGTTCTGCTAATGAAATTCCCCCTCTGGAGGGGGATAACTCCGAAGTAAAGGTGTGTTAAAGATTCAGATTTCTTGTGCTGACACCAACAATGTCATCTTCTCTCTCTGTAGTGTTTTTGCTGATTTGTGGAGGAGAATTTCACATTCCCGGAAGAAGATGATAGAAGCTTTTCACATCCTAATAAACCAAGTCTGTCTGCAACCCATCTTAGAAAGCAGGTATTGGTGCTTGGGGTCTGTGATTATTTGATTGCCATTGTGGGGGAGATTTGTCTCCTTGTTCTCAAATTTCCTGGAGAAATTGAATAGATACTGCTATTTGTGTTAGGGTTGCAGTCAAAGACTGGCTAAGATCAGAAGTCTGTTGTCTTGCATAGCAGGAATATCCCAGGTGAAGCTATAAGATCCAGAACTGGTGTGGTGAGCTGTGTGTTGACCCCAGTAAAGTGGGATAAGGCTGTGGTCCAACAAGATTTTTAACCTCAGTTTAAGGGGAAGCTGCAAATTCTAATGCTGTGTGTAGACACCTTGACTGAGACACCACAGTAGAAGCTCTGCAGTGTTCTAGACCACTGAAAACAGGTGTTTTAAATCTAGGTACTGGTACTTTACCTAGTTCCACCTCCACTCCTATTGTGAAAGTTGTTAACTGATAGCTCTGTGAGTAATCTGAAAATGAAGGCAGGTATAACTATATGTATTTTAAAATAGAGAAACAAAGAGAAGTGAAATGACCCAAAATCATGCTGCATATTGGGGACAGAGCCAAGAACCTGGATCTTGATCGCAAGGCCAGTGCTGTAACTTGTTACAGGTTTTGTAGATTGCTGGTCTGTGTGGTTCCTGTTCTGCTTGAACATTTTCCCTGGTCTGATATCAGGAGAGTTGTCCAAGAAGATGAGGAGGGTCTGTTGGTGGAATTTGTTATGAGAGACCTGGATTTGCTTCCTTGACTTCCTCTGTGACCTGGACGGACTAAATCACCCAATCTGTCTATGCTATAATCTGATCCTTAAAGGAGCAATAGTAGCCTTGTCTTACTCTTGGCTTACCTGAGTATTGCCTTTTAGTACCCATCAGAATATTGAAAGTATAAAGGAACCAAAGTGTAATGTGTTCAGATTCCACAGTATTAAGGACTACATACTTCAGAGGTAGTAAAGGACAGCTCCAGACTGCCAGTTTGACAAGAGCTGAGGCTACTGTGAAACCAGTATGTCCAGCTTCTAGGGAAACACCTTTTTCTTAACACTGACCTTCTGCAGAGGGCATTCTGTCTTGCTGTGAGGCCTGATGCAGCAGCAGCAGCAATGGGAGGTTTAGGCGTTGTAACAGAGGTTGCAATAGGAGTTTGCTTGGCCTGTGTTCTTACATAGGTGAGCACGTATTTTCTGGGAGGTTCGCTGGTGTAATCCCAAGACGTATAATAAGAGTGCAATTACAAAAGCACTACACACCCTTTCCTACTTACTGCAAGTCTGTGGCATCAAACTATGATTTGTAAAGTCTGTCAGAAGTCCTGTAATTCTAACTGTGATACAGCTTTAGATCTAGCTGGCTGAAATGTTTGCTGAAGCCATTTGACCCTTTGTTCCTCTGAAAGCCAAAAAGTGGACTGAAATCTGTGTTCAGATGGGGTTTTCCCTTGATGTATAGATGTGACTAGTTTGGCTAGTGAGGCAGAATGTGGAGATTGTGCAATGCAGTAGGCTCACCTCTGAGTGTTTTACTCCGTTGTGCCATTGTGTTTTGCAGCTGTGAGAACATTCAGCCTTTTATTGAGGAATTTCTACAGATCTTCGCTTCAGTGCTTCAGGAAAGGAGGTGAGTCTGGCTGAAAGAGTCCCAAGGGGAGGGTCAGCTTGCCTTCCTCTTCCATTCTTTACAAGAGAATTGCCCAAGACATTGTTATGAGGCATTACAATGCATTTGGGAGTTAGAAATCATTCTAACTAATTGGGAGGACTGCTGTAAGAGGATTTCAGACTGCAGTACAGACTTTGTAATAAAGGTGAGGAGGATGTTGCATGACGCTGGAGAATGCTATCCTCCACTTTGAAAGCCTGGATTAAAGAGAGTGAAGAATAACAATTTAGTCATTACCTACCTTGACAAGTTAGGCTATTATTACTGATCTGTGCTTTTCAGCTGGGGTGACCAGACTAGAAAGATATTCAGTGCTCATGCTGAAGATGCAAAGCGATTAAGTGGCAGAACTGGGAATTTGGTCTTGTCCTTCTGATGATGCTGTCATTCTGATCATGTTCAAGTCATAAACCATATTTTCTCTGTAATGCAGCAGTGGGTTACAGGTCTCAACGTCGTGAGGAGCGCTGCAGCTGGCTCTGATGGCCTGGGGGGAAGCGTTGCTGCAGTATAATGGGGGCAAAATCAGACGTGGCAACCCAGGCTGGAATTCAGTATTGGGTGGGAGGCTGTACGTGTTCCTGTGCAGCGAGGAAGTCAAAGTGGCATAGCAGGGATGGTAGCATGTGACAGGTCTGCTGGTAATTTATTCCTGAGTGTGATTAAACTTGCTTCTGCATTTTCAGATTTCTCCGTGACTATGATGAGCTGTTCCCTGTTGAGGATGATGTCAGTCTGCTTCAGCAAGCGTCCTCCACACTGTATCCTTTGCTGTCACCTTGGGGTTTTGCAGGCCTCGCTGCTCTTAGATTCCTTCACGCCAGTGGCATTTCCAGTGTTGCTGCCTGTGGTTAAGCTGCATGACTGGCAGTGAGTGATGGGAAGTTTTCTCTTAAAAAAAGAAAGGGGGGAATGTTAATGTAGACACAGGCCTGGGAGTCACTGAGAATTGCGTAGTTGCTTCAAGGTGAGGTCTGAATACGTGCATCTAGAAATGTCCTTAATGCTGTCCTCTTAGAGATGAAACCAGGACAGCCTATATCCTCCAAGCAGTGGAAAGTGCATGGGAAGGGGTAGACAGGAAGAAAGCACAAGTCGTTAAAGATCCAGCACCACCAGCAGCATCTAATGGAGCATCAGCTATAGCGGAGAGCACTGCTGAGGATATGGAAAAGCTTGGGGCTGCATATGCATCAGAGGATGAGGTGAGTAGAGCTCTGTGGGTAGGACTGGGTTCTGCTTTTTCTGTCCTTACTTCATTTCTCTGAGAAGAGAGGAGTGCTTTGCTTGGTTTGGGGGATTACGTGAGATTTAGTCTGATTTCTTAGCTTTGCTAGATTTCAGTGCAGCCCCATGAGCCTTGTGAAATGAGAAACAAAGCTACACCTGAATCCTGTCTTTATCTTATCTTCTAACTCCTGTTGGCTTGGGTTTCCTGTTGCTGTGGTTTATTTAAATATACTGTGCTTAATCACTGTAGTTCATGTGCACGTTTTTTAAATGCACAGTTCATACGTTATTTGAAGAAGGGATTCTCCAGAGTATCCTCACTGACTCAAGGACAGACAAAAGTACTTGTGTGCCCAAGTCTGTGTCATAGAGCTTGTGTAGTATAAACAACTGAGCTGATTTCTCTTCTTTTGACTTCAGTCTTTTACTTCTTTCTGTTTAAATTCTGATAACCCAGACTGGTCCTTTCCCTTTCTCGATGTGCATACCTGCCAGCCCTCGGCTGCTGTCGCCTTCCAGTAACGCCACTGTTTCTGTTTGCTGTATGTAGTGTGCCGGTGCAGCTGCTGCACCCGTTGTCAAGGTGTCAGGGGTGGAGCTGGACTCTCTCATCTCTCAAGTGAAAGACCTGCTGCCAGACCTTGGTGAGGGCTTCATCCTGGCCTGCCTGGAAGAGTACAGCTACAACGCAGAGCAAGTGATCAACAACATTCTGGAAGATAAACTGGTGCCGTACTTGGATAAGCTGGACCGAACAATGCAAAGGTATGGGACGACTTCTGGCATGGCTTTGATGCCTTTGGGCTTTTTTTTTGATTGTGGGTTATCATTTAACATCATTCTTACTAAAGGTTAGATGCTTGTAGAGCTCTGAGAAGTTGCATGTGTATTTTCTTGGGGTAGATAGCTGCAGTGAAAGCTTCTCACTGCCATCTGCCACTAGCTTTCTGCCCTCCCTGGGCCCCTGCAGAGGGCTGGAACATTCACTGTTCAGCATTTCCGTAGATGCTGGGTCCTGTTTTGTGATGGGGGGACAAAAATGCTTATACGTTAAACACTCAAATAAAAACCATTAAAATTCCATCCTGGGGATATGGGCTTAGCCTGGGCTCAGCAATAGAATGCGTTGCCTTCAAAAGTTATTTAGCTGCAGAGGACAGGGTCATAGGTATTAAAATCCCAGCTGTCCTGCAGGAAAAGGCATCTTCAAAGGTACCAATTCAAGCTGAAATTCAATCTGCAGGGTCAAATACGGTATCTGAAAGGCTACTGTTTTGCGATTGAAAATAAACCAGAGAGATTGGAAATGGCAATTTGGATCCATTTTTATCTACCCTTTGACAAACTTGCCAGGCTTTTGCTTCTCTGGGTTGTACCATGGGATGTAGGGTTTATAGCTGGCAGTGGAATTGAGTTGGTTTAGTTTGTCTGCAGCTGCTAGCATGTGTTTGTGCTGCAACAGCAGTTTCTGACTGAGTGTCAGGATGTGAATGTGCTGTTTGTTCACATTTCATGGAGGAATGGGCAGACTGTCTCATTGTTGCATTAAAGAAGGAAAGCATCTTTATCAGAGAAATGATGTAAAAAAAAAATCTTAGCTTTGCAACAATCTTCATGCTCTCAGTCAGATCTGCTGACTTTGGCACAAATGACATGGGGTGGGCTTTTGGAAGGGTTGGGGGTTTTTTATCTGCAAAGCCAGCAGTTACAGAAGATAGGGCTGGATTTTTTTTTTTCTGCCTTTTGCATCTTGAAACAAAACTGTCAGTTCAATAGCAAATGTAGAATTTTGATCACTGCTGATTTTAGAAGTGAGCACAGCAGCATTTTCAGATGCCCAGCTGAGCTAACAGCACCAACAAAATGAATGTAAAAATAACTATCTTTTGACTTCTAAGTTGAACAAACATAAACCTGGAACCCGGAGAAAGAATGAAGAAGGAACCGTAGGGAGATAAATATCCTCAAATCCACAGTGGCAAATTATTGGAATTTTTTCCAGCGTGTAATTCATCATGCTTAGTGTTTGGCTTTACTGAGTCACTGTTTTGAGACCAGGCAGTCTGTTGAATATTCCATGCTCCTGTACACTTTTACTTATTCTTAAATGAACAGAAGAATTTTCTTTTTGCTTTCTTTAAGTTACTTTAGTTTCCTGACAAAGATAAGCTTCGAAAACTGTGCCTTTATCTTAGACCAAGGCCATGTAGTGGTGGTGCACGTACTATAGTGTGGCCGGGAAATAAAGGCATAGCAATCTGACCCAGTCAGCCAGCACCACGAGCGGATCTTGGTGTGCCATGGATGACTTTGAGACTGACAAAGAATAAACCGAGGACTTGGAAAGGAGAGGACTTGGTCTTCCTCAGTTCACCTTTGTTTTTATTCTTTCTCTCTTTTTTTTTTAAACAGACAGCTAAAGCCAGACCCTACTCCTCTAGTCACTTCCCGCTATAATGTTTTCCAGAATGATGAGTTTGATGTTTTCAGTAGGGATTCGGTGGATGTTTCTCGAATACAAAAAGGCAAGAGGTGAGTATCATGCACCCTTAATTTAACTGTGTCTGCCAGGAGGAATAAATGTCTGTGAACCTGCAAATGTTATTTCTCGTACAAACCTTTTTGCAGGAATCTGTTGGCAGGGGTAAGGCTCATCAAAAAGCGTTTCCCACCTGTTTCTTCTGTTTCTCTGGGAAAATAAAATGAAATATTATTGGGGTTGGTTTCAGTTAGTGTTTTTCCTAATTGGCTTTTCTCTGTATGCTGCTAGAGATTGCTCTGCTAAACTCATTTGTAATGTTGGGCTCTTGCTTCATCTTAATATTAACTTGTACTGAAAAGCAAACCTTGAAAAGCAACCATCTCTACGAGGCTGGGATTGTGACTCAGAACTGAGAATAAATAATTATTTGGTTTAGATCCAAGTGAAGCTTCAACATCCATCTGCTTCAAAATCTGATAATGCTTTGTGGTTTAGACTACTTTTGTTGTTCCTGCTGCTGTAAGCTTCCTGCACAAGGGCATTTGCTTTGCTTTCTGCCTAGTTTGATGTGTTGTGCTGTGCCATGCTCCATGCAAATTTAGGTTAGGGTATTGCCCTGCTGTCTCCCATTGATGTCAACGGTATCTCTATAATATGGTTGACTTGTTTCGGATTCTTTTAAACCCTTTCTCTAATTGGTGAAGTGTGATCTTTATGTTGGTAGGTATTTACACAGAATGTAAATGAAAGTCTGGCTGGAGATTGAGCCATGTGACCCTGGGAGCTCCCAGTTAAGGTTTTGTTTGCAAAGCTGCATTGAACTCTCACTCTCTCCACTTTTGTCCCAAAGTCCAGTCAAACAGCTTCTCAGCAGCAGTGCTATAGTGTTTATACTGGCTCGGCTAGGCAAGAAAATGGTTTCTTTTTTCTCTGGCCAAGGCAATGACTTTTGAAGTGTCCATAGCTAAGAATTCACAGACACAATCTCTCTCCTTTCTCCTCATTGTGTGGCCTTGCTCAGAGTGCAGGCAGGCACCTTGTCAGTAGGAGCCTTGTGCACAGGCGTGCTTGGTTGTCTCCCATCTCCCCAAGTCTTGTACATGTGGGTAGCTGTTGTAGCAGTTGGAGAAGGCCAGAGAGCACTGTCTGAGTTCAGCATAGTGCATCCAGCATATGGAATAACCCTGCTGGGAGCGTCCTCTGCAGCTTGCTTAGCATTGAAAGTTGTAAGTCATCCCTGAGCTGGGTTGTGGGACCCTGCTCCTCTGGCATTGCCCTCCAGCTGCTGCCAGCGAGGCTGAGTCTTCTCTCCAATGGTAAGATCACTCCTTGAGAAAGCTGTCGTCTCTTCTGCTGTACTGTTACGTGACCTCTTGGGATTATCCTCCTCCTGCTGCTGTTCCTGGTGTCTCTTGGCCTCCCTCAGGCTATGTCTTCATTTCAAAACAGTTCTTCTTACACTGAGAACACTCTCTCTGCAGGACTGCAGACATGTTATTTATGTTTAGAATTGTTTTAAAAACCTGGAGGTAACTAGCTGGGATCAGCAATGTACACCCTATGCCCAAAGCTGACCGTACCTAACTAAATCAAAGGATAAGCTATAGTACCTTGCTCTCTATGATTTAATGTTCAGAACTCCATAAATATGAAGAGTGTCGTTTCAGCACTGAAAGTGCAACTTGCTCAGTAGTCCTTGTTCCACAACTAGAAGTCTGTTGCTTTACCCAGGCATCAAGGTAACAGGGTTCTCCTAGTGTAGTTTGAGATCTGCTTTGGATTCAAATTGTATTGATATTTCTTTTTTCTTTCTCCTTCCTAAAATCTTTTGCTCACCAGATTCTGCTTGTGTTTAGAGTGCTGTTGCTGCCTAAGCATGATGTAGCAACAGTGCTTCAAGAGCCAGATCAGGCTGTATCCCATTGCACTATGCAGGTAACTGTAAGCAGTTTGAGGCAGGGACTGTTAATGTGAAAGAGAGCCACGCCAGGATGAGGAGAGAAACAAGCATGAGGAAATGAACACTAAACGAGCATATATGTGGTTCTTCACTGATCCTGAAAAGTGATCTCACCTGTCTCTGCCTGTCCAGCCATAATTGCTAGCTGAATCCGTCTCCTGAAGTCAGGGCATGTCCTGAACACCATGGGACTAGAGGAGTTATCCCACTGTTTTTCCTGGAATTGCTGTCTGTAACACTTTGCAGCTGCTCTGCAGTCATCAGACCAGCTCAACAGGAAACAATTATCAAAAACTTAGTTCAGTCTCATGCTGAATACCAGCAGCAGATGTTATCCCAGCCTAGGTATGTGAGAACTAACCACATGCTTTGTAGGGCACTTTGCAGTTAAATGCAGGCATGTAACAGAGTGAGTCATGGAAGAGAGGAGGACCACATCTATCTGTCATGTTACTTTGGTTTAAGATTCTTAATGCAAATCAGGCTGCTGAGATGACTTCCCCACTGCCTGCTAGTATGTCACATAAGTCAATCCATTCTTGAGTCACTGACAGTCTGCCTTGGACGGGTTCTTTCTCTGATAATATCCAGATGCCAAATAGACCACTGATGCATGTTCCTCTTAGACTTTGAGGGCTGAAAACTGTCCTGTGAATACTTGACAGCGGAATCCCTTGTTGCTTTGCTGTAAGCATGTACTTGGCTGGTCTGAAAAAGGGGACTTCAAAGAATTTATGCCTGTGCAGCTTGAGACATGGCATCTCAGTGGCTGCTTTTTAATAGCTCTGTCAAAATTCTGTTTCTTGGTCTTCCCTTCTTTAAAATATCTATAACTTGCCTCCTAAATTTAAAAAAAAAAAAAATTGTACATGCAATGCTTTGAGATATGTTGAATCAGAATCAGTAGTCTACTCCATTTTGTTCTTTTCATTCTTAGTTCTGCTTATTCTAATCCTTCCTTGCTGCACTGGTAATTTTTTGGCTCTTCCCGTGTACATTTATATTTTGCATCTCGCATTTGTAAGCTGAGATGATTGACTATAGGAACATACATGTCCGTGGAGCAGTTATTGTAATGCAGCCTTGGTCCATGATTTGCAGCTATGTGTGCTACCGCAGTGAGACGATACTGCAGCGTGGTGTTAGAGGGCACTCTGGGCCTTGCAGAGCCGTCTCATAGGCTGGAGTCTTGCCCCTAACAGCTTGCCATTCAAGATTCGTGGGACTACTTGTGTTATTTGGATCTTGTCCAAATTTCAGCTTGAGTATAATTGCATTTGGCCTCCTGTAAAAGCTTCCTTTCTGTCTCAAATGACAGTGGCGGTATCCAATTCCTGTTCTTATCTGCTGTGTAATCTTGCTGGGCTTCTGTTTAAAAATTACTTTGATCCAAGCCAGGAGTGGCTGTTTTTAGTAGCCAAACAGCCGTGTTACAAATCAGAGGAGAAATAGGTAGGCTTAATTAGTGCCTGTGGAGTTTAAGATGAGACTGTTGCTTCAGCTTCCACTTACTAACAAGAAGCAAAGTAACTTATAGAGAAGATCTTTACACTGCCTTTCTGTGTCTGCCTCTCTGTTTCCATGCTGTGGAGTGTAGGAGGGAGAAGGACACAACCAGGAGTTTGCTGAATGACAAACGCCTGGTTGCTGAGCAGAAGGAGCGCTACAGCCAGTACAGCGTGATTGTGGAGGAGATTCCTGTGCAGCAAGGAGAAGCTGAACTCTACAAGGAGGACTATGAGGACGAGTACGATGACACCTATGATGGGAACCAAGTGGGGGCAAATGATGCTGATTCAGATGATGAGCTGATCAGTAGGAGGTAGGTGCTGTGGCTTCAATGAAAGGGAGTTCAATAGGAATCTCCACCTAGAGCTGTCTGGCTTGTGCAAACCTGTTCAGCACTGGGTTTTTGGCTCCATTTCTCAATGAGGACATGCATGCCTTTTGCTGCTGCTGCTTTCTCTGTAACACACAAAGAGGGACATTTGGGTCTCTCTTCTACTGTTGGTAGGAAGTGTTGCTGTGGCATGCACAGGATGTTCTCAGGCTTCCACTTTCTGTGTCTGCAGGACCCAGCCGTTGCCTGAACTAATCAACAAATCTAAGAGAGGAATTTGCCATTGTGTTGAAACTTGCACTCACCAGTGCTTTGTCTTATAGAAAACTATCATGCAGCAGGGGAAAACAGACTATCTTGAATAATCAGGATTGAGGGTAGCTGGGCAACATAAACCGGCTGTTTAGCAAAGGAAAACTTCAAAATTCAGAAAACTGTACAACTGGGGTTATTATCCTTGCCAGTCCCCTCTGACATCTCAGAGTGCTGGCACCTGGAATTCAGTCCTTGATGGACTGCACAGCACTCTCCACAACGACAGCCAGAGACAATTAGCTTCTAGGAAGCAAAGGGTTAGCTTGGGATGGGAGTTGTAAAATACTTATTTCAGAAAGAAGAGCTAGAGACAGAAAACACATGTGTTAAAAGCTGGCTTACCATTTCTGAAAGTGGCCTTTTAAATTCTGATGTTATTGTGAAGATGTCACAGTTTCTAACCTCAAACCAAAATGTATTTTTGGGGTTCCTTTGTCCCTTTTGCATCCCCCCCCAAGCATAGTGAGGCTTCAATTTAAATCCTTTTTGTGGTTTGCCTGTAACAGTGTGGCACTTGAGTCTTTTCCCCTATTTCAGGTGTTCAGTGCTCACTGCTCCTAGAGAGGCAGCAGGAACAATTAGTGGATGTTACTGCTGAAAACTAGATCTCTAGGTTTGAAGTAACAAAGGCTTTTCTGGTTTTATATTTATTTCTTTGATAGTGGAATGGTGGGTCTGAATTCCAATAGAATTTAAGTGCACACACACACATATAATACATATATTAAAGAAGAGCTATAGGCATGTGGTAAATTTCCCCCAGGACCTTTGCTGCTCTGCATGTTCAGGCTGATTCATAAAGCTTGATGAATTTCTCAGAGTGTTTCCTCTGTATGAAACTGGGGCACAGCACTGAAATTGGGGCTCTGTGGATCACCACTGAGCAGTCACACAAGTTTTTTAGAGCACAGCACTTTCCGAGCATTAATGTTTCTGAATTTGAGGTTTGGGGGTTTGTCTTCATACAACAGATGCTCCCCGACTGGTGGGTGAAGCGTAATCCTTACTAATGCTAGTGGCTGTGCCTGGATCCCCTTCTCCCAGAAGCAGCAGTTATTTCCTTGGAGAAATTATTTGTGAGGTTTCAGGTCTTCCCTGACCTGCTCCTTTTTTTAACTTCCCCAGTGAAGAACATGTCTGGTAACTGCCCGTAGTAAATGTGTCATTAGCTACTGGGTCTCTTTTTTTTTTTTTTTTTTTTTTTTTTTCTTCAGAAAAAGAAGCAAGTCCATGCAATTTACTGTAGACTCATGTTTTTGAAAGCTAATGTCCAAACCAAAAAGGATATGCTGTTCAGTGAAATGTTTGTGGCTGTACTGTCTTCACTGCTGATTGCTTGTGTCTTAATTTTCAGGCCGTTCACAATTCCTCGGGTCTTGAGACCTAAAGGACAGGAGGAAGGACAGGAGGAAGAGGAAGAGGATGAAGAGGAGGAGGAGGAAGCTGAAAAGGAAAGAACAAAGGTGACATTTAGTTTGTGGTTGAAGTTGCATTAAGATTTACCATATGTCTGATCTGCTTCACCTGCAGAGTGTTGTGGAGCAGATTTCCTCTTTAAGAGAGTGAATCTTAACAGTAGTATGGAGACTGAGCTGCTTTTCAGAGCAGCTACTTCTGTGGTCTGCGGTACTGTGAAATGTCCCCTGAGTACAGCTACCCAATGCTTCCTGGGCTAACCATACTGGAGCAATGATACTCACTCCATGGAGAGGTTTAATCTCCTTTATATAGACAGATGATGCCAGCAGAATACTTTGAGGGTCACTAATGCTCTGTTGTCATAGATATACTGGAAATAGTGGTGTTGATGGTGTTGCTGGCAGGATGTGGGAAGAAGTCTCAGTCAGATTTTCTGCTAGGTTTTTTGTTTAGTCACTGACACCAATCCTGCTGGCTCAGCCAGAAGAGGTAATGAACAATGAATTGACTCTGTTCTATGGTCCAACAGAATCGCCTCCTGCTCTAGCATTTTGCGTGATGCCGATGAGTTTACTGACCTCTTTTTCCTTCCTTCCCATGGTAGGACCATTTTGTGCAGGACCCAGCAGTACTGCGGGAGAGAGCTGAAGCCAGGCGGCTGGCTTACCTTGCAAAGAAGGGGTAAGTAAGCATCTCCCTCTGCAGGGTGAAACCAGGGCTCTGCAGTTCAGAGGTGTTTTGCTGCTGACTGGAATTGTTGAGTGCATACCTTACACTACCATACCTTACCCATTCCTGTACATTGGGGTCACTACCATGTGATGTTAACTTCCTCGCCCAACTTTCACTTGACTGCTGCTTTTTCTATCCCATCAAATGCATAGGCATGTCCCTTTTTCATGAGCAGCAGAACCCTGTGCAAGATAGGATCTTGGAGAGCACAGCTTCCCAGAGTGTGAACAGCTCCCACAGGGATTTCAGGACGGTTTAATAGCTGGCTTTAGCTGACACACTCAATGTGTAGAAGGATGTGGTCATTGTGTGGCTGATGCTGATGCTCAGCTATTGCAGAAGCCCTGCGGAGCTGGGGTGAGCTGAGGCTAAGGCCTGATAGCTCTGGCTGAACTGTCTCCCAGTTGTTTCTCAGGGTCTGCATATTTTGTCCCCTAAGCATGCGGTGTGCTCACTGTGATATCCTTTGTCTGTGTACTCCAGGTACAAGCATGACAGCTCTGCTGTTGTTGGGAATGCAAAGGGCCATGGGCAGAACCGGGAAACAGTGCAGGAACGAAGGAAGAAGGAAGCTAACAAAAGCACAAGAGCTAACCATAATCGACGAGTCATGGCTGACAGAAAGCGGAATAAAGGCATGATTCCTTCCTGAAAGACTCTTGGCACAGGTGTTGCATCATCCACAGTCCTCTGCTTAGGAGGAGGCAGTTATGCCCTTGGTACTCCCTTTGCTCAGTAGGCTGGATGTCGTGGTTCAATACCTGGCACTTCAACTCACGTGGAATTGCACACCCTGTGGGAGGGCTGCCCGTTCACAGAAAGGAACTGCCCTCCAGGCAGACCCTGACCACTCTTCAGTTTATAGAGACATGTGTGTGATGGTGGGCTGCACTGCAATGCATCAGACAGGCTGCACCAGCCACTCATTTCCTTTTGTACTATTTATAATTCTGAGAATTCTATTTTCATACTGGCTCCTTGTGCCCTCTCTGCAACTCAAGCGGGCTTCCAGGCGGCGCAGCAGGCAGCTCTGGCAGCGAGGCTTCTCTAGAACAGCCCTCACAGCTTTCTGCTCTGCTGAAACGCCGTATCCTAAAGTACAACTTGAAGGTTGATAGGAAAATGCTGAGGCATTGCTGACAGACACACAGGAGTTCAGTTGAATAAGACCTTATGATAAATTTCTGTCCCTTGAGTGAGGCGTGTGAAAACAGAACGTGCAAATAAATGATTGAAATCTTTTAGTTGGTGTTTTAGGCTCTTAGGAACTGTATTGATCATTAACTTGGCAGAATGCCAACAGGCCTTTTAATGTGCTGTATCTGCAGGCAGTGGAATTCAGTTGCTGTTTGGTGTTGGTTTAGTGTAATGAGATACTGCCACAGCCACTGATTGTAAAGGTACTTGAAAATCGGGATCGAGGCATCCTGAGCAAGGCGACAGTCATATGGAAAGGAGTTGAAGGCAGCAGGGTCAGAGTCCCTGGGGAGCTGCTGCCTCAATAACCATGTGTGAAGCAGAACTGTTCATGATCATCGTGTTTGCTGTTGGGAAGGCTGGGAGCTGATAGTAAACAGCCCTTTGTAGTTGCTGAAAGGACTTCTCTGATGCAGGGAGATGCGCAAATTAGTGCATTTAAGGTGCTCAAATGCCATGGCAATGGCTTCTACACTGTGCCTAGGTAAGCCTGGAGTATGTGCCAGCAGCTGGTGATAAGACTGTTCCAGTTGCTGTTGTCACAGAGCATTAGCATGTTTTTGGAGCGCTGTCCCCATCCTGGAGATGAACTTGCAGGTAAACAAGCAGGCTTTGCTTGGTTAATCTGCTCTGAGTTCCATCTCCCCACCACCACACTCTGTGGTTTTTGTTTGTTTTTTTTCTAGTACTGCAAAGGTGCCTGTGGCCCTCATCCACATGCTGAGAAAAGTAGCAGGGGCTTACCTGGTGTTAGAGCTACTGTTCGGGGTAAATAGAGCGCTGCCTTCCCACTTCTGAACGCTGCAGAAGGAGCGCTTCAGCAATAAGCTCTGTAGGCATGTACGTTGCTGCCTAGTTTTATGCAGAGGGTGGGGATTACAGACTGTATGATTAGTATGGCTGCCAAACACTATTGTGCTGGGGCTGCCTTCAGAAAGGGTAGAAATGGCTGTCACTGCTGTGTAAATAAGATGAAGTTCTGAGTGCTCTGAGGACAAGAGTTCTCTTTGCATATCATTACTGCTCTACCCCCTAATGACAAGGCAATTATATTTACCAACTTCCCCAAATCTGCTCTCAAGGGAAATCACCTGCTAGGATAACTAACTCCCTACTCTTCTCTAGCTACTAATAGCTTCATTTACTCTCTGCCAGTCTGGTACAATGCTGTCTCCCCCTTCCTAATACCATATTCATCTTTAGTTCTTGCTTCTAAGCAGCTGCAAATCTCTATCACCTGCCCAGCATAGCGTGAAGCTATCACCACTGCAGACAGAGCTGGTAGTAAAGCAGGCAGTCTTACACTGTATGAGATTATTCCAAGAAAGCTTAAACCGTTCCTCTTAAGCATCTCTATAAAAGCACAGCTGGGTCTGTGTAAGCTGGAGTTGTTTTTTGCTCAAAAAAACACAAGCGCAATGTTTTTTAAGTCCTCTTTGTGTTCTCAAATGTCTTACTCCTGACACCTATTTGCAAACCCAATAAAGCTGCTTTCATTAGCCCTGGCTCTAATTTGCTCTGCCCTATCCATTGCTAAAATTCCTCTTTATTAGTGAAAATATAGCGAGGAGGGAGAGATGTGGCTTCTGGGCTGGTATAGTGGGAAAGGGAGAGGAACAGGAATTGCTCAGCCAGATCTTCCTACAAAGCCCAGAGTAATTAACTGAATCATTACCCCAAACAGTACCTTCCCCATGAAGAAAGAGGTGTTTGAAATGGCTGCTGAGAACAGGGATGGACTCTTCAGTGAAGTTGCCAAGAGAATTACTTTTTCCCCTCCAACAATTGGCTGCTGGAGTTATCACTCAGTATAGGGCTGACTGCTCCTTGCAGAGATGAGCAATTCCTCCAAGCGATTCCTTGCCCTTTTCAGCAGCCCCCCTTTGACCAGACAGGTTTATTAGGGAACCATGTGAGCCTGACAAGACAGCTCTGCCCCTTGAGCCACTTGAAGAGCCAGAAGGCACAGAAATAGCTAGGAAAGAGAGCTACATCCCCTTTCAGTAGGTTTTGGACAAGCTACAAGTTATACCAACCCTGCTGTCAGCCTGGCTGTAGGTGGAAGGCTTAAAGGGACAGTGGTGAGGCAGGTTCTTGCTGGTTAAGGCAGGGGTGGCAAGAACATCTGCTGCAGCTGTGAAAGGACAACAGGCCAAGAACCAGCACAGGCCTGCATCAAAGATGTAAACTATTTACAAAAGAGCACATAAATGATTTTAAGTCTTGTCTCTTTGAACAAGGCTAGAAGAAAGCAGGCAGCTCCTTACCCCCCTCTTAGAGTTCTCATCAGGCAGAAGCCAGGGGTAGTGTCAGTAGACCACAGCTGTATAAATGCTTTCAAGTCTTTCCAACCATTTTTAGGACATTGTGATTTCTTACAGTGTCTTGAAACTAAAGGTGTAGGGCTGTGTCTAAGCATTCTCCATCACCTAGGCAAGAAGTTGCCCTCTGGCCTGCTTGTAAGTCAGGTGAACACACAGGCATGAGACATGGACCAAGAATTTTTTATTTTAACACAGTAAGTTTGAATACAGCAGCAGAACTCCTTGAGTCCATCTTGGGTTACATCATATCAGTAGGTGGCTGATACAATCTGGCTCGGAGTTGTTCAATAAGGAATCCATTTCCATTTTGATACAACTGGTTTCAGGATACCGAATCCTTCCCTGCAGTGTCTTTTTTGCCACCCCAGGCTGGATCCTGCTGCTGAGCATTTCAGTCTTCGCTTTTCTCATACTTGTGCTTGATGTGTTTCCACAGTTTCTGTATGTAAAACAAACAAACAAAAAACCAAGTGGTGATCCTGGCCAGCTTTTTGGTGGCCCTGGGATAAAGTTTCACTTTAAAATGCAAGTTATAATGAAATTGATGTCTGCAACAGGCAATAGTGAGAGAGGAAAGAGGAGATTGTACGAAAACATGTCCACAAGGACCACCAGGCTACATGACGGTGTGGGTTCTGCAACCGTCCCACACAAGGTTTCAGGAGGAGCAGCTGGGAAGCCATGAGCCCACACTGGGGGCAAGAAGCTGCAGAGGAGGCAGTGGATGGCATCCTGTACCCAGATCTGCAGGACAGAGAAGGCATGCAGGGGGCTCTGCGGCTCTTGGACTAGATGGGGAGGAATCTACAGGCATCCCACTTCCCCCGTTCTCCTACTCTGCCAGCCAGAGATCATTAGGTTATTCCAGTCACATTGCCTCAGCTTCTCATTGGGCCTGGGGAAGGCATTTCTGCTCCCAGAGATACAGGATGCACAGAGGAATCCCATTCCAGGCAATGAAATCCACTGGCACTGAGGGAAGCACCACACAAGGGCAAGGTGGGTGCTGTGTTTTGCTGTTTGTTGTAGACAGTGCTTTAGACTTTTCAAAAAAAGTTAACTTTCTTGATCATTTGTTTTCAAACTCTGCTTGAGAAAACATTAGCACATAGAAAATTAATGCTACAATTAAAAAAAAGGAGGTAGGTGCAAAGCTGAAGTTCAGATGTGATTTATGTCAGCTTTTAACAAATGACTGTTGCTAAAAAGGAAGAGACAGGGAAGCTTGGTCTTGCTCTTACTGTATTTCCTCAGCTCACCCAACCCCCATGAGTTACTTCAGGGCGGTGATGATGTCACTTTGTGCAGTATCAGTTTTCAGCTGGTTTCAAGACCTGGTTCAGGAGGCCAAAGAGCAGGTGCTGGACTGGCAGGGAAGGTGCAGGGCAGCTCCTTCCAGCCTCAGAGCCATTAAGATAACCTGGCTATCCCAGGAAACTGCGCCCTGGCTGCTCTGAGAGATCTGAGACACATCAGCGCTGCGGGATGGGGAAGGAGACGGCTCTGCTGCAGATGGGAACATGCAACACATGAAGTTTTTTTTGTACTTCGTGCAAGGGGGAAATAACAGCCTCTTTTCTAGAGCGCATATTGCATCCCATCCAGGACACTGCTATATGTCCTCTCCGTGTGACTTGGCCTTCAGGCAGTTATTATCCCATCACAGCTCTATTTGGAAGTATTAGGATGACTTTGACTCATCTCATTGAACATTCCCACCCGGGACAGCAGACTCCGCTGTCCTGTACAGCGCTGCACGCCCCGGCTGCAGCTCAGCACTCCTGCACGCTCGCTTGCCGTTATCCCCTCCACTGCTAAGGGCAGACCGTGAAAGGCGGAGGGCTACGGAGCACAAAGCAAGGTCAATCTGGTTTAACCTTCCTGCATCTCCCCGTCCGCGATACCTTTTCCCCAGAGGCCTTCGCAGCCAGAGGAGCCCAAGAACACAGCGAAGCCCTGACCGTCAAGTGCCACGCCACCAGCAAAGCCTCCGCAGACGGGGCAGCGCTGAATCGCCGCCCCCTTGCCCTCGGCCTTGCCCCTCGGGGAAGCCAAGGTCTGAATC
>NW_009260350.1:3330134-3353596 GCF_000687185.1 Egretta garzetta | reverse complement strand
CGGCGGGAGGTGAGTGCCGCCGGGCGGGGGGTTGGGCCCGGTTTGAGGGGAGGCGGCTTGAGGGCCCTGCCCGGGCTGCGGATCGAAGCACCGTCCTCTCCTGGCACCCGTTCTCATCAGCGGCTTCCGCTGGGCAACCCGAGTCTTTATTTTCTGGTTTGTTTGGGTTTTTTTGAGGTGAAATCAGCACAGTTAGCGCAGGCCGACCGGCTGAAGCCCTTATTTCAGCTACAGCAAAAACGAGGGGTGTGGGGTGAGCCCCTCCCCGGCTGCAGGACGGGCCTAACACCGGCTGTGGGGCTGCAGGCCTTGCTAGAGGCAGGAGACACCCCCTGCTATGGTGGAAAGGAGAAGAAAGAGGGGTTTGTGTTCGTGTCCTCCTCTGCCAACCCCGCTGAGGAGGCAGGGGTGGTTGGGGGGGGTGTTCTTCTTCTTTGGGCCAGCTGCAGAGGGTGGTAAGTGCCATCAGTGTAGCATGAGCGGGAGATGGATGCTATGGCTCCCAAAAGAGGACAGAGAGGATGCTCAGACAGTGGCTCTGGAGGCCTCAGGAGGAGCGTGACATGGCCCCATGTGGCAGGGCTGAAGTGGCAGCATCCTCGTTTGTCTTATTCTCTTCATGTTTTTCTTTCTGTTTCACCTCAGTGAGGGCAGAGGGGCCCCAGGGTGGCTCCAGCACTGGTGGGGAAGTGAGGTGGTTTGGGGTTTGGAAAGGGAGGACAGACAAGCTGAGGTGGGGGAATCTTAAAATTGAAGTCATCCCGCCAGCAGGATTGTTGTTAAACGAGCATCTACATTAAATTTCAGAACAGATCTTCAAGTGACGCTCGCTCTGTCATTTCATTTGTCTCCACCGCTCAGGAAGAGTGGGTAGTCTGGCTGCATAGTCATTTCTCTTTATTTATTTATGTTTGGTTCCCTGCGTGTAGCTACTGTGTGATTTCTGGGGAGGGGCAAAACCACTGCTGGTGCTGGAAGGGGCCTGGAATGTTCCCTGTATATAATGTTACCCCTTAGGCTGGCCCATTGACAAGCTGGTGAGGGGTCTGGAGCCCAAGGCTGATGGGGAGCGTCTGGGGGAGCTGGGGGTGTTCAGCCTGGAGAAGAGGAGGCTGAGGGGAGCCCTCATCGCTCCATACAACTGCCTGACAGGAGGAGGGAGCCAGGGGGGGTTGGGCCCTGCTCCCAGGGAAGGGGCAATGGGATGAGGGGAAAGGGCCTCAAGTTGTGCCAGGGCAGGGTGAGGTTGAACATTGGGAAAAATTCCTTCCCCGCAAGGGCTGTCAGGCGCTGGAAGGGGCTGCCCAGGGGAGGAGTCCCCACCCCTGGGGGGATTTAAAAGCTGGGCTGACGTGGTGCTTAGGGCCAGGGTTTAGTGGTGGGATGGCAGGGTTAGGGGAATGGTTGGGCTTGATGATCTTAAAGGGCTTTTCCAACCTAAATGATTATATGACTCAATTACTGTTTTTCAAAGTTAACTGCTAGGGATTGCCTCTCAGACAAATCTCCCCAGTAGCCTATAAACTGCTACCACTAGGCCGGCTTTGTGTAACAGTCAGGGTGACGTTAATCCCGAATCAAGACAGTGGCTCTGGATTTACACCGGGCACAATAGAAATCAGAAGCTGTCCCTCTGTCATTGCAAAGGTGCTGGCAGACTCAGCTGGCATTTTGCGCGTTCCTGCGGAGACACGAGCACGTTTAAATTGGCAGCTGAGTATCATAAGCTTGACACTTGGATTTAATTAACTTCACATCTGTCTGGATACCCAAAGTGGCTGAAATGGCCCCAAGCCGGGTCTATAAGCAAGCAGGAAATTGAGGTCAAGGCCCAGCAGCATTTCTCAGGGTTCGGCGTGGAGAAAAGCAGTTACACCCAGACGAAAACAAGTCTGCTGCATGCCCATTTCTGGGTCACCTTCTTTCCTCTGTCCACATCTCGGGGAAATCAGTGAAAGAACCCCCGGAGAGTCCTGAATAAAGTCTGTTGCTAGTAGAGCGCAATGTGGAGTGTTTTGGCAGTGATTTGAGAAGGGAAAATGTAGGATGGTGCACATGAGATCTTGCCTGGAGTTTTACCAAGCACCTCAGCGAGATGAGCGAAACACCTGCTAGGTGTCTTAGAACATGCTCTCTCTTCTAAAACATTGCTCCAAGAGGCTTACAGCCGAGGATTTTTTTGTTAATACTTTTAAGCATTGACATACAAGACAAAGCCCTGGTTTTGGGTTGTTTTTTTTTTGTATTTGGATTTACACAGAAAGACTTTTAAGCTGGTACAAAGCCTGTCGGAAATCGTTTACGGCTGCCTGTGTGGGTCCAGGGGTCTGTTCGCCTGAATTCAATTGCAAATTAGGGTCTAGAAATGTTAAGAGGAAATGGCTAAGCTGAAGCAGCTCTTTATAAAGCAGCTACATTTACTTTATTTCATAATGGCTAAGATGGATTTAATTAGAAAACATCTCTGTTTTCAACTGAATAATGCTCTTTGTTTACTGTTTGAGCCATTTGGGAAAATGGAAATAGGTTAGCCAGTGCTGCTCAGAAGCAGCTTTTATGCCTATGTACTAGTTCAGCGCCAAGAGCTGTGGACACCGATACTGCAGAGAGTTGTCAGAATCCAGCCAAGATAATCCATGCAATTGAATTCTTAAAAAGATGGAAATAAGTGTTCAGTGTAATCTTTGGAGGGGGCGATCTCTGGGAGAATCAGATGCTCCTCTAATTGCTTTTTTTTATTCCATTCATCCCCTGTAATGGGAATTGCTGGGAGAATTTGGGAGCCAGCACCTCTAGGGTGTGGGATCTGGCTGCCTGAAATCTGTAGGAGCTTTTTGCCCTCGTTGTTGGGGAAGGAGGGGGAATGAGCTTCTGCAATTATTGCCATCAGGGTGATGAAAGGAAAAGTTTGAAATACGATTTCAAAGGCTGGCTGCTGCTGGGCTTCTGCAGGCAGAATTCCCAGTGAGATCTGTGGAAACTTGTGTGGGACCACTGCAGAATCTCATTTGTTTTCCCCGTTCACAGCAGCCGCTTCTGCAGAGGTGGAATGCAGGAGCCAGCAGCTGAAGCAGGAAGCTTTTATGTTACCAGAAACTTTGGGAGACCATGGCATAAGATGCGGAAGGGGGATTTTTCAATACTTAAAAGCCACAGCAGAGCCTGCCAGCGGGCCAGACACTGAGGGTAAGAGCATTCCCTCTGGATTCCAGCAGCCCCACCACAGTGCAGCAAAGCTGGCTGCAAAACTCTGGGATGATCTAGTAGAGGATGGGGGGAAATTGTGGCTTAATGCTCATTAAGCAGCACTAAGTTTTGGTTTCTTGGGCTGGAATTAGGACGATTTCAGACCTCGAGCCCTGCAGAGCTGGATTACACCTTCCAGGCAGGAGCCAGGTCTGATTGTGTCTGCAGGTGAAGCAGTTGGCAGTGGCATCGGGGAGAGATGGTTGCCTGATCAGCACCACCTCCCAACAAGGTATTTCACCCGGAGAACATGGAAAGGACCTTAAACCAAAGAGATTTCAAGTTCAGTTGAGTCTCTGAACATTTTACCTTCAGCATGAAGGTTTGCAAGCCAATTCCAAAAAATGGGGACATCTTTCCTTTGAAAGCAGCTGGGTGCAGATGGAGGAAACTGTGTTTTAACATGTGGTGTGAGGCCTGAGACATTTCCAGGGATGTGATTTTTTGAAGCGGCGATTCTCGGGAGCGGGGGAAGGAAGGGAGGTTGGCGCAGTTGCTCATGAGGTGCCAGGATGGATGGCTGGCAGGAGGGCTTGGCAGAGCTGCCTTAGCTCTGCATGCTCGCCTCTGAGGGATTGCCTGTTGCTGCTGCTTTTTCCCGCTGATTCTGAGGAACTGTTAGGGAGGCTGTGATTGATTTTGACCCTGTTTTATTTATAAGATCTTTATTTCTTGCGCTGGTCTCTGTGCCATTTTTTAAACGCATTTGGCTGTCAAGATGTCAAAAACTGGAGAATTGCTTTTGGAGTTTATCTTCCAGTCCATCCATCTTTGGCGTTTATCAGGTACCTTTATATCACTTGGGAGAAAACTTAGAGCTCCTTCAGGGTATCTGTTGCACCTCCAGCAAGGACAGCCGATGGGGACAGGGCTGCACTTAATCAGAAACCCCAGCTGCCCTGCCAGGGTCTGGGCTGCTCCAGGCCAAGCACAGATGAGAGCACCCAAATTCTCTCCTGTTACTCCTCGATACGCCACAGCAGAGGCTCCCCCCCTACAAATACCTGTGTGATAAACACCTCTCCCCTGTGAGAGAAGGACTGGGCATCTCCAGGTCGTTTTCAGTGGCCGTGGAATTGGAGGTTCTTTCCTCCTGGCTGTAAGGCTGTTGTGATCTTAGACATGGCAAGTGCTGTACTCAGTGAAGCGGATGCATCTTGCTGCCGAAGTCTGGGGAGGATGAGGAGAGCGGTCCTTGATGTACAGGAGTAAATAGGTGGCTAGGTGAACTGAACAAAGCGTTATGTCCTTTAGTGTTTGTAATGCAGCTTCCCACTTGCACTATGCGTGAGATCAGCTTTGTTCTTCATCTTTGAGGAGTTGCTGAGTTTCTTCCTTACCTTGTAGAGATGGACACAGGGGGAATTTCCTTCCTCTTGCATGGCAGCTTGTGGAGGTTGTCTGCAGTCCAGGGTTAAAGTCCTGGGACCCCAGGTGGAGGCTGTGGCATGGACCTCTAGCCTCTCCTACTTGCATGTTGGATGGTTTCTGCTGCACCTTTCCTGGTGCAGGTGGTGGCTGTGAGCTGTTGGCTCTCTGGGGTCTCTGCTTTGTGTGATCTGAACTCCAGCACACTCAGGGAAGAATTCTTTCAGCAGAGGCGTCATTGCTTTGGGTAATGGAGGTAGGAAATGCAGATCCGAGCCTGTTCTCCCATATACATGCAGCAGATGCTGCCTTACCAGTCTCTGATGGACAAGAATATATACTATTGGGTCTCGCCTCTTTCTCTGTCTGCCAACACTAAATGATTTGAGCTCTTCTCCTTTGGAAGCAGGCGCTGTAAATCTTGGATCCTCTGTCCCCAGGGCAGGCATGGCTGGGCGCCGAGGATCTGTCTGATGGTTCCCAGGCCGCACTGATGCTGCTCTGCCAGAAGAGAGATGGGGAAAAGATACTTCTGTGACTACTGCGACAGGTCCTTTCAGGACAACCTTCACAACAGGAAGAAGCACCTCAATGGAGTGCAGCATCTCAGGGCTAAGAGAGTCTGGTACGACTTATTCCGAGGTGGGTACTAGCAACTGTCTGCCACTCCCTTCCTGGGACTGGGGAGGTGATGGATGAGGTGGTTGTGGTGAATAGATAAAATAAATCAGCACTGGTGATTTATATTCAGATTGTGCCAGTAAATTGTGGACTTGATACTGTTGCTGTGAAGCAGTCTCAGAGGCAAAACCCTCATGTGTTTGGATGTGTGAAGGGGAAACGGTAGATGTCAGCTGGGACTTAAAATGAGGTGGAAGAGATAGGGAGGTTGTTTCTGAGAACAGGAGTTTCAGATAAAGCTCTCTTGGCATCACAGGCAGCTCTGGGACAGGAGACCTGAGAGAACAAAGCAAGTTATAGTTTCTGAAGGTGAGTTAGGGGCCTTCTGCAAACCAGAGTTGATCTCTGATGTGCGAGGAGCAAGGAATATGTGTGGGTATGTGTGCGGATGGCGAAAGTGGGCTGGAAGGCAGGCTGAACACACGTGGTGTGTGAATGGGCAGGAAGCTGGCCCCAATTCTCTGCACTGGATGGAGATGTTGGCTCTGAGTGTGGCTGTGGGAGAGGCTGAGGATGCGACTGCTTGACTAGGGATCCCAGAAGGGTGAGAGGGTTCAGGAAGCAGCTCGAAGCACGGTATGCTCAAACCTATCTTAGCCAAAGCGGGGAGCAGAGGAAGAGAGCTAGATGCACTGGAGTTTTGGCAGAGGAGGGACTGGAGTTTTGGGGCTGAAGGCTGTGTCAGGACGTGCTGGAGGAAAGCCCTGTGTCCTCTGCCTGTTTAACAGGACTCTCCTCACCCAGCTCAGCACTCTGACCTGGCTCGCCATGTGTTTTAGTACCAGCCTAAGGAATACAAGTGGGAATGTGTGTCCAGGGTCCTGAGGGCAGGACTGTGTGTTTTGGCAGTAGGAAAGACTTAGCTCAGGTTCAACGGATGGTGAAACCATTGCCTGTATGTTCCTCTGCTTCCTTCTGGTTCCTCAGGATCAGGAGTTGCAGGCTGTGTTTGTCTCCTGGCTAGCTAGGGGAGGAATACCCTGCGGAGCTCTGTGTGGCTCTGCTCTCTGCTTAACCATATGTGGATGTTGGAAGGGCTCACAAGTGTGGAGGATCACAGCCCAGCACAGTTCTAGCTGGGTTAGTGATGGTGAGGCAGATTACCTTCTCACCAGGCTGCAACCCTTGATTTCCCTCTGATTGATAAAATTCCTCATCCCATCCATGATTAGGGGGTTCATCTCTTGTCTCCAGATGCTGTGGCCTGGCATCAGCCAGTGCAAGTTCTCCTGCAGTCTGTTAGAGCTGCTGTGTCTTTGGGGCTCACTTTCTCCAGGACATCTCTGGGAGGTGCAGGAGTATTTCAGTGGTGTCCACTGGAGACTTGGCACAGGGTTCGGTGAGGCCTTGCACAGAGCTTTTCTGAGGGCTCTGTGAGTCTGCCTGGTCTTTCTCTGCTGCACAGAAGGGCTGCAGGGTCCTTGCTTTTCTGTCATGCTTCTTTTCCCCTACTGACATGGGGAGAAAGCATGAAGCAGAAAGCAAAGGAGGTGATATTTGCAAGCCAGTGAAAAGCTGAAGTCAGGGGTACAAAAAGGGACTGTTAACTGTCAATTTGTCTGTTGCTTAAATTCATGGTTGTCATGTAAAATGGCTTCCCACTAGGCAACTGACCTATTTGGGACCACGATATGACAGGGCATTGCTGTCCAAGAGATCTTTACCCTGTTTTGTCCTTTGTCTCCCCTAGATGCTGCCGCTATCCTGCAAGAGGAGCAAACCAAGAAACCTTGTCGGAAGTTTCTGCAAACAGGTGAGTTCTTCTGAGGTAGAAATAACTGCTTGAGCTCCGGCAGCTCCTTTGCGAGCCAGCCTAAGGCTGATCTGGAGAGCCCTGGTATGTGTGTTTGTTCTAGAGGGAGCGAAGGGCTTGGGCCTGTGTGTCCGGCATACAGGTGTAACGGATCTTGGGCTTGCATGCACATGCACGAGGGAGGACCTTGTCTATGCAGCTCTCATGGAGCTCTGTGGCTTTTGTTACAGGACAGTGTGATTTTGGGTCCAACTGCAGATTTTCCCACATGACAGAGCAGGACCTGGAGAAGCTGAGTGCCCAGGTTCAAGGTGAGTCCTCGAACAAGAAAATGTCCAGGGGTCTCTGAGGAGGGGGAGTTGCTGCAGGGAGCATGGGCTGCAAAGGAGCACATGAGGGGTTGTTCAGCGAGAGCCTGCGGTCCTGTGTTGCCTGTATGCAGCAAGCCGAGCATGGATCCCTCCCGCCTGCCTCTCAGTGCTACATGAGCCTGTAGCATGGCTGTAAGTGCTGCAGTTTTTCATATGCTTTCTGCTCTTGATCTGCTGGCACAGACACAAACCTAGAGTTGAGCAGTGCTGTTACTACTTAGCAGCAAGCGTCTGAAGCATAGAGTGCACTTTCTGAGCCCTCGGGGTTTTGTTCAGTCAGGGAATAAAAACTGTCAGCAGCAGAGGGCACTGGTACATCACTTCCGCTTAAATTTATGGTTTTGATTTCCTCCCACCTCTCTACTATTACCTGGGAGCTGCTGCTTCCACTCGTGGAAAGAGCTAGCCTGCTGTCTGTTGGGTTGTCCATGGGGTCCTGGACCTAGAAATGGCCTCTGCTCACATGGCTTTGGCTGAAACTGAAGTTTGGGCAGAGGATGAAAGGCAGCTGTTCCCCTTCTGTGAGTCTCCAGAGCACTTTTGAACTTTTTCATTCTGGGAGCACCACCTCCCTGCCCTGAACGTGGTGACAGCTCTGTTTTCTGTATAGGATTCATTACTTTGGTGGTGAGAGAAAATGTGAGTGAGGTGTTGGTGAGAACTTATGGAATGGTTGAGCTCTCCACTGGAGATCATCCAGTGCCAACCCTACCTTGCTCAAAGCAGGGTGAACTAGAGCAGGCTGCTCAGGACCACGTCCAGTTGTGTTTTGAATATCCCCAAGGCTGGATGCACTACAACCTCTGTTGCAGTGTTTGACCACATTTGTAATAAAGATGTTGGGGTTTTTTTTAATATTTAAATAGAAATTCCTGTATTTGGCTTGTGCCTGTTGTATCTTGCCTTTGTTGGACTCCCTCCAGTACGTCCCTGTCTTTGTGGTACTGGGGAGCCCAGCACTGGACACAGCACCCAGCTATGGCCTCACCAGTGCAGAGCAGAGAGGAAGGATCGCTCCCTCAACCCACTGGCAATGCAGCCCAACTTCTGAGCAGATCTTGTGCCCACCCTGCTAGCTGAAGCCAACTGTTGTTTTGCCAATAATCTGAAAAACAGGCTTAAGTGTTGAAAATGTGTATGTGTGCATGCATACATACATATGAGATTTGGGGTGTGCCTGGGGTAGAGACTCTTTCCTGACCTTCCGAGGGATCGAATTTGAGGAGGCAGGGCTTTGGTGAACCTGGGGGAGCAGGAGGAAGGCAGGCACTACAGAGCTATTCCAGTCCTCACTGTTGCTGAGTCAGTCTGCGAGTCCCCGAGGCAACTCCGTGAATCAATTGCTGAACAACGCTGGCAGTCAATAAAACCCATCTCGTTGGGCTGCGTGGGAGACAGAGCGCTCCAGCCAGCCCTTCTCGGAGCAGCAGTGCCGGGCTGGCAGTCACGCTCCTCTTGCCTGCTGCTAGCCCAGAGCCTCTCCCCGACCCTTCTTTGCTGTGGGGTTTAAGAGCTGGGCTCCCAAGAGGTGGCACGGGATGTCAGCCTATTTGCAGGAACCTGTAGTGTTTCCAGTCATTGAAGGCTGTTTATTGCAGGGGAAGTGAAAGGTCTTTGGAGCAGAGCGCAGCTGCAAGGGAAGGCTGGCAAGCTCCTCTGTGCTTGGGCAGGTTTCTTTGCCAATTACGCTTGTTATTGAATATTGACTTCTGTCAAATGGGTCAGGTGTAAGTGGAGAATTGGCTAGTGAGAGAGCTGATTCCTGGGAGATTACTTGGAAACCTTGCATTTGTATTACTAAGTCAAACATTAATTAAACAATTAAACTTCAGGGAGCGATGGCCAGGGGACAGCAGGGTGTCTTGCCCTTGGCTGTGCTGCTCTGGCATGAATGGCTGGTTGTAGAGTTAAATCCCCTTCACCTCTCTCGTGGTATTGCTCCGTGGAAATCCTGTGTGAGCCGAGTGAGCAGGCTGAGCATCACACAGACCTCTACATCTGATCGGTTGAGCCTGCAGAGAGCTCGGAGGGATTCGATGGAGGGAAGAGCCCAGCAGGACTTGGTGGAGAAGAGGTGCAGCCCATGACACAGTAGACTGGATGGAAGGAATAGCTGCAGAGGCCGAGCCACCGTCCAGTGTGTCATGGGGACATTTCACCACTCCTCAGGCTACTAAAGCGTCAGTGTCTCGGATGGTGAGGCTTAGGGCAGAGTTAAAGGCAAGCTTGTGCGATGGCAGCTTGGACTGAAGGTTGCATTACTCACACAGGACACCTGATCCTGGCAGCGTGGCCGTCAGGCACCTCTGCTGGTAATGTCCCTGTATGCGTTAGCGCCTACTCTCGGTGTTTCTGTGCTGCGAGGCATCACAGGCCACGGCCAGCAAGGTGCTGCAGTACAGGTTAAAGCCGTGGTCTGGATCAGGCTGCCTCTCGCTGAATTGTCAGCGTCCTCAGAGATTTCTTGTCTGAACCTGCAGCGTCTGGGAGATTTTGACAGGCTTGCAGCCTGGGGTGGTCGGGAATTTGAGATAAGCTGAAAGGTTCCAGAAGCTCCAGAGCCCTCTCACCGTTTTGTGCAGAGGCTTGTGTGAGCGTGCAGGAGATGACCACGCTCTGCTTCTGGTGGGGTAAAAGTGGACAGTCTCTTGGTGCATCCACAGTGCTGCTTAACTCCGCTTTCCTCCGCTCTGGTGCATGGGCGTAGAAGCAGAGGAGCTGTCAGACTGCCTTGAACCCATGTCTCCCCTTGTCCAGGGGCAGATGCTTCAGAAAAAGGTGCAAAGAAATCCTGTGGTGAAGTGGTGTAGCCCACTAACCCATGTTCAGGGGTGGGCTTGCATCCTAAACCTCAGCAAAGCCTCTTCTGACTTTTTTTAACACTACTAAACCATGCTGGCACTTTCTTTGTCTTAAAAATATTGAACCTGCTCCTGAATCCCCGTTAAGTGTTTGGTGTCGGTAGTTCTGTGTCAGTCAGCTCCCCTTGCTAACAATGCGTTTTTATTACACCCAAAAGAAACGTTGCATTATTCTTAACATTTGGCCTTTTTAATGCAGGGTATTCACCCTGTTGTTTGCATTAGTCTTGTGAGTTAAGTAGGAAAATTTCTGGATCATTCGCTGTTCTATATCAGCTTAGAGTGTGTCCTAGTTTGGCTTCAGCATTTCTGCACCCCGTAGAATATAGTCGTGAAGAAGCAACAGTTTCCACCTTCAGCAGGGAGGGAGGCATATTCCCAGCTGTTACCACATCAAAGCATTAGCCTTCTGCATCTACTGCATCATTCATCAGCAAGACACTTCCAGGCTGTCATTTTAAGTACAGTCATGTCAGGAAAAGTCACTGTCAAATTGCCGTTGTCTTGCTTAAAGTTATTGGCTCCCCGCTAAGCTGTGTCACTTCTGCTGGGAATATTAATACAGCGCGGCCTCTTTGGTGAGCTCCAGCTCACCCGAGCTGCGAGGGGAGAGTGAGGGCATGGTTGGGTAAGTGTTTGCGATATACCCGTGTGATTGAAAGAATGAGTGACCCTGCTGGGGTGGCTGTAGTCAACCGGTTTAACTTAGCAATGAGCAGGAGAAGGAGCGCTCTTACATTTGGCCACCGCTTCTTGGCTGCAGGGCGGTGACTTCTTAAGCTGCTCATATTGCAGGGCCTCATCAGCCTCACCTCGCAGCCGCAGTCTGCTGATGTTCGTGGGCTCTGGAGGAGTTTGGGCTGCCACATCTTCTGGCCCAGGGAGGGAGCTGAAGGATTACATGTAAATCTCTTTGCTGGGTGACCTGCTTGGTACTGGTGGTTGTGTCTCACATGTGGTGGTGCCTCATTCAGGAAGAAAATTCATGGTAAAAGTTGCGTGGGGAGAGAAGATAAATCTGGGCTCCCACTCTGGCATCATTAGAGAGACACTTTGTGACCACAGATGCTCTTTTAATTGGCTGTAATTAGACTTTGAAGCAAACACCCCAGTGAGAAGGAGCGGAGGAAGCACCTTCACACCGGCCTTGCCACTGCAGTCTGGCTGGCTGCGTGACCATGTATAAGGAGTAAAGGCCGGTAACTGTGTTTCAGAGTTACATCTTGGAATACCTGTTGGCATTCAGGGGGTGTTTCCAATCTCATGGTGGTTTTGGTGGTCCCTAGATGGGACCTGTGTGCTTCAGAGGATGATGAGAAGAAAGATTTGCCTTTCTGATGAGCATGTGTCGAGGTGGACAGAGCCAGAGAGTTGCCCGTACCTGCTGCCTTATTTCTCAGCCTGAGGGTTGGAGTCCTTTGGAGCAGTAACTTATGGAGCTGCGTGAACAGGGAGCCAGCAGGATGTGTCTCTGATCTGGACACCTGAGGCCTCATTTAGGCCAGCATGAGTCTGGAGCCGTTCCACTGAAGCCAGTGAGCTTTTCTGGATGAGACAGTGAGTTTTGGCTGCTTGAGTCTATAGGCTCCCACCAGTTCCTGGTGTGGCACTTTGGGGCAGTGGCCTTGGGGCTCCCTGCTCTAAACAGAGAGGTTTTGGTATGTTCTGTGTTGGGGCTTGGAGTAGGATGGAAAGGAAATTTTGGTGGTAGATAGAGATGGGAGAGGTTTCTCTCTGTGATTTTCCTCCCTGCCTCATCAAAACCTCTCACAACCACTGCTTGTCCCCTTGCCAGGGTGGGAGGGGCCCAGGTGCTCGCTAGGTGGAGAAACCTGGAACAAAGGGAAATAAAGTGAAAGTGGCTGTGGCCAACATTGCTGGAAAACTCTAAGCTGGGAGCTGAATTCACATATCCTGAGTCTGAGCAGTGCCCAGCTCAGCAGACTGAGCTTCTTTCCTCCCCAGTGTCATCACTGGGCCAGGCTGTTGGGTTGACCCCAAATAGCTCTGCTGGGGCTTTACTTCTTGGGAACAACCGTAGAAGACTCGAACAGTCCTGTCTCCAACCATATCCTTATTGCCGGGTTGCAGAGCAGCACCTCGACATCAGGACCACAGCAGGCTGTCTTTGTGGTGGCAGTGAGTACATCGTCACCCCTCCCAGCAGCAGCAGATGAAAAGGCTGGATGACAAATTATCCATCTCCGGCTGCTCATTGTGTAGCACATTTCTGCCATCCTTATTAATATTCAACAGGCAGATGAATAATTGGTTGCCACCACTAGGATGAAGTGATCCTTCACTCTGCCCAAGCAATATTAATTTCACACCCTGTCTGGAAACGTATAATATTTTCCTTAAACCTGTGACATATGGCATGTAGGTGTGGAGGAGGCTCCTGGTGGGCACGGCTGCAGGTGGCTGCCGCCAGGGTGGCACCGCTGGCAGGTTGATCTCTAAATGGGATCAGGGTTCCCCCAGAGTGCTTGTCCAGGAGGGTTTGAGGAGCAGGGTGAAGGGGAATGACATACAGCTGCCTCGGCTTCCTTTTTGTTAATAGCAGTGTTTGTTTTTCAAAGTATCACATTCCCTTTTCTGCTAGGTGGGAACTTTCCACTAGGCTGGAGATCTAACAGCTCTGAGCGTCTCCTCAGCCCGCTCTGCCTGACGTGCTGGCAGGAGTGTGACTGTGTCGTTTGTGTCAAGGACTTGTGCTAGACCCTGTTCTCTGCTAGCATCCCTTCCTGCTTTGTTAATGGTGCCAAGGGGTGGCCGGGGAGCCTTGCTAACTGGGCAGCTGCAGATCTCTGCCCAGTGAGAGGGACTGGTGAGTGCTGGGCTGTCCCACTGGCTCTGCCCTTCTGCCCAGAGAGGACAGTGCTGCAGGACAGGGTGCCTGCAGGCATCTGCCCCATGCAACGCCCCCAGCATGATGAAAAGCTGGAAAGGACCTCAGGCTGCCCTGTCTCTTGGTAGACAGCAGAGACTTCCCACTGGTTTCCTTGCTCATTCCTAACTTGCATGAGAAAATGCAGGAACTCATTCTCCTCCCTCTGCCGTGCTCTGCTCTGACTTTGCACCTAGGCTGAGCAGGGCTGGGCGACAGCCTCCCGCCCTGTCTCTGCAGGGGCTGGGGATGCATCACGCAGCCTGTGCCTTAAGCAGACCTGACAGCATCTCTGAAATCCCGTCTCCCAGTTGTACATGCACTCTGAACCTTTCAGACTCTCGCGGCCTGCCAAGTCTACATCGATCCGGACAGACGTCCCTGTCACTCCCACCTAACTGGGCAGAGGTGGCAAAGTCCCTCCTGCCAGTTGGAGGGACACGTCTTTGGAAATGGCTCAGGGCTCAGGGCCAGCAGAGGCTGTTTCAGGCGAGGATGAGGACGACCTACCCCAGGGGGAGATGTCAGACTCCCCTCAGTTAAGTGCCCAAACTGCCGCCGTGCTCACTGGCTTGGTTCTTGTTCCCGGCTCTGTCTGGCTGGAGCTGTCACCAGTGAGGAGGCCAAGCATCAGATGGCAGGTGGAGGAGGAGGAGGAGGGGCCGCCACAGGCAAATTGCAAACTTGCCACCATAAGAACCTATGCAGGGTAATGAGCAGCGGGTTTAATGGAGTGAAAGGACTGCAGCGTGAGCGTCTGATAGCCCTCTCTCTCTCAACCAGGGGAACAGAGATCGAAGGAGCTGCGGCAGGAGGGAGCAGATGTCCCGCCTGGCACCATTGAGGACTGGCTGGAGAAGAGAGCAAAGAGACTGAGCACAGCTCAGAGTAACAGGTACCGGTGGCTGGGGAGCATCCGTGTGAGGGCTGGCGGCTGCTTCTGGCCCGGACAGAGGGGGGATCCCACAAGAGGGGTGTGAATGTGAGAGGAGAAGGTGCAGGCGATCAGAGGTCCTGGCTCAGCAGGACCCCCTGAGCTACCATTTAACACTCTGCTTGCCAGCGCTGCACGCCTGCCCTTAGCACACATGACAGACACACATATGGATCCTGTCTTGCATGCCCATGTCCAAGATGTGTGCACGTGTCTCCCCATGTGCCTGGGGGGGGGGACAAGCCAGGCCTCACTGCCTGTGGCTGATTCCCTGGGGAAGGCAAGCAGAGGGGTACTCCTGCGCTCTCTGCAGAGTGCGCAGATGTGCCTGGAAGGACAGTGCCGCTGTGGCGATGAGTTATTAATGCTCGGAGTTCGGCAGCAGGAGCCTGGTCTCATCTGTTGACAGTTTTCCCCATCCTCTGCCTGCCCAGTCTGCACATCTCTGCCAGTGTTCTGTCCCTGCCAGTGAGAGGGTGGAATTAGCTCCTCCTCGTGGCATTCATTCGGATTCGGGCGCCTGCCGGTGCCTGCTGTTTCCTTGCTCACCTGACTGTGCCGCAGGCTTAATTGGATGACATTTGGGCAGGTGCCAAATCTCTCTTTTGTTCTTTTTCTATTTGCTCCTGTCCTCCCTATGTTTGGTCTGGGCAGGATCTTCCTTCTGGTGCTTGTCTGGGCTCGTTGCTTTCCGTTCGGTCCATCCATCAGCTTGGCTGCCCTTAGCCTTGCAGTGGTGCTCACTGACAGCCATAACCTTCCTACCCCCCCGTACGCTTCACTTGCCCCATTTTGCTTGTCCTGCCTGTAGAATCCCTTGATCTTGGGGTAGATCATCTCTTACAGAGACAGCCGTCGTTATACCCAGAAGAATTTCCAGACCTTCAGAACTACTTGGTCCCTGCTGCCTCCAAAGGTGCACAAGTCCTGGGATTTCCAGGGTTGTTGCTTTCTACCCAGCCTCTCTGCCCCTGCAGGCTCAGAAACCACCCTCAGAAGCTACACACCAACTATTCAAAGCTTCTCTTCCTCTATCTGGCCTTGCCGATGCCTGTCCCTATCATTTCTCTTCTCCCCTTGTGCTCTCCAGCCCCAGCGTTGTCCTTCCGAGCAACTGTGTTTTGCTTTGTCTGCCAGAGAAGTTGTTTTGCATTGCCAGGGAAGAGGGCCTGTTTTCGGCAGGTCCCCATGCTCCTGGTGTCTAGGGAGTCTGCATTGCTCCTGAAAATGCTTTTAAGGACAAGGAGCTCGCTCTCCCCCCTTCAGTCTTCAAGGTCCCTGAAATGTGGCAGAATCTCTGGCAGGGTCTAATGCTGCTTTGGGGAATTTGTGGGTTCGGATGATAATCTGCCTAGGGGCTGCCTTGCCTGGCTGCTGATGTCAGTACAGACCATTAGTCTGCACAAAACAGTAGCGAAAGTGCTCTCAAGGGCAGTCATCTCCAGAAGGAGATGCTGGAGACCCAGCTCCACCCCTGTCTTCTCCGGCAGCGCTGAGCAAGAAGGATTCAAGCTGGGATGGAAGAGTTCTTGGAAGCACACTCTCCCAGAGCGTGGTGGGAAGCTGTCGCTGTGTTAAGCCTCAGCCTGTGAGCGTAGCTGAGTTTGTTTCTGCCTTGCCGGGGGCTTTCTAGCAGGGTAGCTGGCAGGCAGTCACAAGTGGAGCTACTGCCTTGCATGGTCTCAGAGTACACTGCGGTGACAAGAAAACGCCATGCTGGACTAGAAGTGGCCATGTGGTCAGGTACTGCCTTGGCTGAAAGGTAGTGCTTGCTTAAAGGCAGTAACTTGAGCAGCATTTCTGATTGTCACCTAGCTTAGCCCCATGGATGCAGAGTTGCCACGCGGCCTTCCACCCATCCTCTGCGCAACCACTCTCCCAGCTCGAGGGCACAATCTTCATTTGGAGGCCTCCAACCCGACACGTGTTTTCAAAGTCACACTGTGCCATTGCTTTCTGGAGAGCTGGGGTGGAGTCAGTGTAGTTCTCTTAGCAGCGGAGCTCTGCCAGGGTGTGATTGATTTTTAACCTGCTTTCCAAAGGAATCGCAGCGCATCGGTGCATGTGAGTGTGTGCTTCTGCCATAGCCGCCGTAGAGCCCGCTTGCTGATTTCCATCAGAAAGGGGTCTGAGGCCTCAAAGTTACTGAGATACTACAGGTTTCACGAACGTGGAAGTGGATAGAGGAGAGGGATACCATTAATTACTTCAAAAAGGAAATGTTCTTGACCCATACTGGACACCAGAGAACCCCCATGGGACAGCCATTCCAAATGCTCCAGCTTTAGGTAAGCCTCTGATAGCACTTGTATTTTAAGTGGCCCCAGGGAACTGAGTACCCAGACAGCATCCTTGCTATTGATTAGTTCTGCTGCTCACAGAACAGCTCATTCATCGAGAGCTGTGCTGTTCCACCTTGCAGCAGGCCTTGTCCTGCTGTTGCTGGGGCTCCCCTGCCGGCGTGAGTGACAGTGCCTGGATGTAACAAAAAACATTCCTGCCCGGGAGGGGCTTGGTCTGTGTCCTAGCAGTCTTGTCCCATCCTCGGCTCTGAAGAATCCCCATCAAGGTGGTAAGCGTTCAACCAAATGACTTTGCTCTGTGTGAGTTGCCTGGAAAACACAGCCCTCAACTTCTGGAGCTGGCTTTTGACCACGTCGTCGGCCCTGCAGGGGGCGAGGAGGGTGCTGCTTCTTTGGAGCATTATGTAAAGGAGTTTGATTAGATTTCTTCTGGCATAACAATTAAAAAGATTCATCAGGATCAGAGGTAGAGGCCTGAGAAGCTGGAAGGTTGCTGTCAGGGCTTGTGCTAAAGAACAGATGAGTTTCCTGCACTCAGGAATTAATGGAAAAGGTACGTTTCCCATTAATTTAAACCTGCCCTGGCCAAGTGCTTTCTTCAGCTGGAGACAAGGGAGCGATGCTTCTTGCTTTTGCACTTCTTTGGTCAGGTGTGGCGTTTGAAGCGGCCTCAACTAGTAAACATGAGAGAGAGAGACAGAGAAGTGTTTCCCAGGCTCTGAGTTGGAGGAGGAAGCCTGTTCCCTCTGCTGAAGGGTGCTTCTGTGAAAACACCCCCACCGTTTTGGCAGTTTCTCCATTTCCGAGGGGTCCTTGTCCTTTGGGAAGTACACAGCTGGCTTGGGATTTAGGCTGCTTGGAAAGAAACATCTGCTAATTTTGTTCGTTCTTCTCAAAACTCAGCTGTGTGAAGAGTCGAGAGCAGCTGGGGGTGGGAGGGGACAGGGCCAGCCGTGCTCTCGGCACAAGGCCTCTCCTTTCAGCAGCCATGCTCCCCCCGCAGACCCCCTACCTGAGTGCTCCCACCTTATTTTTCAGTGGCGTACACTAGGTTAGTGAGCACTGACTGCTTGAAGGGGCTGGGGGCTGGTTCCGCAGCAGTTCTGATGTTGGATTGGGGGGCGGGGGGTGGGTGAATATACCTGCTTGTTGATGACCAAAACCCTCATCTGCTGGATCCCTCCTCTTTTGGGGGCTAGCAGAGGGGGCACAGGAAGCTCAGGGCCTTGCTATCAAACTGAGACGGCCCCATCTCACCTCTGCCCTTCCATCTCCCCACCTCCCCAGTGCTCTGCCTGAGAAACCAGCACCTTTCCAGTATCCACCGGGCTGGCCGCCAGTGCAGGATCTGCCTCCGTCGCTGCAGGCCCCCCCACCCGGAGGGTGGCCAGTCCCCCCCCACCTGCAGTGGGGCTGAGGCACAGGGACCCCCTACAGAGGTGGTGCTGGAGATGGACTGCTGCTGCCTCGCCTGCTGTAAGAAAGGGACAGAATTATTTATATACACTTTGATATCAATAAAAGCCTTCCCCCCTGTTGCAGCCTGCCTGTGTCGTGGTGTTTGTCACCTGGCAGCCTCCCATGGGTTGAGCTGGTCGGGTGGTTGTCTCCCTGCCACCAGAATGGGGATCTGCGCTCAGCAGAGCTCCCGCTCCGCACGGAGGGGCTGTCGTCTGGAGCAGACAGTCCCCATTTCCCCAGGCAGCATCCGTCTCCTCGGACCGCTGCTGCCTGTGCCCTGCGCTGCCTGCTTTCAGTCCAGTTCTGTGGCCGGGGTCAATGTGGCTGATCCGAGCCAGGGAAGGGAGCTGTAGCCAAGCTTTTAAAACTGATGTTTAATATTTCCTCCATTGTTTATGATTATGTTTGCTTCTGTTAAATTCAGTGTGTAAAACTGCTTCGGTTCAGGTGCCAGAGCTCCTAATGAAGAGCTTGGGGAGCTCCCGTAAGCCCTACGCTCCTGCTCCCACTGTGCTGAAGGTTGAGAAGCAAGGAGGAAAAAAACATCTTAAGGTTTCTCCTTCTCCAGGAAACTGAGTAAATGGTGAGTGCCAGCGGGGCCAATACCTCCATGGGTCGCTCCCTGCTACGGGAGCTGGCTGGGTGGGCATGTGTGCTGGGGGCTTGAGCTGGGAAGGGGCGAGGAGGGACGCCATGGCCCTCCTGCTTGCTGTGGGGGTGCACTGGTAGCCGAGGACCAGGCGCAGTGGCCGCGGAAGGCCACCAACCCTGCCTCTGGCTTCTCTTTACTGCTCTGGAAGGGCTGCCCTGGAAAAGATTATAGGGGTGCTTTTAGGGTGCAGCTTTGGTATGGCCAAGCCCAGCCCAACCACATGGCTGCCACAGTGAGTTTTACGGAGTCGCCTCTCCTCACCAGGAAAGGGGGGGATGAACAAGGTCCTCAGCTTGGCGTCCTTGGGAAGACAAGTGGGTGCTTGGCTTCACTGCAGAGCTGCTGGGCAGGCGGGGGATCCCGGCCAGCAGCATCCCGGGAGAGCAGCTCTCCAGCAGCGGCATCTGTCCAGGGTGGCTGCACCCCTGCCAGTGCATTTCAGGTTTGGCCATGTGTGGAGGCAGCAGGTCCAGATTCATGAAGAGCGCGGGCAGGAGCCAGCTGCCTTTGGCCAAATCTCACCCGGATCGTGCCGGCACTCAGCTGCCTGGGACAGGGCAGAGCTGCCACCTCAGGGCGTGCAGGCAGGTGGTCCTCGGGAGCCCTCAGCCCTAGCCCATCCATGAGCTGGAAGTGACCGTGGCATGGCTGGGTGCGGAGCTGCGTGAGCCCTGCTGCAGCGGGGAAACCAGCCTTGGCCAGAGGCTGGTTGAGCTTTAAGCCAAACTTAAGGGTGTGTTTATCCTTCCTGGTGTGGCTGTGGACGCTCTGCTGAGCCCTGTGCTTGCTGGTCTTTGGAGAGCAGGAGCCCGGGGCTTGGGCTCAGGAGGCGGCATCAGCCCCGAGGCCCATCCTTGCCTCCCCTTGCAGGAGCCGGCACGTGTGGGTAACCGAGCACCCATGTGGCATCTATCTGGGGGAAAATTGGAGTCCCCTGGAGGAAGGGGACCCCTGCCCTGAGCGCAGAGGTTGCACAGCTACAGGAGGCCAAAGGCGGGGGCAGGAAGACCCCAAAGGAGCTGTGGGATGCTCCAGAGAGGGGGCGTGAGCTGCTGAGCTCTGCTCTCAGCCATCGCAGGAGCAGCTTTGGCTGCTCTCTCCAACCTGCTTTGATCTTGTGCATCCCCGTGCCCCCAGTGCGGCGCAGGGGGAGAGCCCCGGGGGCTGCTGGCGTGGGGGGGCTCAGCCCATTGCCCCCACTGCTCCGCTGACTTCAAAGGGTGACAAACGGCTTTGCCGTAAGTCTGAGTCTTGGCAGGGGCAGCCAGGCCACACGCGCGGGCGCCTTCCTAACGAGGCCACGGCTGCCGCCACCGCTGCTGACAGAGGCAAATCAAAGAACGACCCTTCCCATCTCAGATGTTTCGAGGACGGCAGCGAAGCGTGCGCCGGCTGTTTCACAATCAGCCATCAAAATACTTTGCAGTTCCTCACCTGTGTTTGGAGACGGGCTTCTATCAGCCCCCAGGTCCCCTCCCTGCTCCGTGTGCTCCGGTCCTGGTGTGTTTGGGCGCACCCATGGAAGTGCTGTTCCGGGAGGTGTTGCTTTACCCAACACTCAGAAGCTTCCCAGCTCTGAAACTGCTCCCCAGACCCAGCTTACATTTGGTAGAAAAGCACGTCTCCGGCTGAGCAGGCTGGAGCACCAGGCAGCTCCCTGGGTGAACTGCAAAACCCAACCATAAATGAAAATCACAGCATAAAACACAAATGCAGCCGCAGCCCCTCTGCGCTCTTCCTCGCTCCCAAAGACACGAGCTGCTCGTGGCGCAGAAACCCCCAGTAAAGCCTGAAAGCCGAGAGCGGGAGCGTTCCCTGCCAAGCACCAGCCTGCACAGGGAGGCTGAGAGGGGCCAGCAAGAGGGGGGGGTTAATTAAAATGGGGTTTTCCTGCAAAAGCCTGTGTGCTCTCCAGCCGTCGGGGCCGAGCTGGGCATCGCTTGCAGGGTGTCATGCGTTCATGGAGCCATGTAACTCCCAGGTACTTGCTGGAGCCTGTAAATTACAGGCTTTTATGGAGGCATGTTTTACCGCGTGGTGTCAGGCGATGTAACGATGGCATGTATCACTGCCGGGGACGGGACGCAGCCAGCGTGCGCTAACCTGGCGAAAAGGCTGTTTGCAGAGCGCTGCGAAGACGCCAGAGCAGGACAAGGCTCTCAGCTCCATCCCTCGCTCCCAGGCAGCCCCGGGGGGCAGCGGGGTTGTTCCCAAAGGATGCTGCAGGGATGCGCACGGCCCCACGGGGCTCGGTGTCCTCGGCAGGTCCTGGGTGCCCCGGGGGGGGCGGTGAGGAGCTGCGGCCCATGGGTGACAGCACGAGCCAAAGTGGCTTTTATAGAGCAAGAGCAGGAGTAATTTATCGGGAAGCTTTTAGGGAAATGAGCAGCTCCTGGGCCGCTGCCAAGGCGCAGCCCCGCTGGGCTCTGCCCGGTGTCCTCTGGCAGCTCTTGCTGGGAGAGGAGGGGGGGTCGGGAATGGGAATGAGGACAGGGACAGGATGGGAAGGGTGATGAGGACGGAGATGGGAACAGGGATGGGGACAGGACTGGAATGGAAAATAAGAATGGGAATGGGGTCTGGGATGGGGATGGAGATGAAGATGGGACAGGGATGAGGATGGGATGGGGATGGGGAGAGGGATGGGGATGGAGATGAAGATGGGGACAGGGATGGGGAGAAGGATGGGAATGGGGATGGAGATGAAGATGGGAACAGGGATGGGGATGGGACGGGGATGGGTCTGAGACCATCCCAGACTGCTTGAGGTGCCAGAGAGAAGAACAACCTTTACCAGCTCCTGCCCGTCCTATCCCAAAATGCTCCTCGGTGCTATGGCAATCTTGGCACCGGTGTTTTGCTCTGTCCGGCAGAGACTGCTGGTGGCACCCACGCAGGGTCCATCCCCCTCCCACCTCCCCTCACTCGCGGCAGCCCTGCACCTCCCCTCATCCCACTGCAGCGCTTGCATAGTAAGATTATTTTTTTTCCCTTTCCTAGCAAGCATTTAATTAAATTAGCGAGGAACATTGCTGTCTTGCAGCAGCCGCAATGAGCCATCCCCGGCTGCGGCAGAGCCGTGCGAGGCCAGCACGTGGGGAACGTGGTCGGGCCCCCATGCTGCCCGCCTGCAGCCCAGCCGCTCCTGCATCGGGAGCTGCCATCTCCAAACCTGCCTGAAGAAATCCATTCCCCCAATTCCCGTTAAAATTAATTGGCAGCTTTGAAAAGCTGAGCTTGGGGGATCGCATTATTCCTTTTATCTAATTTTTCTTTTATCTTATTGTATTTTCTAGCAAATTAAATTGTCCTCTTTTCTTTTTGGTCCCCTTATGTTTATTCACAGAGTCTGTAATAGACCTGGTTAAAAAAAAATATATGTATATATACCCCCCCCATCACCAAGGCCACGTGGCTTCCTTTGGAAATGCCAGTTCATAAAAAATCAAAACTTTCTGCGGGGAGATGGATGAAATTTCATTACGGGCGCGGAGCCTCCCCCCGCTTTGCGAGGCAGCCGAAATGATTTCATTGCCGTGGAGCACTTCCCATTTTCATTTCTCATTTGGATGTTCAGTTCAATTTGTTTGATAAATTATAGGAGATCAAAAACACCCCAAACCCAAATCAATAAACGCAGCCGATTCCACCTGGCATCCCCGAAAACGGGGTGTCCCCCCCTCTCAGTGCTGGGGACGCCCGGCTGGAGGGTGGGAGGTCGCAGGCAGGCACAAGGAAACACATTTTCCCCACGTGGGGGTCAAACAGGGCTGCAGGGAGTTGGAGGCTGGGGTCACCCAGCCCCAATGCCCCAGGGATGGTCCCCACCAGCCCCATTCCCCATGGGAACCCCCCCCCGGCACCGCCTGCGGCGGGGGCGCAGCAGCTTGTCCAATTTGCTCATGGCGCCGAGAGCTTCCCTTGTTTTTATTTATTATTTTAATCTATTTGTCATTAAAAATGCATCATTTTGGGGGCTCAGGGAGGGCGATCTGTCAGGCAGGCGCGGGCCCCCCCGAGCACACGCAGCCGGGTTCGCCAGGGTGGTTTGCAGGAGCAGGGCCGTGTTGTCACCAGCGGGATGGCGTCACTCAGCGCAGGGGATTACAGGTGGGGCCAGACCCCACCGTGGTGTAAATAAGGAGTAAGGGCGCTCCCCTTCCTGCCAGCCGTGGGGCAGGGTCCCCAGCCTGGCCCTGGGATGGGGTCCCCCCCAGAGGCCCTGTGACCCCCCAGATCCTGGCTCCCCCAGATTTGCCGCTGAGCCAGGTGGAAACACTTTTGGGAAGGTGCATAGCAGCTGCGCGTTCTCCCCGTCGAGGCACTTTATAAGGCAAACAGCCTTAAAACATTGGCCAAATGGCAACAGAAAATAGCAGGGCACGGGACGAGGCAGGCGGATAAAAGCGCTTGGCGCTCGCACCGATCCATGGGAAAGGGCAGGATCTGTGGCAGGATCCATGGCTGGGCCAGGGTAGGGGACATGAGGGTGTAACCCCCCCCTCCCAGCACTGGTGGGAGCCACTGGGAAGGAGCGGGGTCCCCTCCAGACCCAGTTTTGGGGATGCTACAGGCCCCCTGGGATGCTGAGGGGGCCACAGACCCCCCAGCCACTGCCCACCCCTCTTGCCAGGAGGACTCGGCCATGCACTGGCAGTGGCTCAGTAGCACCCATGGGTGCTGCCATGGCTCTGCACCCGCCCGGCACCCATCACCCCGTGCCTGTCCCCATTGCTGCCCCCCACGTTGCTCCCGCATCGCCAGGAGCCCCAGCAGCCCAGAGCACTTCAGAAATCCCAGTTTTATTTCAGATCGGCAACAACCAACCAGGAAAAGAAAAGAAAAGAGAAAAAAAAAAAAAACACCCCCAAAACAACCCCAAAGAATGAGAAACGGCCCCAAACCCGAACCAGTCCGGTGCCCAGGTGGGTGCTACATACAGGCT
>NW_009260350.1:3323723-3330114 GCF_000687185.1 Egretta garzetta | reverse complement strand
GTTGGAGGGGGTGTGAAATCCAGCCCTTGGCAGCCAAGTCCATGCAAACGCTCCCATCTCAAACGAAACCATCGCAGGCGCGTGTATTGCTTAGGGGATGATTTGGTTTTTATCATAAATATAGAGCTATAGACGCTAGTATCGGTGTATCCGATGGGATCCTGTGCCCGGGGGGGCAATCCACCCCCAGCACAGGGAGGGGGCAGCACACGGGGCTCCATGCACGTTACATGCACTTACAGGTTTGTTTGGTTTTTTTCCTGGCAAGGGTTGAGGGGTTTTTTTGTGTATTTGTGTCTCTTTATCAAAGTTTCCACGTTCTGCAAACAGCCATGCGATCGCATTGCCCCGGGACAGCGGGGACACGGTGTGGGTCTTCCCCCCTCGAGTTTGCCCCCCTCCCAGGGCAGGGGGGATTTGAGTGTCTGATTCAAATCTGGATCTCTCTGTACGCCCCGCTTTCGGTGTGGCTCCCCATCGGTGGCCGGAGGCAGGCGCTCAGGGCAGCCCCGCTACTTCATGCCGCTGCGCAGCACCTGGTTGGCGGCGATGAGCATCACGCTGATGATGAAGGCGATGGCAAAGGCGCAGATGAGGCTTTTCCGCACGCAGGTCTGCCGGATCTGCTGGCTGGAGCAGGCTGGGGGGGAGAGCCGGGGGGTTACCCCAAGGTGTGTGTCCCCCCCCATAGCCCAGGTACCCAGTGCCATGCCCATGGCGTCGGGGCTGGGCAGGGGTATCGGGCATCCCCGGCTGCCCGGCACTCACTCTCCACGTCGACCGGGCACTCCTCGGCCGTGCCCATGTGGCTCTCCTCCTCCGTCATGATGATGTTCTCAATGTCCTTCATGGAGAGGTGCTCGCAGAAGGTGTCGTACAGCAGCCGTTTCAGCTCGTCCACCGTCAGCTTCTGCATGTCACACTGCGGGGAGCGGGCGGGGGGCTCGGGCGGGGGCTGACCCCATGCTGGGACCCCACCAAGGGGGTTGTGGTGTTGCTGTGGGGGTCCCCCGGCACCCTTGGGTGCTGCATTTTGGCTGGATGCCTCCCCTTTTTGGTGGAAAAAGGGCTGGTGTCCTGCTGCCCCCCCCCGTCAGAGCGGGGCTGGTGGCTCCCAAGAAGGGCATCCACTGGGTGCCCAGCCTCACACACCCCCAACCCCCTGCCGAGGCAGGGACAGAAAAGCCTCAGGCTGATGTATCCTAACCCTGACCCCAACCCTAAGCCTAACCTTTCCACTAACCCTAACCTGGAGCCTGAGCTTGACCCTCACCCTAATCCCAGCCCTGACCCCGACCCTAAACCTGAGCCCAACGCTGACCCTGACCCTAACCCAGAGCCTGAGCCTGATCCTAATCCTCACCCCACGCCAGCCCTGACCCTAATCCTAACCTGGCCTTAACCTTAACCCCAACCTCGACCCTAACCCTCATCTTAACCCTGATCCCAACCCTGACCCCAAGCCATCCCCCAGGACTCTTGGTGCGGAGGCCGGGGGCGCTGGACCCCCGGGGGGGAGAGGTTGGGGGCTCCCTACCTTCCAGAAGACGGTGTCAAAGTCCGTGCCATGGAACTTCTCCGGGATGCCCGAGGTGGACAGCTTGGGCCCCAGCAACGTCACGAACTCCTCAAAGTCCACCTGCCCGTCGCCTGCGGGACACAGAGGCGACCGTCACCCCCTGCCCAGGCATGGGGACATGTGCCCCACCCCCCCCCAAGGGTCCCCCTGGAGCTGCTTGCGGGGGGGGATGTCACACCCTGCCTGCACTTGGTGATGCTCGGAGGTGCAGCTGGGGCGGGGGTGGGCCTGCTCCAAGCCTTGATGTTTTTAGGGGGGCCCCACTCACGGGCTTGGCACTGCTGGGGACACCCTGCTCTGGGGGAACCCTGCCCCTGGGCACAGCACTTGGGAGGCTCAGGCAGTGCCCAGAGCCCCCCGATCTTGCCCATCCACCCCACAATGGCCCAGAGCATCAGTCAGTATTACGGGACCTTGGACTCTCAGACTCTCAGCAGCCAGGGACCCCCAAACTGGCTGGAGACCCCCAGTACCAACCAGGACCCCATTGCTGGCCAGGGATGTCCAAAACCAGCCAGGGACCCCAACACTGGCTGTGGACCTGCAGCAAAACTAGGGGTCCCCCAACATTGACCAGGATGCCTGACACTGCTGGGGTCCCCCATGCCAGCTGGCACCCCAATGCCATCTGGGGACCCCCAATGGTAACTAGGGACCCCCAAAACCAGCCAGGGACCCCAACACTGGCTGGGGACCTGCAGCAAAACTAGCGGTCCCCCAACACCAGCCAGGATGCCTAACACTGGCTGGGGTCCCCAGTGCTGGATGGGACCCCCAATGCCATTTGGGAACCCCCAGTGTAAGCTGAGGACCCCCAAGACCTCCAACAAAATTTGTCCCATCCAGTGCTGGATGGGACCCCAATGCCATCTGGGGACGCCCCCAATGTCGACTGGGCCCCCCCAGTGCTGTCTGGGGACTCTCAACACCATCCAGGACCTCAAACGTCAGCTGGAACCTCAATTCCATCTGGGACCCCAACACCAGCTGGGACCCCTGTGGTGGCCGTGACCCCGGGGGGTGCTGGGAAGGGGCCGGGTTCCACCAGGCTGGCCGTATCCTGCGGCTGCGGAGGATGCTGGTGTCGGGGCTGTCAGGCCGGCACTAACGATGAGTAATGAAGGGAGCAGCAGCTTGGCAGCGCTGCCAGAAAGGCTTTTAAATGGGGGAAAAAAAGGAAACCAATAAATTAACGAGCTCTTTAAGGTCCCGATGAGTGTGGGAGCGACGGGGACAAGCCGATGGTGGCAGCGAGTGCTGGAGGTGCACAGCCAGCCTGGCCTGCTGGTGATGACAGCCTGGCCTGCTAGTGACGAGAACATGGCCCAGAGTGCAGGATCTGGCCCAGGGTGCAGGATCCAGCCCCAGCAGCCTGGTGCTGGCTGGTTTGCCGAGCCAGGAGAGGCGCAGCTCCCACCCGCAAGCACTCCAGGATCCTCCTAAACGAAGCTGGGATGGTGGTGATGATGGTGAAGACGGATGAGCAGGAGGCTCTGGGCACAAGGCAGAGCCTGGATCAGGCCCCTCCGCATCATCGGGTCCGGCAGCCACCGGCCAATGGGTGGAAACAGGGCAAATTGGGTGCGGGGGGGCCTGCCCCCATCCCAGGGTGCCAGGGTCCTACCGTCCATGTCGAGGCGCTGGATGATGACTTCCAGCTCCACCTCGTTGGGCATGTAGCCCAGGGAGCGCATGGCCGTGCCCAGCTCCTGCTTGGAAATGAAGCCGTTGCCATCCCGGTCGAACACCTTGAAGGCTTCGCGGATCTCTGCAGGGGGAGTAGGGATCAGTCTGGCCACCCCCCCGGCCCTGGCACCCCCAATCCCCGCTATGGGCAGCACTGGTGGCCCCAAATGAACCACTCATCCTGCCGGCCAGAGCGGGGTCCCCCTTACAGAGGAGAAACTGAGGCACGGCAGGAGGGGCTGCCACCCCTGCAGGGACCAGAGTCCCCCCAGGCGACATTCTGTGCGGGTGTGTCCTGGTGGGGTGTGCTGGGGTGTAGGGGGGGTGTAACAGGGTGTGAGCGGGTGATGGGTGTGCTGGGATTTGGATGTTGGGGGTGGTTGTGTGGGTAAGGGAACCGGGAGGGGTGTGCGAGGCAGCACGGGTGGCTGGGCACACACACACACACACACACACACACGGTGTCTCCAGCAGCCTGTGCCCCACAATGTCCCCCAAAGGCTATGACCTCCCCAAGGGGACAACGATGCACCCCGAGGTCCTTGCTCCAACTCCGCCAGCTCACAGCACCCCCCTCAGCCTTGCCACTGCCCAGCCCTCTGCAGCCAAAACCCCAGCATCCTGCCCCAAAAATGCCTTCCTGGCATATGCTTGAGCCTGGGGCACCCGCCAGGGGGTGGGCTGTGGGTGGGGGGACCCCATGGCACGGCAGCACCCAGCTGGGTGCCCCAGGTGCTGGCACAGGGAGGCTGCAGGGTGCCGGGTGTGCCAGCACCCACATCCTCCCAGGGACTTTGCACCCATCACAGGGTTACAGGGTGGGTGCTGAAGCTGTGCCACACTTCAGCCAAAAAAAATACCAGGGTCGCTTTGGTGTTCAGCCCTCTCCCATATGAAGGAAGATGAGGTGGAGGCAGGGAGAAAGTGGGAGGATTTGGGGTTTCTGGCTCAAAATGAGCCCCAGCAGGGTGGCAAGGACAGGCTCGGCACCGAGCTCAGAGGGCAGCGGGGAAACTGAGGCACGGTGCTTGCCACGCCACGTGGCTATCGCCCACCCAAATTCCTCATGGTGCCCATCGACCCCATCCTGCCTCCCACCATGCTTGGGGCTTTGCTCCTTTTTGGGGGAGTTTCTGCCTTTTTGATGCCCCCTGACCAGGTGGGTTTGTACCAGGGTGCTGGGAAAGAAGGGACCAGGAGGGTTCGTACCGGGAACACAGGGAAGCTGGTCTGGGATGTCGCAGTCGGTGCCCTCTTCCTTCGGCAGGCGGCAAAGCTGCCAGCGCCGGGCATCATGAATGTGCAGGTCCTTGCTAGCCACCAGAGGGGTCCGCATTGGAGAAACAGGGGCTGAGAACTTTGGAGTGTAAGGGGGGGAAGCGCATGTAGGGTTGTGTAATTGATTCCCAGCGCCTGGGGACATCCCCGCCTGGGTGATGGCCCATCGGTGATGGCTTCCGAAGTGTTTTAGGGGGGTTTTGGGGGGTTTTGGCCTGCCAGCCTGATGGGTAAAGCTTCTCCATGGCTGGGAGATGCTCCTGGTTCCCCCTGTGCTCACGGGGAGCCCTGCTCCAGTCCTGCCCCTCCCCAGAATTTGTCCTTCGAGGATGCTCATCCCAGGCTGCCCAAAGGAGGTTTCCCCATCACCCGGCTCAGGGTCTGGGGGAAAAGCAAGGACATGCCCCGACAGTGGCCAAAATGGGGTCCCATCGGGGGTGTCATCCCCCCCAGCTGGGGCACTCCAACTCTCCCCGGCTGAGCTGGTGGCGCCCTGCCCCGGGTTGCACTCTGCGTCTTCTCGGTCCCAATGCAGAGCCCCAGGGGACGGCCGCAGGGCCAGGAGGGCAGCTGGGTGTCACAAATGTCCCCCCAAACCAGCAGGTGACTGGGGAGAGGTGGGAGCGGGTGGCAGCATGGCCCCCCTGCAGCGGCATGGGTGTCTGGCGCCTCGCGGGGTCACCTTGGGGCTCCCGCTGCTGCCATCGATCCCCACGGCCACACGGCGCAGCGGGCATGCGGCCACAGGTGGGGTGCTGGGCAGGGGGAGCCCTGGTCTGGGAGCACCCCAGGGTCTGTCAGCACCCATGGGTGCTGCACAAGGCTGGGTGCATCACCAAAACACCCTGGTGCACGTGAACTCACGAATGCCGTGAGTGTGTGCGCACACACACACGCACTGCAGCGGGGCTGTGTACACACACACGGGCGCACAGGCGCACACTGAAGCGGGGCTGTGCACGCCCCCCCACCTTGCAGCGATGCTGTGATGGTGCACGCACACACGCACTACCACCTTGCAGCGAGGCACTTGTGCGTGCACACGCCTTGCGGCAGTGCGTATGTGTGCGCACACACCCACGGCCGCACGCACGACCACTTTGCAGCGGTGCTGTATTTGGGCGTGCACGCACACACAGACACCTCGCAGCGATGCACTTGTGCGTGCACGCACACACACACATGACCGCCTTGCTGTAACACTATACTTGTGCGTGCACACCTGCATGCCTTCCACCTGCGCTGTGCTTGTGCGTGCACACAGGTGGACACACCAAGTCCCAGTGCAGTGATGTGCTTGTGCATGCACATCCCCCCCTCGCAGCAACGCTGTGCTTGTGCATGCACACACACACACACACACACGCGCACACGCTCTCTGCAGCAGGGCTGTGCGTATGAACCCTCTGACGCATACGTGTGTACACACACCCTGCAGTGAGGCTGTACATGTGCACACACACACACACGCGCACACGCTCTCTGCAGCAGGGCTGTGCGTATGAACCCTCTGATGCGTACGTGTGCGCACACACCCTGCAGCGAGGCTGTACATGTGCACACACACACACACACACGCACGCGCTGCAGTGATGCTGCCTGGGTGTGTGTACACACATGCACTCGCACACAGTCGCACACACAGGCACCCTGCAGTGAGGCTCCGCGTGTGCATAAAAATGCATGAGCCCGCACGCGCAATGTGCAGGGGGGCTGTACGGCGGGGCAGGCGTACACACTCGTGCACACACAGCCCCTGCAGTGAGGCTGTCAATGGGCACGTAAGCGCACATGCACACAACCTGCAGAGCTGTGGGCACTCACACGCGCATTCTTGCACAGCCGGCA
>NW_009260350.1:3323370-3323698 GCF_000687185.1 Egretta garzetta | reverse complement strand
AGCCTTGGGGCTCTGTGCCTCAGTTTCCCCACAGGGAGTCCTCAGGCCTGGCGCTGAGCCCCCTCCATTTGCTCCCATGTGTGGGGCTGCCCCGTGCCTCAGTTTACACCACGGTGCCAGCGTTGAGGGCCGTGGGTGCCACAGCCCCTTTCCCCCATGCCCAGCAGAACGGGGCTCCCCGGGGACACCCCGAGCCGGGGCGGCCTGAGGGTAACCGGCAGCTCCTGTCCTGTCACCCCGGCAAACTTTTGGGGTGGAAAAAGCCATTCTGGCGCTAGCGAGCTGAGACCGGCCCCACTCATCGCACGGGCGGGCAGAGCCCGGGGGG
>NW_009260350.1:3314903-3322164 GCF_000687185.1 Egretta garzetta | reverse complement strand
CATCACCCTCAGGTCCCCGTGCATGGCACCCCGGGCCATCATCACCCCACAGCCCCTGCCCTGCAGCAGGGCAGCCGTCACCCCCAGGGCCCTGCACATGGCACCCCATGCCCGGGCAGCCGTCATCCCAAGGTCCACATTCGTGGCACCCCAGCCTGCCATTGCCTCGAGGTCCCCACATGCAGCACCCCGAATCATCATCATCCCAAAATCTCTGCACAGCACCCTGGGCCAGGGCAGTTGTCACCCTGAGGTCCCCAGGGTGCTGCGGGATGACAGGGATGCCATGGCCGGACCCCCTGCTCCCGCACCAGGACAAAATTGAGCCATGGAAGAGGAGCAAAGCGGGGCCAGAGTGAAGCCCTCCATCCCCACCCCCCTCTTCCAGTCACCCCCCATTTTGCCCTCAAGCCCCAATCACATTTTTCACTTTATTTCTCACTTTGTCATTGATTAACCACAGCCGGGCTCATGCGCTGAGGTGGCTCCCTGCCGGTGCCACGTCCCTGCAGCATCCATGTCCCCGCGGCATCCATGTCCCCACAGCATCCGGCTGCACCTCTGTACCCGGGTCTGGGATCTCTGCCTCCTCCCAAGTCCACCTTGCCTGGTTTGTCTCCTTGGGGGGGTAGGCCCCCACAGACCCCGGCCTGTTGGGAGATGGGGGTCACTGTGTCCCTCATGCCTTGGTGGCATCCTTCTGCCTGGGCATGGTGGCCTGGGGAGGCCACCAAGGCCCCTGCTCCCTGCCGGCAGCTGCTTTTGGAGGTGCTATGGTGGGAGAGAAGGGGTTGGGGCATGAGGGAAAATGTCCCCTGAGCCTTAATGGGGTGGGAAAGAACAATGGGGGATGCTCAGCACCTCTCAGGTGCTCATCGGAACCTCAAAGATGCTCAGGAGTGATGGGGAAACTGAGGCACAGCAGGACAGGCTGCAGGTGTGCTTCTCATCTTGGGACTGTCACAAGAACCCCCCAAAATTTTGGAATGGGCTTCCTGCTGCTCCAACCTCATAATTAAAATCCCCCTGGCATCCCGCAGCCGCCTTGGCCACATGCTCCGGCTCAGCCCTTGCCTCATTTCAATTCAACGCTGCCGTGATTTTTTGGGCAGGCGGCAGCTCCAACCTGCCCCTGCACCAAATCTTCCACCTCCGGTGGGAGCATCAGCCGGGACCCCACAACAGGGCTCACCAAAACCCATTGCCTTTCCCCAGCCGCCTCCCAGCAGCGCTGCCTGTGCAGCCGCCGGTTGATTCTAACCAGCTGGGGTCCCCTTTAAGCTATTTTTTAGCTGGAAGAAATTTCCTTCTCTGGCAGCGGAAAACCACCACGGCCGCGCTCCCAAGCTGGGAATTTCAGGGACGACCAAATCCCTGCTGCTCTGGAGTGTCAGCTCCCACCCTTCCTCCTGGGATGTCATGGCTCCGGGGTGGCTTTTTCTGGCTCTGATAAAACTTCGTCCTCTGCCGGCACTTGGGACAGTGTTGGGGCACAAGGTCCTGCGCCCCATGGGGAGTCTCCGCAGTCTGATGCTGCGGTTGAGCTCACAGCATGGTGCTGAGCAGGAGGATGCTCATATAATACAGGAATTTTGGGGGAGAAAGAAGCCCAAAAAGGCAAAGTAGCCTAATTGAAAATCTCCTCCTTTTTTTCTTAGCGGATCAATTTGCTCCTGAGTGTTAACGAAGAAGTCCTCCCAATTAATTCTCCATTCGCCCACCGGAGGCCCCGGGGTGGAAACCCATTAATTTCTCACCACCCAAACCCCGGCAGGAATAATACCACAGATTTCTGGACTTTTCCCCACGAATCCCCCCAGAGATCTCTGTGCTCGCCAGCAACGGGGACCTGTTGAAGCATCCTTCCCTGTGATGCGGGAGGCAGCCGGTCCCTCCCAGCTCCCGCTGCTTCATCTCTGGGGATGGAGGGCGCAAGCACGCGGTGGCACAGAGGGGGCAGAGGGGGGAATGAGAATTAAACAGTGGCTTAATTGCATTTGAAGTCTTGATTGGTTTTTTGCTCATTAGGGATCCCCAGCGGAGCAGTCGCGGCGTTTCCCCTGAGCCCGGCTGGAGACCTCCATCCTGCTCAGCCTCACCGCCCTCTTCCTCACAGGATGAAGGCTGGGACCTTCCCCCTGTACAACTGGCGTCGTTGCCCACCTCTCAGCCCCCAGCCTCTTTACTTCCATTTCCTCACTTATTTTGGGGTGAGAAGCTCTGAACTGGTTTCCTCAGACCTCAGTCCATCACCACGCACTGAGATGATGGGGTGGAGGCAGCAGCATCCCCAAACCCCGGGGATTTCAGCTTAAAATCCCAGCCACAGCTGGGTCATTTACACCACTCCCGCACCGCTGGGACATTGCAAATGTTCCTCTTCATAATTCCTCCATTATTTTATTTGCGGTTCCTCTTCACAATCCTCCCTTCATTTTTCCAGGGTCTCCGGCCAGCCTTGCCGGTCAATGCCGCCTCTCCCCTCCATCCCTTCATCCCTCCCGCGATGGCAGCCCCTTCCCAACACTCCCGGGCTGCATCCTAATTACCTGACCCCGCTAACAAGGCAGGAGAAGTGCAGTCCAGGCCTGGCGTTTTGCGTCTTATTTACAGCTTTGCAAAGACCTTGCTCTCAACAGCGTGTGGGTTCACCTCCCGACATAATTTTTATTTCTCCCAGGAATATCGAGGGGAAAAAATTAAAAGGCATGAAGCCACGCTGGCACAGAGGCGGTGCGGCTTTATCTTTAATTTAATCTTCTCCTCCCCATTTCTTAGGGAGCCTGCTGCCTCAGCCTCCCCTGGCATCTCCTTGCTCCCCGCCTGCTCTGGATTCCCCCCCTGCCCCGAGCGCATCCTGCCAACCCCATTTCTCTGGGTGTTTGCAAGTCCAGTCTCTGCTGCATCCCCCCATTGAAATTCCCAGTTCTCCTTGGGGAGGAGAGAGGGAACCTGCCAGGGATGGGATGGGGATGGGATGAGATAGGATGGGATGGGAATAGGGATGGGATGGGGATGGGATGGGATGGGGATGGGGATAGGGATGGGATGGGATTGGATTGGATGGGAATAGGGATGGGATGGAAATGGAACAGGATGGGAATAGGGATGGGATGGCGATGGGATGGGATGGGATGGGATAGAGATGGGGATTGGGATTGGATGGGATGGAGATGGAATAGGATGGGAATAGGGATGGGATGGGGATAGGATGGGGATGGGGATAGGGATGGGATGGGATTGGATTGGATGGGAATAGGGATGGGATGGAGATGGGATGGGATGGAATGGGATGGGAGATGGAATAGGATGGGAATAGGGATGGGATGGGGATAGGATGGGGATGGGGATAGGGATGGGGATGGGAAGGGATGGGAAGGAATGGGATGGGATGGGGATGGAATAGGATGGGAATAGGGATGGGATGAGGATAGGAAGGGATTGGGATGGGGATCCCTCACAGGGATGGGGAAGCTCACAGGGATGGGGATACCTGGCAGAGATTGGGATGGGATGGGATGGGATGGGATGGGGATCCCTCACAGGGATGGGGAAGCTCACAGGGATGGGGATACCTGGCAGAGATGGGGATGGGATGGTGCAAACCTGGCCTGGGTGCCCTCAAATCACCCAGGACAGCCCCACAGACAACTCACCCCAGGCAGCGTGAGGATCCTGGGGTGGGGGCCAGCACCACAGTGTCCTCCGGGATATAACATCCCTCACGCCCAGCACAGGGAGGGGACGTAAGCGGCCCAGGGTGGCCTTTGTGTCATTTTAAAGTCACCTGCTGGCACCAAGCCCTCGGAGGCACCGGAGGCATCAATCTCCCGGGGCCGCTGCTGTCAGCTGGGTATTTAGTGAAATGTTTCTTAAATGAACACTTGATGGAAGAAGAGGGATGGCTGCAACGTACCAAGCCGCAAGGTTATCCCTGCCGCCGCGACGGCTGCCAGCTCCCAGTGCCTGTTGTTAAACCCGGGAGGGCGGCTCTCGTAACGCACCAGGGAGGTTTCGGGAGCTGCTACTCTGTTCAGCCATGGCTGTTCCCACACCGGGGATGCATTTCGGAGCAAATCACACCCGTGATGGGGGAAACGTTGGGCAAAGCTCCAGGCAGCTGGCGCAGGTGGGGAGGGAAGGGAGAATGGGAAAGGCTTTGAGAGCCCCATTTCATTTGGCTTCCCAAGGGGGAAAAGAGCCCCTCTGTGGGAGGAGGCAAGACTTCTGCTCAGGAGAAATTTTTCTTTATGGAAAGTGGGAAAAATTGAAACAAGCCTGTTTTATCTTCCTTCCAAGCAGATGCGGCCCGGGATGCCAAGGGAAGTGGCGACTCCACTTGCCAAGAGACCAAGCGGGGAGGTAACTCCCAAAGACCTCAGTCAAGGACCTTCTTAAACTCTTTAACATCATAAAAAAGATCCATGGGAAGGGCAGCCCGCCCTGAAAGGAGTGAGGTAGCACAGGGTGGGATCCAGCTTTTCAGAAGGGGCACACGAGAGGGGAGCAAAGGGGAGGGCTCTGGTGGAGTCGTGCTCAGCCCCAGAGGCACCAGGCAAGGGTAAAACCATCCCTGACCCCACCTGGCTGATCTTCAGCCCATGCCGTCAGGATAGGGGCAGAAGAGAAATAAATGCAACAAAATCCATGTTACAGTGCCTGGGCATCTGTGGCGTGGGCGGGCGCTGGTACCGGGCAGGTCCCTGAGCGGCTTTTCTTTGCTGCAACCAACGTTGAAGTCAGAATTCAAACCAAAATCCTTGGCTGAGCATTAAAACTTTTTGGAAATGGTTTCCATGTCTCCCTCACAGCATCCCTATGGCCTTTTCCTCTCTGTACATGTCGCCCCAACACATCTCCTTGCAATGAGAGTTGCCCTCAGGACGCGGACGTGCCAGGCCAGGGTCTGCTCCCATCCCGCCATTGGCACACAGGCGATGCTTACCAGGAGACACTGGCAATCAGCCATGCCACACTGGCACAGCCACCTCAGGTAGCGACACCCGCTCCACCTCTCCAGGAGGCTGTAAGCTGCTGCCCCAGGGGTGCCCTGGCACCACAGTGGTGGTACCTGGTGCCATGATGCCAGGAGCTGGTGCTACCCGCTGCCACAATGTCCAGGCTGCCAGTACTCAGCATCCCGGCAGGGCTGTGACAATGGCCAGTGTCCCCGCAGTGGGTGGTGCCATGGCCAGGCAGGAGGAGGTGATGGGAGTAGGACTCTGGTGTTCCTGTGCCAGATCGGGCCCCAGGGCTCCCCAGGGAGCGGTGGCAGCAGACGCCCAGGGAGGCCAGGAGGGATGAGGCCACCCCAGGGAGGGGAAATCAATGGCAAGGGTGAAGGGGTGGGATCCTGGCTGATGGAATCCTGGCTGAGGTGGCGTCTCCTTCCCCAGGGCCGTGTTCCCAGCAGGGAGAGGTATCAGCCCTTATGCTCTCAGAGCAGCAGCTCCCAGCAGCTCCTGGGCACTGGCTGGTCCCAAGTTGTAAGGTCCTACTCCAAACCACACGGACCTGCTGCACGGTCCCACACCCTGCGGCATGGTCCTGCAGCAGCCGGCGAGGTCCTGCTTCCCACCACGTGGTCCTGCACCAAACCCTGTGGTGCTGCAGCCTGCTGCACCCTCCTGCACCAGACCACGTCATCCTGCAGCCCGCTGTGCGGTCCTGAGTCCCACTGTACAGCCCACCACCCCATCCCACACCCCATTGCATGGTCCCACACCCTGCTGTGCGGCCCTGGACCAAGCCACAGCATCCTGCATCCCCTGTGTGGTCCTGCACCCCACCACAAGGTCAGGCACGCCATCGCATGATCCTGCACCCCACCATGTGGTCTAGCACCCCATCGCATGGCCCTGCACCGTTACATGGCCCCGCACCCCATTGCATGGCCCTGCACCCCATCACATGGCCCTGCACCCCATCGCATGGCCCTGCATCCCATTACATGGCTCTGCACCCCATTACATGGCTCTGCACCCCATCGTATGGCCCCGCACCCTGTCACACCTCACCCAGCATCCCCCCGCTCGGCCCAAGCAGCCTCCAGCGACTCACTCTCTGCTCACAGGGGAACCGTGGTGGCTGGAGCAGCTCCACGTGCTTTTTATTTTATAGCACCCATATATTATCCCCTCCCCAGTGCTTTGCCTCGGTGGCTGAGTGGGCACCTCTAGTACCAGCCAGCGGTTTCAGCTCTGGAGCTGTGGCTTCCTTGCCGGCAATCCTCCCTCTTTGCCCATTAAACCCCTAATTAAGCCGACAAGACACGCATTGGGTTTTAATTACAGCTTTGTGGTGGCTGCCCCAGGAGAGGTATCGGGGCAGGGGGAGCTGCACGCAGCTGGCCAGGTCTCTGCCAGGAGCAGGGCTGCCCAGGTGCCATCCCCGCGGCGAGGCAGCCTCTCCCCTCTCCTCTCCCTCCTCATTTCCATTTTCTTTCCTCTTTTTCTCCCTGGAAGACAAAGGACCAGGAAGATGAAAAGGCAGAGGGAGACAGACGGCAGCACTGTGCCGGACATCAGCCTGCGCCAGTGGTGATGGATGAGGATGGAAGCGGACAGCAGGGATGGTGTGGGGCTGGCAGCCACCAGCCAAGGCAGGAATAAGGCCCCCACGTCCCCAAGGTTCTGGCCCCAAAGAGCAGGACCCCAGCTGGCTTTGCCCCCCGGGAGCACATTTTACATCGGCATCCTGCAAGCCGCACCCAAACCACACGGGAGCTGAGCACCCACGGGTGTCCCAAGCTCCCCAGGATGCCTGAGAGAAGGGATGAGGTGTCCCCAGTTCCCACTCTATGCTGGGTCCCTGCTGCCAATGGGCTGAGCAGAGCCACCCGCAGCCCTGGGGTGCCCCAGCTCCCTCCCGGCTCCAGCCTGCACCTGTGGTGGCCATCCGCCATGCCGTGCCACGCTCTGCCGTGCCGTGCCAGCTTGTATCCATTAAGTGGTGAGTCAGAGCCGGTTGGTGCTGACTAACACCGATGTGCCAGCTCTGAGCACCCATCCTGCATGCCAGGGCACCCGCTGCACCCTGACATCCCAGGGTTGCACGAGTGCACTTCCCTGCTTCATCTGCCCGTGCAAATACACCTCCCTGGGCATGCACACCCTGCGTGCGGATGCCCTTCTCTTGTGCGTACCCCTCCTTGATGCAAAAGCATCCCTAGTGCAAATGCATATCCCGTGGGCAAATGCCCTTGCCTTGTGCACACACACTTAATGCAAAAGCATCCTGCGTGCAAACGCGCTTTCCTCGT
>NW_009260350.1:3314468-3314871 GCF_000687185.1 Egretta garzetta | reverse complement strand
GCATACCTTCGGTGGAAAAGCACCCCTCCTGCAAATGCAAATCCCTCGTGCAAATGCACACCCTGGGTGCAAACGCCCTTCCTTATGCATGCACCCCCTTAATATAAAAGCATGCCTTGTGCAAATGCACTTTCCTTGCACACACTTCCCTTATGGAAATGCCCTTCCCTTGTACGCACCCCCCCTTAATGCAACAGCAACCCATGTGCAAATGCGCTTTCCTTGTGCAAATGCGCTTTCCTTGTGCAAATGCTCTTTGTGCACAGACAGTGCAAAAGCAGCCCTTGTGCAAATGCAATTCCCTTGTGCAAAGGCACATTCGAGTGCAAACGCCCTTCCCTCACACACATGCGTGCAGGAGCATCCCAGGCCCCTGCAGCCGGCCCAGCCCTGGCTGGGGTGA
>NW_009260350.1:3313335-3314379 GCF_000687185.1 Egretta garzetta | reverse complement strand
AGGCAGAGCCCTGGGGGGCACGGGGGCAGCTGGGGGTGCAGAGCAGGTGTGGGGGCAGATGGCGCCATCCCTGCCTCAGTTTCCCTATCCATCCCCACTCCGGCCCTGGCTCCCTGCTACAAGTTGGGGTTTGGGGACAGGGACATTCATGAGAGCAAGAAATCGTCCCCAAGCCAGCACCAAAGCCACCCCCAGTGCTAAAAGCACATGGCGAACTGCTGCCAAAATGCTCATTTGCTGCCTTGGCTTAGCAAACAAATCCCAATTTCCCTCCCAGGGAGTCCACGGCAGGAGGAAGGCACTGGGAAACATGGCAAACATGGCAAACGCTGTTCGAGGGCGTTTGTTCCTTGGGCAAAGTCATTGCAAGCCAACCCACACCCGCGCCGCTGCTGCCTCGGCTCCGATGAATTTAATTTTGCTAAAAAGGAAAAGAAATCAGAATGAAATTTCCTTTGAAAGTGGAGGCATGGCCCAGCCTGCGGGTGGGAGCAGGGGCTGCACATCTGCAACGCTGCCAGGGTGTGAGGCTGCGAGCGTGCAATGCTGTGAGCGTGCAATGCCGCGAGCGTGCAATGCTGCGAGCATGTGAGGCCCTGAGCACACAAAGCTGGGAGCATGGGAGGCTGCAAGTGTACAAGGTGGCAAGTGTACAACACCGTGAGTGTGCAATGCTTTGGGTGCATGGTGCTGCAAGTGTGTGGTGCTGTGAGCGTGTGGGGCTGCAGCTGTGTGACGCTGTGAGTGTGCAATGCTGTGAGTGTGCAATGCTGTGAGCATGCAATCCTGTACACACTCAAGGCTGCGAGTGTCTAATGCCACGAGCATGCAACGCTGCAGGTGCACAGTGCTGTGGGTGTGCAACGCCGTGAGAGTGCAATGCCACATGTGCTGCAAATGTGCAGGCAGTGCAGGCAGCACGGGCAGGCAGCACAGGCAGTGCAGGCAGGGCAGGAAGCATAGGCAGGGCAGGCAGGGCAGGCAGGGCAGGCAGGGCAGGCAGCGCAGGCAGCGCAGGCAGGACAGGCAGCGCAGGCAGGGCAG
>NW_009260350.1:3278424-3313227 GCF_000687185.1 Egretta garzetta | reverse complement strand
CCTCTTCCCTCACCCCCTGCCCCAAATCTCCCCCCTTTCCCCATCAGCTCCCCTTTCCCAAAGCCCCCATCCCACCTCCATCAGCTCTGCTTAAAACAACAAAGAAGGGGAAACAAAATCCACACACACACCCCTCTCCCCGATCGCTCTTGGAGGGGAGCAGAGCCTTCCCCAGCGGCTCCAGTTTAATCTCCCAGGGGTTTGCTGCCAGTGAGCAGATAAACAAGCGCATCCATCACTGCATGCAGGAGGTCGCAGTGGGGCGGGGGGGGGCCAGGAGCAGCCCCCTAGGGTTGGGTTTCACCTGGCTTTGGGGTGCTCGGCACAGGGGGTGGTTTGGCAAAGCCCCGCCGGCACCCCTGGCATGGGGCTGGCAGCTCAGCTGGGTCCCCACGTCACCAAAGGGGTTTTATCCATAATTAATTTGAAAATTGAGCTCAATGCAGCGTATCGTTTATTTATTCCAGGCAGGCCGACATTGGGCAGAGCCCCCGGGAAGGCAAATGGGGCTCAGCTCTGCCAGGGCACCCCCAAACCCCAGGAGGGAAAGGGCACCCTACTTGCAAGCGGGGACAGAGGAGCCCTGAGGGCCTGGGGAGGGGGGGCAGCAGGACCCCCAGAGCGATGGGGAGGGAGCTGCCAGAGGGGTCCCAGGGCCGTGGCTGTGCTTCCCACTGGAACCTGCGGCAGCGAAGGGTGAGGTTTTTCCCAAAGAAAAAAGACCAAACAAGTCCCAGCTCCCCGTCCTAGTGCTTTGAATTTTTATTAAAACAAGGGAGAAAATCGTTTTTTCTTCCGAGTACAAGGGTCCAGGGAGCAGGAAAGCGGCTGTGCCAGGCCACAGCCAGCCCAATCGCCGCCACATGCAGGCAGTCAATCTGAGGCAGCGCGGTTTTAAATAAAAAAGGGTTCAGGACGTGATTTACTACACGCCAAGCCCCGGGCTGACCCTCCAGCCGACACTGGTGTGGCTGAAGGTTAGGTGGAGTTGTGGGAGGGAGGAATTGGGGGTCCTGAGGGGTCCCAAGGGATGCCTGGGGCAGCACCAGCTCCCTTCAAGGGTAAATCTCAGCTGGAAGGGAGGTTTCCCCCGGTGCAAGGACAGGATTTGGGACGGAGACAGAAGGGAAATGTCTGGGCATCCCCATTCCCTCCACGGCCACCGCCGGGGGGTCCGAGCTGCGAGCAAAGGCACCTGTAAGGGCAGGCAGGAGCAGGCAGTCCCAGCACTCCCCTGCCAGGACACGGGCAGAGCCCCAGCCTCAGCCTGGGGAGGCTCGGAGGAGCTGGGGGGGGGGGGCCCATGTTGCCTTAGGGGGTGCTGGGCCTGGGCACCCAGCAAAAGCTGGGGCCGTGCCTGTCCTCTGCCCAGTTCTGAGCCCCCAGAGACCTCCTGGCCTCCAAGTTGCCTGGGTTTGTCACAGTTTGCAGGGGAAAAGAAAAAAACCAAAAAAAAGGCTTCATTTGGTTGGCACTTAGCTGTTCTGCTCCTTATCCCCACAGAGAGGAAGAGGAGGAGGAGGCCTTCCTCCCCCTGCCCGCCTGCCTCCCCCCTCCGCCAGCCCTGGGAGCGCGGGCGCGCCGGCCCTGATTTACAGCACTCTACTGGAACATGCTCTGGGTTCCTAATGGGGCTCCAGGCTCCGCTGGTGCGGGAGAAGGCAGCCCCGGAGGGTCGGCATCCCTGACGGAGGAGACCTTTCGGCATGCTCCACCGGAAAAAAAAAAAAAAAAAAAAAAAGGAAAAAAGAGGGGCAGGGAGGAGGATGACTGGACACTAAACTAGAGAACATCACGCAGTCCGTGGGCAGCCGGGGGCGGGTGGGGACCAGCCGGTGGCTTCCTAGAGCTCCTCGAAGAAGGCGACGCGGGACTTGGTGCTCTGTAGGGTGAGCTGCAAGAGAGCAGAGGGCGGCGGCTGAAGGGGGACGGGCCTGACCCCCTCCTTCCCGCAAGGCACCCAGCCCCAGCTTCATCCCCCTGGGAGGGCACTGGGCTGCGCAGGAGGGAGCTGCTGCCTTAATCCCCTCCCAGCCCAGCCCGTCCCTCCAAAAATCTGAGGGGAGGCAGAAGCAGGGGTGTCGTGCACCCCCTCAGCAGCAGAGCCCCCAGCTGCAACGAGCCCAGCCCGACAGCAGAGCGGAAGGCGAGGGGAGGCAGGCTGGGCCAGGGGAGCATGACTGCCCACTGCTGCCGGCATCCCTGTCCCCCCAAGTGGAGGCTGCCGAGGGGCCACGGATCCAGTTGACTGAATTAGCACGGCTGCAGCTTTCAGGTTGGGGGATACAGAGGAGCCCGGACCGATGGCGCCAATCCTAGGCATGGGACTGTGCCCATGGGGTCCAGCATGCTCCTTCCTTCCGTTCCTTGCCCTGGTGGTGGGGGAACACATGGGGCTCTTGCAAAGCTGGAGGAGAAACAACCTCCATCGGCCAAGGATCGAGGGAGAGCCACACTCGTCTCTAAACCCAGAGCTTCCCCAAAGCCTCCAGGCCAGGCAGGTACCTGTAACCTCTTGTCAGCATCCTCCATCCCATGCTCATGTCCCTCCCCAACCCACCACCCTCGATGGGATGAGCATGTGTTGCCCAGCAGGGTCCAAGCAGCCAGGATGCTCCTCACCACCACTGTCCCAGCACCGGCATGTGGCTGACACCTCCCCCCCGACCAGCTCCCTCCATCCTGCAGGAGGATGGAGCTGGTGAGCCCTGGCTTGCAGGACCTGTGTCCTTGGAGCTACGGCTCTGCAGGACTTGGAAACCCGGCCCAGAAAAGCTTTTTGCAGCGCTAGCGAGGCTATCCAAAAAATAATACCCCACAGAGGAACCCTGAGCCCGTTTTCTAAACGGGCCAAATGAGAGATGAAAGAAACATCCTCGGCGGCGAGGAAGAAATCCTAGTATTTACAGATCACCACCCGAAGGAGCGGGGCGGGAGAAGTGCCACCTTCCAACCAGCTGCTGCATCACCGCACGAGTTTGCCAAACGGGGCAGCTAATTGCGAAAGGCTTCGTTTCAGCTGGATTAAGCAGTGGTGCCTTCCGCCAGGGACACCGGTTTTGCTGAAACAGGAATCCTAGGATCACGTTACAGTGAGTTAAGCCCCACAACAGAGCTGCCAAGCGTCTCCCCCCTCCCCGCTTCCCCCCACAGCCTTTCCCTCGGTAATTCCTTCACAGCAATAATGACATTCTGAAAAAAAATCTGTATTGCAGAGGAAATTTCTGCAGGGGCTTAATACCCTTTGCTGGAAGCATCTCCTGGGCCAGGGCTGGCTCTCCTCCTCCTCAGCATCCCCCCATGCCCAACCCCCCCACGCCCCTGAGCTGGATGGAGGGCAGAGGAGAGGGGACAGGGGCTCCGTGTGCTACAGGAGCTCTGTTTCTCTGTGCATAGGTTTTGTGTCAGCAATTCCAGCAGAAATCCTGCCACTGATCCCAAGCAGACACCTGGCTGGGGCACGGGCCGGAGAATGTGGTGTGTAAGACCAGAGTGGACATCACAGCACAGTCCTTGCCTGCGAGCAGGGTTAACTGCTTCCCACTGCAGTGACCCGGAGTGAGGATGGGGGTGTCCCAGGGCTGAGGCCGAGCAGTCCCACACCTTTGTGTGGGTGCCAGGGCTCTTGCCGGACCCCCTCCGTCCACCACAGCCCAAAACAGGGTGGCTTCATTTTCCCATTTCACCTGAGGAGGCCTCCAAGAGGCCGGCCACCCCCGGGGAGCGTTTTACCTGCTAGCTACCTGCTTCCTAACACCCTGCCGTTGAACTCCGCTCTCCTGCCGGCCGGATGATGAACCAAAGCATCCCACCACCTCCCCAGCCTGCGGCAGCTCACAGTGCTGCTCCGATAAAGCACGGCCAGGGGAGATGCCCCCAGCTCCGTCCCTCCCGGCAAACTCAGTGCCCCGATGGATAAAAGAAAGAAGCCAGCTACAACCGCCGATGAGGCAGAGAGGGAAGATGTTTCCCCCAGGCTTATAAGGGAGATGCGACAGTTTTAAGTCTGCTCTCTGCCTTTAGCTACGTGCAGCTCTCCATTAATCCCCCATGCGTTTTTGCAGTGCTAGGGTACCTCAGGGCACTGCTCGGGCAGCAGCCCCCATGCTCCGAGGGCATCCAGCACAGGCGCAAGCAGAAAAAAACATGATGCAGCCCTGCTCTTTCACCAGGGGCTTTCATCCGTCACCTTCAAAGGCTCCCTGAGATGCTCGATGTTGCTTTTTTTTAACCTATCCAAGGGAAACTGAGGCACGGGAAGAGCAGCCCAGCTGCAGGCATACAGGGAGCGGCAGCAAAGATGGGTCTTGATGAGATGGGGTCCTGGGTGTGAGTGCTGACCTCCCAAGAGGGTCATGCCCTGGGGCTCAGTGGCACTCAGCAGTACCTAGATTTTGCCATCTGAAAGGTAAGACCACAGGGATTTCAATGGCAAGAATGGGGCACCCCCCCATCTCTTGGCACCCCCATGTTACGCTCCAGCTGTTTCTGACAAAGCCAGGGGGCTCATGCAGTGTTGGCATCTAGGCAGGAGGATTTCTTCCTATATAGGCTCACCAAAGAGGAGCCTCTGGCTGTCTTTCTCCCCAGTAACCTGGAGGGCATTAGAAAAGCATCACACGAGTGGGATACAGGCACAGTTGGAGAATTTCTCGTTCGCAGGAGCTGGGTTATAGCTGAGACCTTGGCAGCAGTGTGGGCAGAGGAGACAGCTGGCAACTTCAGGGTACCCTGCCTCCACCACCCCTGGAGTGTGGGCACCTCCAGCAGCCAGGGGTGGGACCTCCTGCACCAGGAACCGGGACTGCCCAGCAGCTCTCAGGCTTCTTGCATCCCATGGAGTCAGGCACAGGAATAAACAGAGAGGAAATTAGGATTGCTCTGGGCTGTACACTAACTCTTCACCACCCATGCTCCGCTGTACCTGGAGGGAAAACTCCCCCCTTTCCTTTTTCTTTCTTTTATTCCTGTTTTTCTGGCTGTTGAGTGCAGGTGAGGCACAGCCGGAGAGCTCTGCCACCGTCTGGTGGTGTGGTCTCGACAGCAAGGGTGGCACGGCTGCGGCGTGACAAAACCCAAGGGATCCGCTGGAGGAAGATGGGCAGAGCCCTGGGAAACTCATTGGGGCAGCAAGCCCCACAGCAGCCCCACTCTTCCCACGCAGTGCTGCAGGGGTACATGGAGGTGCTGCGTGATCCGGTGGGCACGGGAAACCCCGCAGCCAAGCTCGTTCCCATCACCCTCCAGCTGCAAAAGCACAAGCCCCAGACAGCTCTCCACAGGGAAATCCCAATCCCTCGCGCAGGGAGCAACGGGTTTTGCTCCTTTCTTTTTCTGGGACATGAAAGCAAGGAGGAGAGCAGCTGGGGAGGAGAGCACAGCTCTGCTCTGGCCTCTCCAGCGCCTGCTGGGGAAAAGCCCTAAGGTGGCCTCCAGCACCTCCACAAACTCTTGTGCCCTGTCTGCCTCCCCTTTGCCCGGCCAGGCAAGGACATATAAATATATATATCCGTACCGTAACACCGCACAGGCAAGGCAGAGTGATTAAGAGCGAGTTACATTCTCGTCAGGGCGGAGAGGGGAAAAAAAAAAGAAAAAGAAAAAATTGATTTACAAGCAGTATTATGATAATCTCTTTCCTGCAGGAGGGAGGGTGGGCTCCACAATGCACTACCAGAGCCATCAAAGAAAATTTAGAGAGAGAGAGAGAAGGAGGGAGGGAGTGCAATTAAGCGGCCAGAGCTCAAATGAATCAAGATATGAGAAAGGAAAGAGTCCCACTGCCTGCATTCCTGTGCTGGGGTTCCTCTGAGCTCTGCTTTTACCCAGGGCTGCTGGACTGATTTGATTTAAGAAAAACAAACAAACAGAGCAACCCAATAAGTCCCCCATAGCCAAACACACTTTAGAGCAGCTAACCCAATAACTGCAGGTATATAACTTCTGCTGTCAGGGCAAACCAAATAGAGAGAAGCCACCGGGGCTCCCCATGAGCCCACCAGAGCCAGTGCCCTCCCCAGGCGCTGGAGATGCGGCACAGGCAGGAGAAGGGGGCTGCAAATCCCATCAACCTTCCCCTGTCCTCCTGAGGAATGGGGAGAGGTTTAAAATTTCTCCCTTCCTTGCTGTTTTCGTGTTTATCCCACAGCCCAGCCAGGCTGGAGGAGAGGGTGACCCGTGCTACCCCCAGGGACATCACCTCACCCCACGCGACGCCGGGGACATCTTCCTGCTGCTGGGAGATCCACCGTCCCTGCTCAATCACCACCCACCACTGCATACAGCAAATCCTCTTTATTCCCCACTCTGCTGCCCTGAACGTCCTTCTCCATCCCTCCCACTCCCCTGTCCCCACCAGCCAGGCAGACATTTCAATTCCCACGTTTACTTTTGAAACCAAAACCTTCCTATTTTTCCCTCCCCGCCCCCTTCCCAGTCCCCACCTCGCCATTTCTCTCTTACTCCCACGCTGCCGTTTATTCTCTCCTAAGCACAACTTTCCCCAGCCTCCAATGCTTTGATGAGTGCGTTTAAAACAGAGGAGATGACGCTTCATTTGAAGGAAACGCTTTTCAAAGCCTGCCACAAAAATAGCTGATAGGCCTGACGTTTCCTAGTTTCCTTTCGCTCCTTGTAAACAAGGAAAGGAGGCTGCTGTGTCCCAGTTTAGCTGCCAGGGAGTTTCACTTCCCAGCTCCGAGGAGAAGCAGGGCAGAAAGAAAATGAACCTAGCACACGCGGGGATGTGTGGGCAAGACCCATGTGGGATGCACCTCCATCTCCTCCTGCACTTGGAAAATGTGTGCCTGGAGGTGCCCAGAGCTGCTCTGCTTGTTGGGTATCTCCCAGCTCTCGCCTGCATCCCAGCCGGGCGCCAGGCAGGGCGAGAAGCCAGCGTCCTTGCTCATCTTTTCTCTACCCTCACAGCTCGCCAGGGGATGGAAAACGCCGGTGCTGCTTCTCCTGGGAATGGGAAACGCCGGTGCTGCTTCTCCTGTGAAGTCCCACACTGGTGTGCCTGCTCTGCAGCATGCAGCCTTCCCCTCTCCCGGTGGGAGTGGATTATATGGCAATGCCACGGCAATGCTGCGGTTCTGCATGAGACCAAAGAGCACCTCGCCCGTGTCACAGGAACCACAGGAAAGGATGGACCCACCTGAGTGCAGCTCAGCCTGCTCTGTGCCACCCAGGCTCCCTGCTGCCCTTCCCAGAGCAGAAATATTTCTTGTGCTGGTCCCCTCCCTCTGCAAGATGAAGCTCAAGAGCCACAAGAACGTCCTCCTTCCCCAAAATGGCCATGGTCCTCCATCTCCCCAGCAAACTGCTGGAGCAAAGTGGGACCCATTTCACACAGAGAAGTCTGCAGGTCCCAGAAGGGGAGAGGTGAGGAAGGGAGTCCCCAGGAGATGACAGACCCCACAAGATTTGTTGAGCTCCTCCAGGGACGTGTTTCAGTGATCCCTAGCAAGATGCTAGCCAGGCTGCAGCTGGAAAATGGGCAGAGAAGCCGTCTGCCCCAGCGCAGCCCCCGAAAACCTTCAGCCTGTCCAGATGATTAAACAGCCTCCTGACATTCGGTGGTGGCACAGCAGTTTCGTGTCTGCATCACGAGAGCCTCGGATGGCAGTGCCCATCACTAACTCACCAGTGTCCCTACACTGCTGCAGAGGACAGACCACAGCACACCTCAAAGGTGAGAGGAGTGAAGAAAAGCCCGCAGAAGTCCACTTTACTCTGTCTTGCTCACTCCGTGCTTGACAGCCAGGAGCTGCTCATTGCCTAAACCCAAAGGAGACTATGCTGCGTCCATAGGAACGTGGCAGAACACGACCCTTCACGGCCCAACAATGGAAGAAGCCCAGTCCCATCTACTGGTGATAAATAAGCAGAGTTGAAGTAGCTTATCCAAACCCCAAGTGTCTCAACATGAGGAAAGAATCCTGAGTTACCCAAGTTGAGGGCAATGCTGCGCCACAACCGGAATCAGCCAGGAGAGGAGCTGGCAAGAGCACTGTCAGCGACAGCTCACCCCACCACTGACATCCGCACAATCCCTGCAGGCACCCAGAGCGCTGGCCCCAAGGAGCCAGCTCAAGCCCCAGAGAAATGCCGCATCCAAGAAAAAGCTAAGAGTCGCCTGAAAGCCCAGCAGGGAAAGGCCAAGCCTGTCTGATGAAGGACCAGAGCGCTGCTCAAGGACAAAGCCACTTGTCTGGGAACAGGCGCACGGCAATGCTGCGGTTCTGCATGAGACCAAAGAGCACCTCGCCCGTGTCACAGGAACCACAGGAAAGGATGGACCCACCTGAGTGCAGCTCAGCCTGCTCTGTGCCACCCAGGCTCCCTGCTGCCCTTCCCAGAGCAGAAATATTTCTTGTGCTGGTCCCCTCCCTCTGCAAGATGAAGCTCAAGAGCCACAAGAACGTCCTCCTTCCCCAAAATGGCCATGGTCCTCCATCTCCCCAGCAAACTGCTGGAGCAAAGTGGGACCCATTTCACACAGAGAAGTCTGCAGGTCCCAGAAGGGGAGAGGTGAGGAAGGGAGTCCCCAGGAGATGACAGACCCCACAAGATTTGTTGAGCTCCTCCAGGGACGTGTTTCAGTGATCCCTAGCAAGATGCTAGCCAGGCCGCAGCTGGAAAATGGGCAGAGAAGCCGTCTGCCCCAGCGCAGCCCCCGAAAACCTTCAGCCTGTCCAGATGATTAAACAGCCTCCTGACATTCGGTGGTGGCACAGCAGTTTCGTGTCTGCATCACGAGAGCCTCGGATGGCAGTGCCCATCACTAACTCACCAGTGTCCCTACACTGCTGCAGAGGACAGACCACAGCACACCTCAAAGGTGAGAGGAGTGAAGAAAAGCCCGCAGAAGTCCACTTTACTCTGTCTTGCTCACTCCGTGCTTGACAGCCAGGAGCTGCTCATTGCCTAAACCCAAAGGAGACTATGCTGCGTCCATAGGAACGTGGCAGAACACGACCCTTCACGGCCCAACAATGGAAGAAGCCCAGTCCCATCTACTGGTGATAAATAAGCAGAGTTGAAGTAGCTTATCCAAACCCCAAGTGTCTCAACATGAGGAAAGAATCCTGAGTTACCCAAGTTGAGGGCAATGCTGCGCCACAACCGGAATCAGCCAGGAGAGGAGCTGGCAAGAGCACTGTCAGCGACAGCTCACCCCACCACTGACATCCGCACAATCCCTGCAGGCACCCAGAGCGCTGGCCCCAAGGAGCCAGCTCAAGCCCCAGAGAAATGCCGCATCCAAGAAAAAGCTAAGAGTCGCCTGAAAGCCCAGCAGGGAAAGGCCAAGCCTGTCTGATGAAGGACCAGAGCGCTGCTCAAGGACAAAGCCACTTGTCTGGGAACAGGCATGGAGATTTGCTCCTTGCCTGGATACTTCAAAGGGCTTAAATCACAGTAAATAAGCATGACTGTGCAAGAAGAAAGCAACTGGAATGAAAGACCCGATTGTGTTTTAGAGCATCAGCCTGTCCTGGGAGCCTTCCTACACCAGAGGATGTGAGGAAGTGGGTTTTTTCATCTTCTACCACAGCCTAAGCAGCAAACCCTCCCGAAGCTGAGCCAGCTGGAGTCAGCAGCGCCAGCCCATGGCAGAGAGCGCTACAGAGAAGGGAAATCAGTCTCCAGATGAGGTGCTTGTGCTGTGCCCACAGAGCCCATAAAAAAGGATTAGCATGTTAACCACGTAATTAAACATGAAAAACTTAGCAGGCGTCTTTAAAGGCAGGCAACAAAACCCAGAGGTCACACCGCAGCACTTGCTGTGTATCTGGCTTAATTATGGGGGCTCCTCCCAAGCACCGAATCTCTCCCAGCTGCTGGATTAGTCTTTTCACAAATTGCCAGGGCTTCGTTTCACCTCCTTGTGCTGCAGCCACAAGTGGATTTCACCCCAATTTCACCTGCCATGGAGTTTCTCAAGGCAGTCAGGATGGGGCAGCAGGTTTCAACCTCAGAGACACATCCAATGCCTCCCCCAAGGTGTCCCGGAACTGCAGGGTCACCCTTCCTCCCTCTTTCCAAGGAAATGTTTAACAAGGAGAGCGGCTGGTCTTGGGAAGACCTGCAGCCCCCCTGGGAGTGGCTGGCAGCAGCCAGCCAGCACAAAACCTTAACTGGAGTGATTTACAGCACTGCCTGCAGCCCTGAAAGGGCCAGTCCATTCAAGAACAGCACAAACCTCTGCTGATTGCTTCTGGGTACCGGCCAGGGAGAAGTCTGCATCTAAAGCATCTTCCTGCCTCCACTACAGAGCTCCAGAGGTGCTGAGAAATTGCTCCACGGTTGGCTGTGACTGCCATGCAGGCAGGGCTGTGCAAGCCCTCAGAGTAACTTTTAACGAAAGCCTTTTCCAAAGGTGCTTACCACCACGTTTGCCACCCACCTTCGTGAGCGCTGCTACCGCAGCATCCGTGCCGCTTCTTCCCTTAGCGCTACCACTCAACACTCACTAAACCCTGTGGGTGTGCGAGAACCATGGTTGAGGAAAGAGCAAAAAAGCTTCCTCAAGCTCATCCCCCCGAAGGAGGGAGTCAATGCTCTGCACATACACAGCCTGCAGATCCGAGGGCAAATCCTCAGAGGAAAGCAGGCTCGGGAAAGAAGAGACGTGGCGTTAACAGAGCAGGAGTCACTAGCATGCCACAGGAGGCAGGGGACAGGCAGAGGCATGGCAGGCAGGCAGGCGAGCAGCTCTGACAATCGGTGTCCCCAAGTGTGACTGTGACCAACAGCGCTACCTCCAGCACAACCTCCCTGCACCACCCCCAGCTGCAGCCTTGCTCAAGAGCTACCTGCAGATGCCGGCTGTCCTTAAGCCTCCGCTTTACGTCCCTGTGATACTTCTCAAACAGGCAGACGCTGGTAACACATCCATGTGCTGCTCCTCTCCAAGACAGAGGTGCACATTTTTAGCCTGACAGTTTTGGCAGCAAAGAGTTGATCAGGTTTGTTCAGTTGTTTGTTTGGTTTTTGTTGGGTTTTTTTGTTTTGTTTTTTTAAAAGCCTGAACTTCTTTTTGCAGCAAACAAGCGGGAAGGTCCTAGTTTACTTCATTAAAGAAATCTTCAAAGGCCACCCTGCACCTCCAATAGATTCCCAGCCACCGGCAGCACAGCAAAAACAGGCATGTTTAATTATTTAAGCATCTACGCCTGCACGCCTCCACTGATGTTTGCCAACTCAACTTCTGCCAAGAAAGACACTTCCCAGCACGGAGGATCAGGTGCAAAAACGAATGCAGAGAGGCTGCGAACGCTACCAATGGAGCGAGAGCCAGGCAGGGTGGCTGCCTGCAACATGCTGCACAGGTCTACCGCAGGGACGGGCACGGTGCTGCGCCGTGGCAAGCCCGGTCTCACCGGCACTGCACCCTGCTGCGGTGCGTAAGGAGTGTGGTAGGGGGTGGCAGCGATGGGAGCGGGCTAGAGCAGTGTGTATCGCAGGCAAGCTCATGCACAGGTTAGTATTACAGCTGGTGATCCCATCACCCCACGCAGAGTACCTTGGAATAACCTACTTTGAAGTCTCAAATGCAGATAGGTCTTCTGCCCTGGGCTTGAGGCTAAACCAGCAAAATAAAATGAACAACAACAAAAAACATCCTCTGTGATATGAGTAACGTCAGGTCATTTGTGCAATCTGTACAGTTTGCCCAGAGCGCTGAAGTGATCAGCAGCTTCCAGGTGGGGCAGAGGGTTGGCATTATTTTAGTGTTGCTAAACTTCTATCCCATTTCCAGTGCCTTGCATTTTCCTTTCCATCACAACTGCAAAGACAAAAGCCCTCCTGACCTCCTGGTGGCACGAACAAAAGCAGTCTGTAATTTCATTCTGATGTGCTCCACTAATAGACTATTATTTCAAAGCCTTTGCTCCTCTGGCTGAACTGCGGAGCTGGGCAGCCTTGGTCCCTTCCTGAAGGGAGGGGACAGGACAGGGGACAGGACAGGACTCCAGCTTCAAAGGAACGAAGACTGACCGCACAGTCCCAATTACGGCGATGAGCCCTGACAGACATTGAAATGATTGCCCAGCCACCTTCTTTAAGTGAGACAAATGGGACCATCAGCTCTCTAAGAACTCGTCTCTGTCAGAAGTGAAAATTTAGCATTTTCTGTTTAAACCGAGGACTCTGAGCACTGAGACAAAACCTAAAAAAACCTACCGGGAGCAGAAATGTCTTCAGATTCTATGATGACAAAAGGGTCTGTGAGGATTTTTATATTCTCCGCTCTGGAGGGACAGGAACCTGAATAGCTCAGGGCTAGCACAGGGAAACTGGGAAGGGAGACACGCTAGATTCATTTTCCTGCCCCAATTCCGTGATCATAAACTCCCAGCCACAGCAGTTGGCATGAACTGGTATTTTCAAATCCTTTCAGACATAACTCTCAGCTGGGAGTAGTAAAGAGATAAGGATTTGTTTTTAAAACCTGGAGCTGTTACCACAACCTGCATCCCATGCCACACAGATTTCTGAATCCTTCACAAGGACAGCTGCTAGTGGAAAGCCAGCTGGGTAAAAGCTTTTGCAGGTGAGTGGGGCTTGACCACTACATCCCACCCTACCAACTGTGGGTGTGCCCCCAGCCCCTCATTCCACTGAGCCCAGCAGGGCGAACACGAGAGCTACTAAGCAAAAGGCAAAGGACTGGTTGTAAAAATAAAGAACGGGCTTTGCTGTGACCTTTCAGGTATGACCCCTGGGCCAGCAGACCCAACCACCCAAACTTTTTGGCTAAGTATTCATCTTCTAGAGGCAGGTGGTTCCAGGGTCCACAGCACAGGGAGCAGACACCTCACACACCCCCTGCTAGCGAAAGATTTTGCTGTTAGTATTTGAAGCTGTGCTACAGGTTACTCAAGAACAGATTAAAAGAGAACATGAGGCTTTTGGCATTTTCTGCTGAGAGCCCATAAGTCAGGAATATTTTTTGCCCTTATTATTCTTCAGCTAAGCTCAAGACTGCTTCCTCACAGTGCCTTTAAGGAACAGTTGCAATAGGCAGGCAGGGCTTTTCTGTTCCGGGGTTTGCTAGGGTAGCAGATCTCTTCTAACAGCTTTTGTTAAGGTTCCACAAGACCTTCAAACCTTGAAACCTTTGCATCCCCTCACACAGCACTGAAGACGCAAGGCTTGGTTGGGGTAAATATAAACCAGGAGCCACCAGGAGCTGAGATTCTCTGCACCCTGGTTCAAAGCTAAGCAGCCGGGGAAGAAAGCCTAGATTAAACAATTTTATTATAACAACTTGTGCAAAAGCTAAACCAAAAACCGAAGGGTTATTTCATTGTTGTTTTTAAAGGATTTCATCAGGCGAGATACAAACTGGAGCCCTCCGATACCTTTTTAATAGTGTTGTGCTTGCTGTTGCCTCGGCTGGCATTCTCGTTGTGCAATATATCCAGAGCTGTCTCTCTCTCCTTTAGCTTCAGCGCCTCAATTTCTGTCTTCAGCTCATTCAGCTGCTCCTGCAGGTGCTTGCTTTTCTCCATGTACTCTACCCTAGCACACACAAGAGAGTCCTAGGTTAGTACTGGCCAGCTAGACATGGTGACACAATACCGTGGCAGCCGATAATGGAATTATAACAGAAAAAACTTATCTTCATCAATTCTAGTGTATGGAACTGACAATATTAGTTTACAGCATGCAGTCAACTACTCTGAGCAATGATTTGTTCATTATTAAAAAGAGGACCCTGACAGCTGACCCAAGAAGAAAACTGTAAGTTATGTTACTATAAAAAAATCCAAAGACAAACTAGAGCTGCTGGATGATATTTGTAAGCCTCCCCATTTCCCAGTGAAGCTGCACCATGACACAGGTTAACATCATGCAGTTTCAGTCTACAAGATCATGGTTTAAGCAGCGCTGCTCTACTCCACCGCACCCTCTCTCAAACCCAGCTCACAAACTCAAAGGCACGAATCCTTCCAGGAAGGAAGGACCCTGATGTACTGACTTCTCATGTTTCAGAGGGATGTAGCTTGTAAAACTGTGTGGGAGCAAGCACTGCCCCCAAAATATCAGGTATCTTTCAGACACACAGCATCCCTGGGAGAAAGAAAGGTCTCCCAAAAAAAAGAAAAAGAGAAAAAATACCCCCAAACCCAGCCATTCTCAGGACTCAGCCCTAACTGCCTTCCATGATGAAGCATCAACTGGAGAAAAATCACATCGTGCCAGCCTTGTACCTGTGATTAAACACGAGCTGGGTCAAAGTACCAGCAGACTAACAAAAACCTTTTCAAAGTGCCAAAATTTGTAGCGGGGTTTATCTCAGCACCCAAGGAATGCAAACAGTCCCGGAGAAGTCAGCAAAAGCATGTTATTGCTTTCAGCGTTTGGCAGAGCTGAGCTCTTCCCGCTTAGGAGAGTGGGATGACCTAGTTAGCAACCTGGGTACAGAACCAGGAATGATCCTGTTATTTTCAGCTTCTACCTTGCTCCTTCTGGCTTTAGGAAGTTTTTAACCTCAGTCTCCAGCATAGTGGTCTGTTATTTCCTACGCGGGAGAGGGTACTCAGCAGAGGCAGGACAAACCACCCCCTGGGATCCAGGGGCATTTTGTTCCAGCCTCGGGAAGTTTTGGCCGGAGCTCTGTGGCAGAGCCCTTCTAGCTTTGATCTACTACCCAATCAATGAACAAAGCACATTATTACTACAGAGATTAAAATCTGATCTGCTTTGATTTCTGCTAAATTTGTAATTTTGAAGGCTAAACTTACACCCTCAGGAAAACACAAGATCAAAGCTCATAATCACATCCAAACTTGCTTGCGCACACTTTTTATATATAAACATGACACAGATTCCAAGAAAAAGGGGTTAAAGCCCTAATGTGGGACCTTAGCACAGACTCCAGCTATCTTTACATTCTCTGGACACACTGCAAATACACAAGCACCAGCCTGCAATCATTCAGCGCACCAGCAGTCAGTCAGGAATTACAGAAAGAGTTAACTCTTTTCTACCAACACATCAATTCAAGCGTAACCAGGAGCTGGGTTAACCATACAGAGAGGAACTGACTGGTGCAGGGCTCGTGCTTAAACTCGCCTTTAAGCAGGCAGTAGGGATGCATCTGTGACACCAGGTCCCCCACCCAGAGAAATGGTCAACCAGCAGCTACATCATGCTCTGGGCAGAGCTACTAATGACCTGGTAAATGCAGACCCAAAGAGACTTCTCCCCCTTTCACCTCACACCAGTGCTCGTCTGGAATGTAAAAAGTCGCATTCAGCACCAGTGCAATTCCTCCCACTGCAGCCGAGGCACAAATCCCAGCCCTGACCTGGACTGGACGCATGCCACATACTTCTCTTTCTCGATTTCCATCGAAAGCCTCTTCATGTCTGTGTCTTTGAAGTCAAAGGACAGGCTCTCACTGATGAGGTTGAAGCTTGGCAGGTCGGTAGGCAATGCTGTCGTACTTGAGTTCATGGACTGCTAAAGAGAGAAAGTACAAATTAATCACTTTTGGCCGCACAAGCATTCCTACAGCAAATGTTCTGCAATAGAGAGGTAAAATCAGAGCAACACCAAAGCATGCAGTGCAGGGTGCTACTTACTAATGCTGTAATAAGGTCCTGATCTGCTCCTCACAGAGGTAACAGCACACTCCTCTTGGAGTTGTGTGTATTCTACCTTGCAGTGGTGCTGAACTGGGAGGATCTCATCGTTTGCATGGGGAAAGGGATGGGGCACATGTATTCCTGAGGCAACACAGCCCACAACCCCATCTGTCCAAACCAGCCTCAAACTTTCTGGAGAGCAGATTACGAGGCTCTTTTTCAGCTGGTGATCTTTGAACACAGAGTACAGCGAGCACTCCAAGGCACCGCAGAAGCAGAGCAGCAAACAAGCCCAGCGTCCCAAGCACCGGATCGGCCTGAAGATCCCCTTGCTCCATTCCCAATTTGCTCTTCAATTCAGAGATATTGCTCCTCTGGGACCCACACTCTTTGCAGCAGTAAACAGGAGACAAAACACCACCTGCCTTCAGAATCTGTTGACAAAACTTTGTAAAATCTAGGTTTTGTCACTGCCGTGCCACTTAAAACAATGCTGGACAGAAGGTGCCTCTTGGGAGACACCTGACAGCTATTTAACATTACATCAGATTTTAAAAGTGCAAGCTGTGAACAGGGGTAACGTGAGACCCCGCATGACAGCAGAGTCCTGTGCTCCACTGCTCCCCACAGTGTGAGCAAAGAACAACGTAACCCCAAGGGTTAACTTGGGATGCAATTTCCATAAGGTCCACGGAGATGCACTGAGACATTTTTCTCTTTGCAGTAATTTACAGTTCCAAGCATTCAGGAACCACTGCTAGATTCAGTTGGAAATGCAGAGATAACATCAGGAATCACTCATATCACGCCTGAGCAAGGATTTGGGACTTTCTTCCTCCTGCAAAATGCTGTGATATCCCCCACTGACACAGGCTGCCAGGCCCTCAGATTTTATCTTCCCCTAAAAAAAAAAAATGACCCTTCTCTCAGTCAAAAATTCTGTCACACCTCTATTAAATGGGCTCATTACCAGTAGAGGAAAAGCATCCTGACTCAAATCATCACTCTGCTCTTGCAATATGTTAGACGAGGTCACAAGCAGTGGCACACGTCAAGGATGGCACAGCAGCTTCCGATGGCAGACTGTGCGCGTGGATCTGAGTCAGAACTGCTGCCAGCCCGGCATCCAAAAGGTCACCCACCTCTCTCCTAGATGCTCCTTCTCGCTTTAAGGGATTCCTGTAAGGAAAACCACATGCCCAAACCAGCCTGGACTGGGGGATGGCAGGAGATGGTGCTGCAGAGACAGGCTGCTCTGGCAGCACACACCAAAAGCTGGTGGGATGGTTCTAAGCTACCTGCCCCAACAAACGAGATCTTGAGCTTCAGCTGGTTATTTCTTTCCCCTCATTTCTCCTATTTGGGATACTCCAGGGATTGTTTGCAGCTAGCTCTGCTTCAACAAGAACTGCTAGCGCCAGAGCGGTGACAGATTTACTCGGCACAATAACCTGCCTCTTCCCTCACCGCCAGCCTGGAATTCACAAACAGCCAGGGCTTGTCCCCCGCTTGGTCTTCGGCTGGACAAACCTGAGAGAGACAACATTTCATTTACCCTGCAGAGGCAAAGCTGGAACGCAAACACCTAGTACAAGCATAAACAAGGCGGCACCCGAAACCACACTGCTTCCTCTGGCTGGAGTGTTACAGGTAAGCTAGACTCACACGACACGGGAACACAATTTCTTACTCCCCTTTGCAATCGCTGCTAGCGCAGAACACAGCTGCATTAATTCTGGAGCAGGCACTGAAAGGGACAGCTGAGTACCTAAATTCCAGTCTCAAAGGCGAGGGGACAGGTCTGCCAAAGCACTAAACTGATTTAAATACTCGCATCACACTGACATTCAAGTCCCTTCTCTGTAAGGCACACAGGTGTTTGCAAAGAACGTGAGGTTCTACCATCTCTGCTGCGCAGGGGAGCCAGGATCATCAGAACCAGCCTGTTGGCCTTCAAACAACCTTTAGCAGTTTTTCAGCACGCGCTTGTTGGGTTTTGTTTTAAAAAAAACCAAACAAGCAGCAGTAACATTTGAGCAGGAATTTCAGTTGCTGCAATCATTAAGTCCAGATGCCAATTTGTCAGGGTTACTACAGCCACTCCCTTGCTTTTCCTCAGCACTGCTCTTTCATGAAGCAACGAAAAATTCGTGGAGAAGTCAGAGAGGAGCAGCAGTGAGGAAGAGTAAGGAAAGAGCAAAGAGCATGCTGAGGGCTTTCAAAGGTACGGGCTTAGTATCTGGGGTAAAGCATTTCCCTGCCATTTGCAATTACCCCGGGTAAGTCTTGCACAAGGTGCAGAGATTTTTTAATCTGGGGACATGGGGTGTCACTGGGACATGGGATGATAAAGGGGACACAGACCTTTTCCCTTATGTGTTTCCTCACCTGGAACAAACTGCATAACCCTGTTAGCGCATTAAAGCAATTCCCTGCTGTTAATAGAGGCAAGCACCACGCTGACAGTGGTCATCCCTCTGGAGCATAGAGCACACGAGACAGACGATATGGAGGAAGCACAGAACAAGTCATGTCATGAGGCTTCCCCTGCAGGGAGAGCTCCTCCTGTTGCTGCCACTGCCTTTACTTCCCTGCTCAAGAATTTGGGCCCTGTTGCTGCCACAGCCTTTACTTCCCCGCTCAAGAATTTGGGCAAGCCCAAGACAGCCACTTACTACTTCAAGAGGATCAGAGATAAGATGACTGCCTTTAGTCTTGCCATGAGCGGTACCTGAAGGGCAACAAAGGAGGCAAAGAGCTGTTGCCAAGTCTGTAAAGAATGAATTGTTCTCTTACCCCTGACGGCCTGAGACTCAGATTCACGTCTTCTTTCTCATGCATCACCTACCAGTCCCATCACAAAAGCAGCTTGGGCTTCAAGGACTAAAAAGACACCACAACAAGCTTTAAAGAACCAGAACGGGAGATGGGAAAGTTACAAGAAAAAAAAACAAAACTGTTTCTTGCCTTTTCTGCAATACATCCATCCACTCACCCCTTCCTCTTCTGCTCTCGTTCCCCCAGAGGGAAGTCCTGCCTTAGCTCTCAGTGCCAAAGGACGACACAGCGCAAGTATTGGGACCACAGAAAAGAACAAACTCCTCATTAAGGAGAGGAGCTGGAATCCTGCACTGTTTGGCAGAGCTACCATTCACCTGAGGGACACGAGCCTCCCAGCAGCAGCTTTCAAAACTGCTTCATCCCTCAAGGCCACCCTGGGCTCCTTCCCTCCTCTGGGAATTGATCCCCTTGCCTGCCGGATGCCTGTGTGCTGGCAGGGCAGGCAGGCTCGCCCAAAGCCAGGGCTGCATGGGAACAGGATCTCAGCGCATCTTGCTCGTCTTCCCCAAACACACACGCAGCAGAGCAATGAGAGAGGCCACAGGGGAAGGGAGAAGCAAGACCAGCATTAACAGGGGAAGGGCTAGCAAGGTGTTGTCACCTGGATGTGGGCACAACTGTCACACCTGCATCCTCCTGACCTTGGAAAACAACAGCCACCAAGTCTGAGTGACACAGCCCTCCTCCCAGGAGGAGCTGCAGCTGCAGGAGGGGACCCTGCCACCGAACTGGGGAGGAAAAAACCATGTCCCCTTCCGTCCTGGCACCAGCAGTCTCGACAGGAAGGCCAAGGCTCTTTAGAGAAGGGAGAGGATGAAGTGCCACATGTCTGGAGGAGGCAGTTCTGCGTGGATTGCCTCCAGGCAGATGTAGCTTGGAGGGGTGGAGCTGAGCTCCACACAACCCTTCGATGTTCCTGCTAATCAGGCTTTAACTCCGCAGGCAGGAACACAGCCACGCGGCTGCCCACAGGCATGGGGATTTATGCAGAAGGGCTCACTAGGTGGGGTTCTGCCGGTTTAACTAAGGATGGGCACTGCAAGACAAGGGAACATGGACACATAAGAGCTGCCCAAACATCGACACCAATGTAGCCATGCAGCAGTTTCGATGAGGATGCTCCACCTCAGAATCTATTGACAAAACTTTGTAAAATCTAGGTTTTATCACTGCCATGCCACTTTAAACAATGCCAGACAGAAGGTGCCTCTTGGGAGACATCTGACAGCTATTTAACATTAAATCAAATTTTGAAAGTGCAAGCTGTGAACAGGGGTAACGTGAGACCCCATATGACAGCAGTCCTGTGCTCCACTGCTCCCCACTGTGTGAGCAAAGAACAACATAACCCCATGTGCAAGTTAAACCCAGAATTAAAGAACTGGTGGATCCCAGAAACATAGTGACTTGTAACATGAGGAGCATTCTAAAGCTAAGCTTTATAAAGCACTGAGGGAGCCAGCACTTGACTAAGTGTCCCATGGCTCAGAGCACCTGACCATTTTCCATCACTGCCATCTTTAAAAGCTTCTGAACATTTTTGCAGGGAACTTCAGAGAATCAGGATGAAAATTTACTTCGTCTCAAGCCCTCTTCAATCTGCTCCTCAAAAGTTTCCAGAGGAGGGGGGAAGGAGCCTGCAGGTACAAATTAAAACTTCAATACTAGACGGGTCGATAACTCCCACATACATCTGTGGAGTTTATTCCTGAAGCTGCTGAGCTCTTCCCCTTCACCCCTCAGGACAGCGAGGCAGCCAAAGCGGCAGCCGTGGCAGGTGTGAGCTGCAGGCAGGGGAGTGCTTGATGGGTTTTGCAGGCCCTGCAGCACAATTAGAGAAGTTGAGGACAGGAACTGCCAGACGGATCAGAGCAATGGTCATTTAGTCTGGCATTTCAGTCCCCAGCAGCAACTGGGACCAGATGCTTCAGAGGAAGGTGTGAAATCCTCTTAATGGGCAATTATGGAATAATCTCCCTTCAAGGAAGTTTTTTTCCCAGCATGTAGAGGCACAGTGTCCAGTTCATGCCCAAAGAATGAATTTACAGGTTCTGAACAATGCTTATCCCGCCTAACAAGAATACGGAAATCTTCCATTTCCTAAGTATTTAACCCTATTTTAAAGGCTATTGCTGAGCTGGTACACTCCACATGTGCTAGCAAAGCATGGCTCTGACATGATTGGTTTAAAATTTGCTGCCTTCAGTTTCACCAGCAGCTCCCTTGCTCTTGTAGCACGAGGCAGGACAAAAAAAAAAAAAAAAAAATGAGGTGTGGAATAAAAAAACCAACAAACCAAAGAGCAAAGTGATCTTCTGCTGGATGGGGCGCCTGGATGAAACGGGCAATCAATGCTAAGGGTTTCTGACCAGCTTCTAAGCCATGCAATGAGACAGCTCATGACCCTCCACTGATGGGATAGTGATACAAGACTCCTTCAGGCTATGAAGGAGGGCACGTTCACTGGCTGGGAACTGGGAATTACAATACAGAATGCTCTTACTGTGTAGGACGACTTGCTGGTGATCTCCAAAAGCTTCTGCTTTGCTCTCCGCTCAGACTCGCGAGCCTCCTGAAGGTCTTGCTTTAGCTGATCAGCCTCCTTCGCCCTACAAAGCGAAACAGCAAATGGCCAATATCAGATTGAAGTCGAAAGGAATGAGAATATGGAGAAGCAGGATTACAGTGTAGGTGCAGAACAGGTTGATATTTGTCCCGCAACAAGACCTGAACTAAGAAATCATTTCAGCAAGGGAAACACCAGAACCTCTGACACGTGGGATGTTTTAATTAGCACAAAAATCCAAGCCACGGAAGGGCAGCTCTGACAGAGGCTCTGTGTGACCATCAGTGAGCAAGGCTGAGGGCTGGAGAAGTGTGCGGAGATGCCAGAATGGGGAGAACAACTTCAGAAGTTAAGCTCAGACTTGCAGCAGGAGAGGCAATTTTCTGACAAGTAAGCCTCTACTAATGATGGTCTACTATGTTCAAAAAGGTAAAAGCACCCAAGATCGCATGGCTTTGCCTACTTGCAGGGCCCAGCAATTCTAAAACTAGTATTTACCCTTCAGCCTCAAGGACCTCCCCCACAAGGAAAAAGCCAAAGGAGGGAAGGAAGCTTTCTCTGCCAGACTGAAATTTGAGTGGAGACTTCACAAGGCAAGAAGAGATGGACAAGGGCAGTGTTTGTCCAAGCAGAAGGGCTGACACCAAGCAAGCTCTCACACAGAAAACAGTGATCAGTTGGAAGGAAACAAGAATGACCTTTTACTTGCTTGCTACCAAATGCACCATGGGACCTGGGCTCTGGTATCAAGAGGATGGAAACACCAATTTTAACAAGAAGCAAGGACTCCAGGAGCTAGGGAGACCTCAAGGCTAACCTGAAACAGAGATCTCACAACTGGTAAGGAGAAAAAAACAACTGAGAGGTAAATAGAGGAAGAAAGAGAAAATAAAGGATTTAGATCTACCATCCAGAAGAAAAAAAAACAAAACGCAAGTGTTTTTAATGCTGAGGAATGCAGTGGGTGTTTGCAGAAATCTCCCAAAAGTAGAGCTGGCTTCCACTGCTGCTGTCAGGGCACGGAAGGCAGAATGCCAGAGACCACAGTACCTTCTCCCCAGCTAGCTGACGGCCCCTTTCCCTGCTGCTCTCACCACAGTATCTCTCCCAAAGAAGGCTTCAGAGAAGGGTCTCCAGCTCCAATCCAGGGAAAGATCAGGGCCACCAGGCTCTACCAGCACCGTTTTTCACTCAGGGAGAGCCCAGCTGTGGCAAACAGCGAGACGGAGAGAGAAGCCAGCTGAGCCTTGGGGGCATTTGCTGTTTGTACATGCATGGGAGGCCAAGGGCTCAGTGCAAGCCATTGGATGGACTAACTCAAGGCGTGAGCCACTCTTTCAGCTAAGTCAGAAGGGGGTTGGAAAGCAAAGCAGAGGCAGCTGCAAGGTTGTACCCTCTGACCTCCTTTCCGACTCCTCCGCCATTTTCAGTGCCAACATCTCTGCCTCTAGCACCTTCTGTTCCATCAGTCGCTTTTCCTCCTCCGTCCGGATGGCCGTGGCTTTTATTCGCTGCATCTCCTGTTCAGCCTCAGCCGCTTTCTGAGCCAGGAGCTTGGCCTCTTCCTCCGTGATCTGAGCCTTCTCAGCCAGCAAGTCCGCTGTCTCTTCAGACCTCATCTGAGAATTAAGGCACATTAAGCCATCAAGAGCACCGAATGTCTCCCCAAATGTGCTTACAAACCCCAGAGCAGGGCCCTGAGCTGCACAGCCCATAGTGTTCCTCCCTTCCACAGAAGCCTGCAGCCTTCTGCAGCCAAGCCCTGGATGGGCCCAGGCTCTGTCCCAAATCCTCCTCCTTTGTGCTCCTGCCACAGCATGCTAGCAGGATGAAATCAACTCCATCCAGCCTCCTGATCACCGTCCACCGGCAGCAGTTTGAGAATAGCCACAGGACAGTCACAGTGTGCTTCCTAAAACTCTTCAGCAGTGGAAAGAGGGAGGAACAGCTGCAGTGCCTCGGGAAGCAACCTCCCAGAGACTCACCAGAGCCTCGTTGGCCATCGTTGCCTCTTCCTTTAACTGCATCAATCTTCTCTCCAGCTCATCCCTTGTCCTCTCAGCCTCTTCTCTCATTTGCTTCTCTCGGGCCAGGCGCTGCCGTTCCATCTAGGAAAAAGGTATTGGGGAAAGCAAGAAGTAACACACATTAGAAAGCTTTTCCATAGTATGAGAAAGGGTGGCTACGTGAGGGTTAGAGCACAGGGCTGCACTGCTGCCTCCTCTCTGCTTATCAACATTGAGATCTTCACTAAATGGGGCTGATCTGATGCACCCTGCTCCCTTGAAAAGTGCCATTCCCAAGACGATCCTCTATCCTCCAACGCACAGTGCTGCCCCTCAAGCTGCCAGAGGACTCTGAGAAGTAGGGTCCCAAGAGCTCCACCTACGCCTAGAGTTTCTTACGGCAAGTTGAACTAATGGCAAGACTGGGCTTAAGGGCAGTCTGAGGGCATCTTCAAAATATCAAATATAGACAGACCGCAAGGCAGGAGTTTGAAGGACATGGGTAGCTGCTACTTCTGATCAGACATCTAACCCAGCATGCTGGAAACTTTACTTCCACTCATTTATAGGGGAGGTTGCAAAGAGCACAACCATCGCTATCAATTCCTAGATAGGACAAACTCCCTCCCTCCAGCTCCCTCTGCAGGGAACAGCAATGCTTCTCCAGGAGGGGAAGATCCAAGCTACGCTGAGACAGCCCACCAGAATCCTGCCACCTCTTCCCAGAAGATGCCCAGAGTGTTGTGCAGATAGAGCGTGCCCAACAACTGCCTCTCTGCTAGCCAAGCGCCTGAAGGGAGCCATTGGGCTAATTAACACACCAAGTTTAAGCACTCCAGTATGACAGAGATGGGTGCATTATAAATATCCACACTACAGAAAGGACTCGCAGCATTGCACAGGCCACCTGCTGGGTTTAATAAGGGAAATAAGTGCAACAAGACACATTTCTCTGCTCCTTGGACACCAACTGTGTTCTGAAAGTGGGACGCCCACTGCTCTAACAGCTCTGCTTCCTTCTATTAAAGGTTCCCCTCATTAATTATCATTACAATCTGCATCCCACTCAGGACTTCCATTAACAAGAATTCCCGATACAAAAGGACTGTCTGGAACGGTGAATCCTGGGGAGGGAGGGGAGATCAGGCAAGACAGCACAGTGGCTAGCTCAGGAGAGGGCAGCCAACCCTAGCAGAAGCCTGACCTTTCCCGTAGAGCACAAGCACCTTGGATTTGAGAGCTCATGTGAAACGATAAGCTTCTGCTCGCTCTTGGTGCCTGCTGGTCTTCTCCCTCACCTCTCCCAACTAAGTCCAGGATCTCAGCTCTTGCTGGCATTGTTCAAATGCACCAAAAAACCCTCACAAGATTGTGAAACCTGTCCCTGAAGCCACCAGCACTTGGATGCTGCTCCTTCCAAGAAAGACCTTTTGCTCCACTAATGACAACTCCTCCATGGGAAGCAAAAAGCCCCTCTTCCCCAGAGGAGCTGGCCTGGTTACCCTCATAGTGACTCATGTCCTGTCCTCTCCTGCCACCTCACAAGCTATGGGAAGGAGAACTGCTTCAGGAGGTGCCTCCAAGACAAGCCATGTCACATCTTCAGGCCAGCCGAGCACCCCAACCCCAACTCCAGCACCATGCAGGCACCTCCGTGGACACGCTCGAATCCATTAACTTAGCAACCCCTTGAGCACAGGGCTCTCCTGGGTGCAAGTGGCTGCTTTGGTTTCTTCTGCTGCTATCTAGCGGCTTTGTTGCGCAAGGGCCATTTATATCCTAAGCACCAGTACTCAGATTAACTGTGCAGGTTTCAGTGAGTAGAAAAGGTCTACGAGCAGAAAACAATGATTCATACAATCCAATTTGCTGATATATGCTCATCGGCTACACGCTGCTGCCTCCAAAGAGCCGTTTTTGCTGCCTGGGCTGGCCTGCGGCAGATAAAGGAGGCCAGCACTGAATTAGCATGCAGGCTGCACACCCCGAAATGCCGGCGTGCATTCCATCACCATGTAATTAGAAAATGAGGCAAAGAACTATGGCAAAGCACAGCTCCCCCTCACAGCCCCTGCTTTAATTACAAGCAACTACCCCAACATACAACATCTTTCCAGCTTCGGCACCCAAGCATAAACAGAGGTAGGGAAGATGCACACAGACTTGTGGGACGCCCAGATTAGCTCTTCCCTCCCATCCTCCCAGTTTTGCTCCCAAGTGTGGGGGGCTGAACTCGGGCTGCCAAGCTGTCATCGACCAGCAGAGCCAAGTTGAGAATGACTGGCAAGGTGGGAGCAGGCTACTAAAAAGAGCTGTTCAGCCGGACCGTCCCTCAAAGCTGCTCCGTGTGCTTGATGTCATTCTGGAGACTGTTCCTTCCCAATTTAATTTGCATTTCTGATTTTGGCTCACGGTCTAGTTATATGAGACATCTCTCACCTGCTTCCTGGCTTTCTCCTCCCTGGCCTGCGCTTTCATCTGCTGGACCTCCAACGAGTCTGCCTTTCTCCTCCTCATGAAGAGGTCATGGTTTCCAATACACAGCTGAAGAATCTATTCCAGTCAAGGGTGAAGAGCGGAGAGAAACAGCTGTACACATGATGATGGTGAGGTGGTTTGTATTCTTGACACACAAAAACACTAGAATTGCTTTGATCTGGTGCTTGTAAGCACTTCCACCCACTGATCTCAAACCCTATGAGCTCTCATACTCATACAAGTGGCAAGGAGCCGAGGCACTGCCAAGTCCCACACCAAACACCAGCTCCTGGGCTCTCAGCTCTTTGCAGAGACCAATTTTCTGTTTTCTGTGTATCCAGCATGGTTCTGGCAAGTTTCACACCAGCCCTAAAAAGGCATTAGGCCAAATAATGAAACAAAGACTTCTACAGCTCTGACCGGTTCCCTGGTTCTTGCTGCCCTTTCTTTAGGTTCAGGATGAACTCTTGCACCTTCTCCTGACTGCATATTTAAAGGATTGAGATTTAAAAAAAAAAAAAAAAAAGAAGGAAAAGCCCTTTCCATCTTGGACAAACAGAAAGCCTTATCAAAAACTTCCTTGGACATCTTCAGATACCTTTGCTCAAAGGTTTTGAGCACCAGTGTGTTTCCTCTGGTACACAAAGACAACAAGGAAAGTGGCAGTACTAGGGAGGGTTAGTGAAGGGACGCATACAGAGAAGAGTGAAAGCTCTCTTCAGCAATAAAAGCGGGTTTCTAAACTCAGGTTTTTTTCTAAAGGACCGATGCCGGTCTTCCATTTCACAAGTCACGAATGACTTCTCTGGAGTCAGAGGAGCTTCAGCACGATGAACCTCATGAGTGCAGTGAATGAGGCCTTTGCCAGGAAGCTCCACTCCCCTATGGCACGTGAAGCACAAGATAGCAAAGTTCCCCTCCCTCTCTTATAAAGATGGGAAAAATATCCCCCTTTGCCTTCTGCAGGTCCCTCATGAGACTTAGCACGGTGCACAGCTACTACAGAATCTGGATCTAAGCTCCTCCAGATACCAAATCCAGAACACAAGCTAAAGCTGGTCTAACACAGATGCTGAACAGAGCAGCTCCAAGGACAGTGTCCTCGGAGGGCATCAGCCTAGGAAAAAAACCCAGACTGTGGCTCTGGTAAAGGTGCATCCCAAAACAGGGAGATCTACGTCACAGGACAGAACAGATCTGCAGGAGAAGAAAAGGGATCTAGAGCAAAGATGGGGTCATGAGAAATTTTTACTTACTAAGTGCATCCGCCATGCAGGTTAGCTGTAACCCAAGAGCTCAGAAATTAGCACAAAAACAGGAGAGAAGGGTAGAGGTTCTGTGAAGGAGCTTGACCTTGAGCTTCCCCTATCTCTCCTAGAGGCTATGACCAAATCGGAACTGCTATACCAAATCACATCTAGAGTCCAGCCAGGCCAGCACGCTCCCTCCGAATGCTCGAAGGAAAAGCCCCAAAAGAACATTGTCTTGTACTGCCGGCAGAAACTACCGCTGCAGGCAATAAAAATTACTCTGTCTGTAGACTTACCAGCTTATTCACACGCAGCTTTGATGAATTGAATTTAAAAACATCAATCTTTTTGTCCAATGGCTTAATTGTAAACTGAAAAGGAAAAAATAAAGAGGGAGAGAGTTATCAGAGAGCAGTGCATTTAATAAAAACGCAGCTATAAAAGTCTTACTGAAAGCTTTGGCTCAGAGGAGGTCACAGTGTCAGACAAACAAGGCTGAGAGCAGTCCCAGTGGCTTTTAGTCAAGCAAGAGAACTAGTAGCAAAGACGACCATTCCTCCGGCCAGAAAAACGCGAGTGGTGCGCAGAAGCAATGAGGGTGCTGCCCACCTACAGACTGCAATGCCCAACAGCCGGCATCCTCTGCAGAGCACCTTGCAGAGGGCAGAGACAGCTCAGCACCTCCCGAGGAACGGCAAGGTGCTGCTCTCCTAGCAGCTGTGAAGAACGGAGAAGATACAGCAGAAACTCATGACACTTCTGAACAGAGGAAGAACCAGCTCAGCTACCCAATGGATCAGCAGAAGGGTCACATTAGGAACACAGCAACAGAGCTGCTGTCCTTCCCCTTGACACCTCTGCTCGCAAGAGCTCCCCAAAAGGATTTTCCATGCATTCCGTTCTCCAGAAGTCAGCTGTCACAAGACTGCTCTGCAATTCAAAATATTATTCCCTCGTTCTAACTTGTATTTACACCCCACGTGCCAACCGAGGAGCTGTAACCGTAGCCTGGGTTTACCCTCTCCAAAGGCCTTTCCCACAGCAGGACTCTCGAGTTTCACCTATATAGGTGGCATCGCTGGACTCGAGAGTTTCAGTAAGAGAGCGCCCCTGGACAGACAGAAAACTCTGAACTAACAAAAGGATACTTGAAGAGATGGAGTGCTCCTCAACACTGCATTTTTTAGAAGGTGTGCATCTATTCCATCACTCCCCCACACACTACAAAAATAACTGGCTGAAGAGACAGCGCTGGAGCAGGCAGTCTGTGTCCATTAAAGCAGGTCTATTTGTCAATACATTGTACTGCCTGAAAAGGGCTCAGCCGAACTCGCCTTGGCAGTGTTTTGTTTTGTCAGTTTAAAAGCCAATCTTTTAAGACTTTCACACAGGCAGACGTGCGTGAATGTCCCTGGACTCGGGCTCCGGCAGAACCCCTACCAGTCATTGAAAGCAACAGCAGAAATACGCCAGGAGAGGAATTTCAGTTCCACGTAAACAGTCAATCTTTGTTACGATGGATTAAACCCCTCTGTTGCATCGACATAGCTGTCATACCCATCTATTAAGCCTGTTTACTATCACGTCAGGTCTACTTGTGGTCATCTTGTTACACAGATGATTGACCTGATGGAAGGTGGCAGTCCTTTCCCCCAAGTGAAAGCTCTATTACGGTCTTGTGTCAAGGCCTGGTTATGGAGGCTTCAGTCCCCAGATTTCTGAGGCAAGGCCTGATCGGACAGCTTCCACCGCACCCACGTGTCACGGGCAGGAAAGCCTTCGAAAGCCACAAAGTGCTGGGCTGGTCTGCAGAGTTGTGAAGCTCTTTACTTTTAAGCAGTAAAACAAGTGAAGAGAATTCCAGCCCAGCCTTAAGACTCCTAAAACTTCACAAGACATCCAGTATACACAGCTCATGAGAAACCTTTAGCTTTTACCATGATCACTATCACATTTAGATTGGAAAGCAATTTTTAATTAAGAAGTTCATTTTCTTCCTTACCATAAAGGCAGCTGGTTTTCTCTGAGCAGCTCTCACAGACTGAAAATGGAACAGCTCGGTTTCCCCTCCACAGCCAATTTCACTGCTATTCTCAACTAGGTTTGGTGGCCAATGATTCAGAAGATTCATATTTATCCTCTGGATTTAATAAATATCTCTCCAATAGCAGGCTTAAATTACTCAACTTCCTAAAAAGATTCCAGCTGTTATGCTAAGCCCAGCAGCCTGAAAATTCAAGATGATGTAATGATATGGCAGGAGGCAAGAGCTCTTCTCACCAGGAATACATCTCACTATATTTCATAATACAGTATATCTACATAGCAACATATAGCGTAATACATACAGTAAAGCAGAGCTCTCAACTTCTGAACTCTGATATTTGGGCTAAGCACATCAACAGCAATTTTGTTTTTTGAAAAAATATTACAAAGGGGGTTTGAATGTGCTCTAAAACCAAACAGGACAATAGCTCCCAGTTGACCTCTTGTACACCCACTCCTGGAAGGCTGCAGAAAGGCTTGGAATTTAGGTTTCAATTGGAGAAGCTGAGCTGCCCCTAGCTAAGCTGGTGAGAGCAAGCACAGCAGACAGAGAAGCTAAGAGAAATCATTTTAAGTCGCAACCGTGTTCTTATTGCTCTCAGGGAAGAGGGGAGATGTATCCGTACCTCTTTATCGCTGTATGAGATATTCCGGATCTCGTTCCACGGAAAGGAGATTTTAGGGGTCAACCTGTTGTCTGGGTCATAAATGTGAAGACCCAAGGCATCAACTCCAAGGAGCAGTTCAGTGCCCTTTTTATTCTACAGGAGGAAAGAAAAGAGCAGAAAACCCTTTTATTCCACTCGGAGGGTCTGACATGAGCCACTGTTAGCTTCATCAACCAGCCCTGAGCAGTGACCCACCAGCACTGCACGTTAAAAGAGCTTCTGCCTCCCCAGCAGCTAGCAGCAGAGCACGCTGCAGCAGGGACTCTTGCCAACACACTGCAGCCGTCTCCGCTAGCTCTGCAAGGCTCTACTCATCCAATCTCACATCAACACAAAAGATGAAGACTAACACAAGAGTTACGCCAGAAGGAAAACATGACCCACAACCCACACTCACCCTAATCGCAAAATAGTTCACTCCGTACATCTCCAAGTCCTGAGCTATCTTCAAATACTCCATTTCAGCTTCATCTCTGTCAGACAAAAAGAGGCCAGCGTTATGATGTTTGGTAGGATCAGAGAGAGGGGGATGGCTGCTCTTTCTGATCCTAAGCGCTCACAAGGCTTTAAAGCCTGGACTGTCTATCGCACAGGTCAAGCCTGTCTTTGCTGGCAAGATCAATAAAGCCCAACAGCAAATCCCACTCGGCACCTTGCCGGCATCTTAATGGCTGCTGATGCCTGCCTGGCGAGATGCAGCACTTCAAGCCTTGTGCTGTCTATCTCCCAGTCCCTGAAGCATAAATAGGAAATCCCTGGCTGGGAGGGCCCTGTTTCAGACCATCTGACTTTAGGCTTATCCCCCCACCAGCAGCATTTTACCACCTGAGACAGTGGTACACCTCATCAGTCTGAATCCTCATTTCATTCCCTGGCCCAAAAAACACCCCGAGCCCCTAGGCAGGCAGGGCTGCCGGCCTCCCCGCCCCTTTGCAAGCGGTCCCTTACTGAGCATCAGTCCCAGATTCTCTCAAGTACCCCATCGGTGACCAGAGGACAGCAGGGCACATGCAGAGCAATCAAAGAAAGTCCTTTGGCCCTTCCTGAGTCTGCCACAGAGGCGTGCTAGGATTAACCCTGCTGTCAGCAGAGCTCATCCATCACGTGCCCAAGCTCCCCAAACCCTGGTGACTCTTCAGGCGAGGGGACTGACCCCAACCCACCACTCCAGCACACTCTCACCTTGCTCTGCCTCGGTGCTCTGCATACCAGGCTGTTATCCTTTCCTCCCACATCTCTGGAGTCATCTGGTACAGGTTTATTACCTGAGATACATAGGGAGACAGAGACCAGGTCACATTGCTGCTCTTGTCACAGGCTCCTCAGCCAGCAAGCCAGCCAGAAACACCCGAGCCCCAGGCAACCCCTCCCCAGCACCACGTCCAACCGCAGGACAGGTAATTTGAGCAGGGCATCCTCAGCCCCACACCCTGAGATCGCCCGGCACTCGCTCAACCCTCCCAAGCACACAGCACAGGCAAACTGTCCCCAGGCCATGGCCAGGAGATGGAGGCAGGATGAAACCATGGAAAAAAAGAAAACTTTTGCTTCTTGTTTTATTAAAACATCAGAAAGGGATTCAATTCTCCTCCCTCAATACATCTTCTGGACTGTTTGCCCTGGTAAGGAAACCCAAGGAAAGTGCAGCAGGGTACATGCTGCAGGCAGTCCCACAGGGACCTTCTGTGCAAAGGCCTCTCCTACACAAAATACCCCCAGGCTTGGAAACCTACTCCTCCACTCAGCCAAGCTCCTTACCCGCTTTGGAAGCAACTCCTCTTGCGCCAAGAAGCCTCGCTTGTGGACGTTGGGATCGTAATCACCATACTGGAAAGAAGCACAGACATCGTGCCCGCCCCATGTTAACAACATGGGCAAGTAAAAATCTTCACCCTTACACATCCACCCCTTGGAGAGAGAGCAAATGCAGACTGCTTACACCCTTCACGTCACAACCTGTTAGAGCAGAGAACATGCGCTGCTCGGTAAATTTAATAACCATATTTTCTTTGTCATTTGACTGCTAATAGAAACTAACATCCTCCATCTGTGGAAGTAGAACAAAACTTCCCACCATCAGTCAATGTCCACCATCAGTCGACATCCACCATCAGTCCACCAGCTGGACTAGATGGTCATTGTAGGTCCCTTCCAATTGAACTATTCTATTATACTCTAATTACCATGCCCAGAAAACACTTCCTCTGATGCAAGGACTCTATAGCTGAGAGGTTCTTGCCCTCCCACCGGTAGAGGGACAGGGAGTCAAGATATGGACAAAGACCTGTCCCCAAAGACTGACCAATGCCAGTAATTGGGGTGAGGCAGATGGTGGTTTCTCCGATGCTGCTCAGCATCCTAATGAACAAATATTAAAAAAAATTACAGGAGTGTGACAGACTCCTCTCGGGCAGGTGTCGGCTTTTCTGCCGAAGGGTCTGTTGCTCAACTGGGTCATGGAATCCAATTCAGATTTCTTAAATGCATCCAGTAATTACTAGTATTTGTTTAGATTTACATCTTTTTGAGCAGCATATAAAGTGACTGAGAAATAAAACTGCTTATTAACCGATTGAAAAGCCGAGCGCCCCTGCAGTGCATGTGAAAATGAATTTACCTCCTGTACAGCTTAAGAGGGCAGGAAACCACCAGAAAATGGCACCTCAAATAACCCAGCAAGTTCAAGAGATGAGTACAATGGATGTAAGGCACATACACGAAATGCTGCAATTTTCATTCACATGGCAAACAGGACTTCTGCAGTGACATTACCCAATTACACAAGACACGGTGACGTTTGCTCAAGTCACTCATTTTGCAAGGGAGACAGCCCTTCCCTCCCTGCTTTTCCGAAGGACCTCAGCTCAAAAGGTAAAAAATGGTGACAATTTTTAAAACCAAGCCTAAGACACACGTGGTGGTCATGTCATAAGCCAGGAAGCTTTCCAAATCAGCCTCCTTTTAATGCCAGAATCATCACGTTGTACACTAAAACCAGAGCTCAGCATCAAAAGTCTACACATAAATCCTCTCTGCAGCCCAGCAAGCAACATTTCATAGACGACAAGCAGGGATTAAAGACGCAAATATTGATTTGGAGCCAATGCAGATGCGAAGGAAGCATGCAACAATCAACACTGACTCAGACTTCAATTAATATAACAAAACTGCCACGGATTTCATTCAGAAAGGTGCTGAGCAGCAGCAACTGTTTGTCTTCCAAGGTCTACAGATGCTCGGAGCTCCTCAGAAAAGCAACGCATTGCAGGTACATGTCCCTTGAACCCCTATCAAAAGGGAACAGCAATAAAAATGTGGCACTGGCAAAGGAAACAACTCCAATAACCTTGGAGAGGCAGAAAATAAATCATTTTTAGGTGAGGAAAATAATAGCAAGTAGGATTAATGCGATTATTTTTTGTTGTGATCTACTGTGGAGATCCAAGACTAAGCATGGATTATGTAATTTTCATGTGGTGAAAAATATTGCCATGTCCCAAAGGAATATTTGCACTGAGAGGGAGTCTGGATGAGAACATTAATTATACACAAGTCAAAAATCAACAAATGGCTTAAGTATTGCAGTATATGTTGGCTCAAATGATTCAGCAAACATATTTTTAAAGACCTTTTCAATTAAATCATTACTTCAAAACTGTCATGGAATTTCAGCTCCTGTTAATTGAACTATATGATTAATATTCATGGTTATGCACGGAAGTTGCCTTTACCTCGCTCATACACCTGGCTTACATTGTCCTGGATAAACACAGGCATGTTCAGGTTCAAACTATTAACACCAAGTATTGCTTGTTTTGGGGTAAAAAAAAAACCCACAACAAGAATAAAGGAGACCTTTGCTAGTGCTACAAGATTTGAAGTGCTGAGAGGGCTGCAGTGATCTGCGTTTAAGGGGCAAGTAATGGAAGAACCTCCTGGACATTTCTGTTTTCTGCTGGGACGCATTTTTCAGTAGATTCCATGTCTCTCCCAGCTATTTAAAACCTGAACCACCTCCAACATCTGAAAGCAGTGTGGGTGGTTTGAATGCAGGGCTAGAGGGGAAACCACGTAGTAATTCCCCAAATGAACACAACGATATAGAAATAAATAAGCTTTTGTTTTTATGGCCCACACGCTTACTTTGTTATTGCAGGTAGGTGTGCAACCACACTACCAAACCAACCTGGCTGTCAATCAAATGGCTGCGAACACACCGCTATGTCAGGCTATTATGCCCCTAATCATGCAAATCAGCACGTTATTAGTGAAATTACTGTGCTCAGCGACCGCTTTCTTGTCCAGAAAGGACATCATTATCCTATTTAACTGCAAGGAGATGACCTGCAACATTTTTCTTCCAGCTCCATAGCAAAGACATGCTTTCAGCTTTCTCTTTCGCTGAAAAAAAAGCAGAAGGGGAAACCCTGCCTGGAGGGGCAGCAAGGAAAAGCAATGTCTGATGCAGACGTGAAAGCACATTAGCAAAGATCAGAAAAGGCATCCCCCTTCCGCCTCCTCACAATCTCTGTGCAGAATCAAGACGTGCAAGGTTAGAACTGCTCCGACTCCAGCTGGCCTCCTCCAGACAACCGAGTGTCGAGCACGTCGAGTGTGCTACCGAGCACAAGGTCAGCAGCCGAGCTGCAAGAAGAGAAAGAGGACGGCACAACAGTCCTGTACCAAATTACAGCCTGTTCCCAGTCGCGCGAGCAGAAGCTGTCACGGCCAAGAGTTAACAGCGCTCAATATTTACCCAATGGTTTATTCATTTTGGCAACAGGAAAAGTCATCCCCTACGTATCCTCAGCTCAGCAGGTCAATGGAGAAAAAGCCAAGTAAGTGTTTACTCATGCACTCTAATAAGAGTGATGAATGTTTCACGTAAATAGAAACATTTCTAAAAGCAACTCGTCTTTCCCTGGCTGATGAGTGTCTCGAACAAAAGTACGGTTTCATCAATATTCTGACTATGGGGAGAAAACATCTTTTTCTAGTAAATTCAAACATTCATCATCAAAGAACACTGCTGCACGTCACCCAGGGCTGTACTCAGACAAACCAAGCACGGACTAAAGGGTTATGAGGAAGATTATACGGCAACCTGGAAAAAGCCACAGTGAAACACAGAGGACCGACCTCTGTTTCCAACCAGCCTGGATCAGGCCTTCTCTTCAGGCAACAAAGCCAAATCCCTCCTGCATAGAATCGTTCAGCTTGGAAAAGACCTTTAAGATCATCAAGTCCAGCCGTTACCCTAACCTTTCCACCCCACCACTAAACCCTGGCCCTAAGCACCTCGCCTGCCTGGCTTTTAAATACCCCCAGGGATGGGGACTCGACCCC
>NW_009260350.1:3268188-3270300 GCF_000687185.1 Egretta garzetta | reverse complement strand
GACCCCTTCCCTGGGCAGCCTCTTCCAGTGCTTGACAGCCCTTGGGGGGAAGGAATTTTTCCCAATGTCCAACCTAAACCTGCCCTGGCATAATTTGAGGCCATTTCCCCTCATCCCATTGCCTGTTCCCTGGGAGCAGAACCCGATCTCCCTCTGGTTTCCCCCTCCTGTCAGGCAGTTGTAGGGAGTCATAAGGTCTCCCCTCGGCCTCCTCTTCTCCAGGCTGAACACCCCCAGCTCCCCCAGCTGTTCCTCATCAGCCTTGGGCTCCAGACCCCTCACCAGCTTCGTTGCCCTTCTCTGGACATGCTCCAGCCCCTCCATGTCCTTCTGGAAGTGACGGGCCCAACACTGAACCCAGCATTCGAGGGGCAGCCTCACCCGTGCCCAGCACAGGGGCACAATCTCTGCCCTGCTCCTGGTCACACCATTCCTGACACAATCCAGGATGCCCTTGGCCTCCCGGCCACCCGGGCGCACTGCTGGCTCATTCAGCTGCTGTCGACCAACACTCCCAGGTCCTTTGCCGTCAGGCAGCTTTCCAGCTGCTCTTCCCCAAGCATGTAGCATTGCATGGAGTTGTTGTGACCCCAGTGCAGGACCCAGCATTTGGTCTTGTGAAATCTCACACAATTGGCCTCAGCCCATGGATCCAGCCTGGACAGGTCCCTCTGCACAGCACTGTCAGCTAAGGTGGCCCCACAGACCAGAGAGCTACTCTGCTTCTCCTAAACCGCTCAATGGTCGTGCTCCTCAAGAACAGGCAGATGGGCCAGACCCAGGCCACAGCCACCTGCCTACAGCCCTGCGAGCCAAAACGCTTCCCTAAATCATATCCAGAGAGTCAGAACCATCTACAATCACAAGGCTCCAGCCATAACGTAGCTGGGCTACAATCAGATTCCAGTCACTCCTTTTCCAAAGACATCATCTTTACACACATAAACTGGAGATTAGCTAGAAGACTTGTTAATTGATCAGCAGTACATGTTGTGCATATACAGGGATAAATTACTTCCTCTCCTGCAAGAACATCCCCACTTCTGAACCTCGGGCTGCTCCCTCTATCCCAGGAGTCTTTCTGCTGTGGGCTGCTGCAAGCTGTCCAAGGCTGCATGCTCCAGACTGGAAAACAGTGTTCTCTTAATAAATCCTCAGCAAAATATACTGACTCTGGGTCCAGAGCAGAATTCAGCTGAAGAACAAGGGGAACTTAGAGATCACTGACTTATTCCTCTATCTGGTGAGGCCAAACACCCAAGATCAAGCCCAAGATAAAGGGAGGAGTCAGGAAGAGCCCTTTAACACTGCAATAACGTTGACATGGCAAGCTGTAGCACTCAAAATAAAGTAGTTATCATCATGACAAGCATTCTGGGGAAGCAGCGGAGCTGCAGAGTCCCACAGCTGGTTTGCCTCTGGCTACAATGCCAAGAGCAGCGAGGAGCCCTGGGCTTGGGGAATTCACCTGCTCCAGTAGTAAGCCACACTTGAGCAGGCACTGCAGCTCATAAGCTGAGCGCTTGCTAAAGAGTCCCGGAAAGAGAAAGCAAAAATCTGTCCAGCACCTGAAAGTAGCCAGGACCCAGCCATGCAGACAGAACAACAATGCTAGTGCAGTCCCCTCACTTCCCAAGTTTTAACAACTTTCCCTGCCTTTCCCTTCCTCAGGAAGTGGGCGCATTGCAAAGCGCCTCGCTTCCCAGGGGCAATGCTAACCCATCAACAACAACAGCAGACCCCTGGAAAATCCCCCTGTGCCTACCTTGGCTTGGACGGCATAAGAGGCCAGCAGGACCGAAGCTTCAGGAGGACAGTAGATCTTCTCATCCAAAATCTGCTTCTTCACCTGCACATAGCAGTAAAGGACACGTAACACTGGCTTAGTGGAGCAGTGCAAAGCATGACTGTCACAGCAGATGGTTGCAGTTTGTTTTAACTCAAGCTGTCAACCACACAGTTAACAATTTTCCTAACACTAATTACAATTCAGGCCCAGAAAGTCTCCTGTGGCTCAGAAGGGAAGGGCTCAGGCTTTCACAGGCCACCTTTTTCAGACAGGTTTGCAAGAAGAGCTAAATTTATATGTGGAAAATGACAGAGCCCATATCC
>NW_009260350.1:3253554-3268159 GCF_000687185.1 Egretta garzetta | reverse complement strand
TAAACATGGAGATAAAACCTCTTAAGGCATAAGCTATGGATTAATACAACATCTATACAAACCACCAAATTAAAAAAGAAGTTTGCAGCTGAGTCTCTGAGCACACAAAGGTTTTGGTCTGGGATATTTAGGCCTCATTATGAGTCAGTGGTCACCTGTGCTCAAGGCTAATTCCCTCCAATCCCACTGACAGCAAGGAGCGCTGTGGGTCACCTCCGCAGCAGCGCTTTCAGCAGCAGGCAAAGCCCTGCACACACTCCCAGGAGAGCCAACGTGCAGTTCCCAAAAGCCATGGCTTTATGTTTCCTGGCTTCTGTGCATTAAAAAATTAAACCTGTCATGTTTGATATTTTTTGGTTTTGCACACTTAATTTTCCTGAATAAAGATAGAAAAAAAAAAAAGCATCCTATTTCCTGGGAGACTTAAATGGATTGTCACAGAGATGCAGTAACATCAATTTGAATTTATAACATGCTCTGAGTCCTCAAAGTTGGTTACAACATAATCACAGAAGATATTCTCCTGCCTTAAGATAAAAACAGGAGAGTTTGCAAGCTTAAGTGTGCTCCCATTTTCCATACGCGTTATAGGAACCCAGGCTCCTCTCATCATCAGAAATCCTAGTAGAAAAGTCACGGTCTGCATTTATAAAATGCAGCTTTAACTGCTTTTCCTTTCTGATTTTCCTTTCCAAAGATGCCAACAGCATTTTTCCTCATCAAGGGTAAAGCCCAAGGCAAATGGGACATTTAAAAATAGCCCTAAGGAGACACTAGTGCACAAGACAGACCTTGGGAATTAGCAGCAATACTCTGCATTTAGAAGTCCTTTAGCTCTGAAGAACAAAGATGAACTTTGGAAGAGTGAGGAATACCAAGAAGCCAGTGAGCTCACTTTGATATCCATTTGAAAGGGCAGGGCACACTGATGTCTACAGTGGTATTTCCAAGAGCATCCATATCGAGGTTGCCTCTACTTCGGTGTAACAAACATAAGAATGAGCATCCTTTTCATATATTTAGAAGTCCTTTAGCTCTGAAGAACAAAGATGAACTTTGGAAGAGTGAGGAATACCAAGAAGCCAGTGAGCTCACTTTGATATCCATTTGAAAGGGCAGGGCACACTGATGTCTACAGTGGTATTTCCAAGAGCATCCATATCGAGGTTGCCTCTACTTCGGTGTAACAAACATAAGAATGAGCGTCCTTTTCATATATATATATATTCATTTCTTTTAGAAACTTTAAATTAACAGCCACAGAGCAGCTAAGACATCCCAATGATGTAATTAGGGGTCTGACCAGGACTACTTTACTGCCTTAACCTGTAGCTGACGCAACCCTTTATAAGAAATAATTTTAGAAAATTGATCTTGTCTGAAAGAGGGCTCCTGTGACAGAAGCTCTTCATTACCAGCCACGCAGCACTGCTACAACATCAGCTGAGCTCATTTCTCGGGACACAAAGTTTTGTATTGCACTTTAAAGAAAAAAGAAAAAAGCCTGAACAAGCATTCACCATGCTTTCCAAATGCTTAACCTAAGGGCACGAGTTACTGGGGCAGGTGGGACCATTAGGCTTCTCCTTCATTTCTGCCACCACTCTGACGGAGGTGAGCTTCTGGGGTTTTCTTCTGCTCCAGTTGTTTGAAGGCTGTTTTGCAGAGAGGTGAACCTTGCTGCACAGCCTGAACACACAATAGGTTGGCTGCATTCTGATCTTGAGGACAAAATTCCCCTGCTTCACATAACGGTGCTATCATGTACAAAGGCGATTGCCATCCCTCAGCACAACTGATATCCACACCCTGCAGAGAGGTGGGCTCCAAGGCTGTGTGTGCCCTTCAAGCCCACATCTGACAGATTCATCCTCTCTAGCTACCGCACACTAATATTACAAATCACCTAATCATTCCTGACAGCCAGCTTATGAGGTCTGCAAGTATGGGCATCTGTGACTGCTTCGTCCAAACAAACCATCTTTGACCTATTTTAAGAAGTTTTGTTGTTGAAGACAACTCCCTTCAGAGAGGTGCGAACATAACAATGAGGATCCACACTCTGCTGACCAACTTTCTGGCCCTGGAACCTTCTCAGACTTCTGCTCATCCTGGCTCCTTCTCCCTCGGGCCAGAAAACAGCATACCAACAGGGTTCCTACCTGCAGGAAGAACAAGTGCTGTGTGATTTCCTGAACCAGTTCCTCCTCTGCATTCTCAGGATAAAATTTGGCCAGGAAGTGAAAGGTGACGGGCTCCTCTGTTGGAACATCATGATCCAGAACCTGTGGGATACAAGAGCCATTCTCAGCTACTCCTTCCAGCTTCTTCAGCGCTCTGTCTCTTGGAGTCAAGACACAGTTCCCTTCTGTTCAGATCAGCACATCTTTTGTCAGGCATTTTAGACATCTAGAACAGGCGGACCAACCTAAGTAGTTCAGAAACAACAGTTAAAAAAACAAGCAAACATTTCTGACACCCATAATGATGCAAGAAAACAAACAAGGCAGAAACAAACGGCATGCGAAATGAGACAGCAAAGGTTGATCCTGATCTGCTGCGCGCATATTGCCTCTTCCAAACCCCGCAGAGTGATGCTACATCCCACCACGCCACCATCTGACTTTCTTGTGGTTGCCCTGCACTGCCTCCTCTTGTATTTCAGTGTTGTTCCTCGCTACCTTTCAATTGTGCTGGCACCGTCCAGTTCAGATTCACATTAGTTTAAAGGCTTGGCATGACTTGCAAGAGACACACAGATGCCCCTCAGCGCCTCAATTACCATCTGGTTTTAGTCTAACATCCTTCGGATGCAAACAGAACCACATCTATTGCCTCTCTAACCCACCCCTCAGCAACCTGGGGGTTTGCATATTTGGGAAGCGTTTCCTCCCTTATCTCCATCTCCTTTTCACTCCTCTGGTTTTCCTAAAGAAAGAGAGCTTCTTAGCTCTTTGTACATCTCAACAACAAAAGCCAAGATGCAACTTCGCTTTTCCCGCTAAAGGTTTTGTCATTCAGGGGCATAGAAGAGAGACTTTTAGGTTTCATTTACATTGCAGCCACCCTGAAGCCCAGCATCCCAGAAAGGCTGTCTCCAAAATGCCTCAAGGGGATCCGGTGTGCATGGTCTGAGGCTTCACAGCTCAGAAAGAGCTGGGGTGGGGGATGTCTGCCAACCCTTCCCTGTTTGACTTACAGGCACTGTGGGGATGAGATCTAAACACACTTCACCCAGTTCACTTTGATACCACACATAACACAATCGAAGAAAGAGGGAAAAAAGGACAATCTCCTTTGTCATCCCACATGACCTCTCCAGGGGAATTTGGTTCCAACCTTCTTGTCCATTTTGAGCCAAGCCACCGTATCCTTGATAGTGTATTGAAGCCCGAAGAACCAGGTTTCTCGGAGTCCTAGTGTCCTGCATACTAGATCAAACAGGTCCTTCCCTTTCCACTTCACCTGCATGAAAGCAAAGAGGAAGCAGAGTTACAAAGACGGATTTCAGAACTTCATCTCCGTTCAACCCAATCTGTCCTTTTTTCACCTCACAATGCCTTTTCGAGCATGGGGAAGGCATCTGGTACAGATATGGAAACATCCTAATGAAGCATACTTTATATCCTTCCATCTGATCTCATCCACTGATTACCAGCTCCTCCCTCACTAGGGAACAGAGATGTGATTTTTTTTCCACCCCTGCAATGACCACTGTAAATAAAAGCCCCCCTGTTTCTTCCTCTGGCAACCCACCGACATTCAACAGGGGAATTGAAGAGTCTGTTGAGGTTGCTTTTGAGCCATGCACTGCTATGAGCAGCCTATTTCCAGCAAGAAATAATAATCCCTCTTAACTGCCCTTTAGTGGCTTTAATGTCCCTGCCTATAGTCCCAGGAAGCCCTGCACAAACTCCGGTATCAGCAAAAGGGTTTCACAGACAAGGGTGCAACATGCTCCCGAAAATCCCAAGTGAATCGATCTATGTACGAAGTGAGTTCATCCAGAGCTACTGACTCTGCCCAGGTAAAAGGGAAAAAGAGCTCAGAAAAAAAGAAATTATCCCTGAAGTCAGCGGTTCTCTCACAGCACATTTTGATAGAGTCAAACTGCGTTTTCTGCTGAAAACATTGATGACAAAAGCAGCTCAGGAGCAGAGAAAATTGGTCCTGCTCAAAGGCCACGTCCTTCGAGCAATCTTGCAGCTGCATCTATGTTGTTACTGAAGTTTGCTCATAAAAACATAAGGCATTGGGAGGCAGAAAGGTGAAGAGGGACATAACACAGATGAATCTAATATGCCAAAGCCACTACTCTAAAGCCCTAGGGCAAAAGGATCTCAGCACATTCTCTTGTCACTACAACTCAATCTTGGTGCCACCTGGACAGCATCAATATTAATGCTCAGGCACGGCAGGGACTGCTGGTGCGGGTGACGCGACGCTCCCGCTGTCACCCACTGCCGCCTTGTGGGCAAAGCCGTTGAGGACAAACTTATTGCCATTCTGCTGCTTTCTCCCCCTCCCAGCTCACACACACGCACACTGACAGGCCCAGAATAGACTAAAGCAAACGCTACCCTCCAAAAAACAACACCCCAGGATGGCTCGCCACAGCCTCTCCGCAATTCATATCAAGCGCCGTCAACACCTCGAGGTCAAAAACACCAGGAGGAGCAAGTTTGCAGCGCTGTAATTATAAAACCCTAATTTCACACATTTAGCTAGCCTCCAGTCCCCGTGATGAGCTCCAGCTCGGCACAGGATGGCTCAGATTGTGGAAGATCTTTTCCTGACTATTATTTTAAGAGGGAGGTTAATTCAAGGGTTCAGACAAAACAGAGCGAGACACATTTAAACAGCTATTTTGTACCATTTCTGTAGGCACATAAACCCAGGCTGCCATCAAAGGGCTATTTCTTAACTAGAATTAAACTGCTTTGCATAAAGCGTTATTGGTTTTTTTTTTTTCTTCCTGCAAAGATCACATTTCAGCGCATTGCTTTAGAGGAGCGATCGGTGCCTGCACGCACACAGCCCTGCACCAAACCTTTCCCAGGACAGGCTCCCACATGCTGCTGACAGAAGCGTCTCCTCCCCGGACATTGCTCCACATCCCATGGGATCGGTGTTTTGAACAACCCCAGAGCAACCCCACTGAGTCCCCCTCCAGCTGGGATTTCCACTGGCTGCAGCTCCCCACCAAACCACCCCTGCGGAGCTTCACGCAGGCACCCAAACCTTATTCACTGCGCTGCACCAGCTGGCATGACCCAAAGAAAGATCTCCTCCTGAAAAGCAAGCTGGCAGTTAATTTCCGAGACCAGCAGCAAGCATTAAAGCAAGAACTTTGTGCGTTTCCCCTCCTCACAATTTTAATTTGGTGATGGGAATATTTTAAGCGTTTGCTTTCTGCTGCTAGATTTTACACTACCACTCTAGCATTGCACGCGTACGTTATGGCAGAAATATATATTTAACACTCCTGGCTGCACGGTGCTAAAGTCTCCAACCATAACATGGCACAGACATCCTCCCCGACTGTGTTGAACTACCTTCATTAAATATATAAATGGAACAGCAGCCACGTTTATTTCAACATACAGGACTTCGTTCCACACCTCGGTACTTAAAATAACGATCTGCATTCGAGTGGCATCTTTTGGCAGCTGAACTCCAACTGTTTTACAGACGTTCAGGACCTCAGCCCTCCTTACCCTTACCTGATAGGCCTCGTATCATTAACTGCCACATTTCATGGCCATAAACCACGAAAAAGACAGCCCCCCAGGCATGGGGAGATGGAGAGAGCTGCTGTCCAAGGCTGGGCAGAGAGCCTGGGGAGAGCTGGCCCAGGCTGGCAGCTCCCCTTCCCATCCTCTGCCCACAACACTGTTCCCCTGCTCTGCCCTAACGTGACACCTGAAGCACAAAGTTGATTTTGCAAGCCATTATGAGCTCCTGAAAACAAAGCAAAGAGGCTTAGAGGAGAAAAGTCCCCTCTCAGCCATATGCCGGAGTGGCTGGCACAATGCTATCATAAAGCTCAATCTCCCAATATAAAGCTACATCGCAATAACCTTAACCCAACCTGCAGAACAGAGCCGGATGCGATCACGTCACTTCAGCATCCTCGATCAGCTGCAGGCGTCACCTCTTGCATTTGCAGCTTTGCTTTCTCCCATTAGCACGATGGCAACACAGGTTGTTAGATATATTCAGCGAGTCGTTGAAGGAATATGTGGACGAAGTGCTTTATAAACAGCGTAAGTGCTGCAAGGCTGTTATTCTGCAGAGCTGGAATTTATGTTCTTTACTAAGTACAGAGTGCTTACAATTTATCAGCAGAGCATTTTAAGTAAACAGCACTAAACACTTAAAACTCAGCAGCCAGTGGCTAGAATAGAGTACTTCCAGTACGGGTTATTGGCATCATCTTTTTCTCCAGCAGAGGCATCGCATTTGGCATCTATTAACAGGGTTTGCATTATTTATTAACCTGCACCAAGAGTAATTTCCAACTAGCAGGCAACTGGACAATTTATTTCAGTGCACAACCCTTCTGTCAAGTTTCACAACTGCTCCTTAGTTAAAGAGTCTACAGACCAGCCACAAAACACGAGCAGAAGGGTTATGAGATCCCCTCATCACAGGGTGACAAGGAGTGACGCCAAGCGCTACAAAAAATGGTCACAAGAGGGTGCAACCATCCTGCACAGAGAGGGTTGAGCAGGGGTCTACAGAGAAAAGTGGTTCCCAAAACCCACTGGCGTAGGGCTGATGCTTTTCTTCCAATGCTGTCAAATTGAATTTACGCCAGCTAGGTGGAAAAGAAAAAAAAGAAAAAAAAAAAAAGGACTTCTTTTAACCATTCAAGATTAAGGTTCCTCGCACAAGAAGCTCTCCTTGGACAACAGGGAGATGCCCAAAGTCCAGGGACTCAGCTGTCTGGGGACACCGGAGGGAGATCTCACCTCCTTGTCATTGCAAACACAAACCATCAGAGCTTTGGCCATCCCTGGGGTCAGGCTGGGGAATAAGGGCACAAACAAGTGACCAGAGGACGTTAGGGCAGCACTCACCAGCTCAGCCTGGGCCTGCTGCCTCCCAGATCAAACTCATCGCAACGGTCCCTCCGTACCCCACACAATGCAACTGCTTTGTGGGAGGCAGGGTATTGGGTTAAAGCATGACCTTGAAGAAATTACTAACATCTATAAAACATTTTACTGCACCAATTCATTCTTAAATAATGCACAAAGTGGCTTTTCACCTTCGCAGATCATTTTATGAACTGTTAGCTCTCTGCCAGAGACGAGAAGACAGCACAGAGCCCCTGTTGTGATGACACGACAGTCTAAAAACACAGAAAAGGGGACCGAGCCCCAGAAGCAACGCTCGGCTTCCACCATGTGATGTTATTTCCATTTAGAGGCAAGCCTTAAAAAGAGGATGCGACACCTCCGCACTGAAACAGGGAGGGAGGTGGCAGAAGGGAAAGCGGCTGAGCACAGCACCCCTCTGCTAACCGTCTGGGAAACAATAGCTGGGTAGGCTATTCTGGGTAGGTATCTGTTCTTCATCCCACCAGGAGATGCCCAAACCAATCACGCACAACAGTTTTACCACTGAAAGGGAGATAACTTTGAGACTGCAGAGCACATTTATTCCTCCTTCTGGATTTGGATGAGAACAGGAGTGCCACAGACAACCATCTATTTGGATTTAAAGCCCATTTGGAGCAAACGGAGAATCAAATATGCAATATTCTTTTTTTTTTTTTTAAATAACTGATGTCAAAAACTTTCAGTTGCCACTTATGGAGCCACAAGACAGGGCTGTAAAAGTTATTTTTATTTACTAATGCTACACGACAACTCGATAATGAGCTTTTAATTAAAATCTATTTCTGTTAACCACTGAGGAGGCCAAAAACTCGCCCAGGCGTAACAACGCAGATGGTGCAGCCAAGTATGTTTTGTGGTGTCTGCCCAAGACAGAGACAGAGCAGGATATGCGGGAGAACAAGCTGCTGCTGCTCTGTCCAGCCGGCACCAAAATGAGTGGGAGAGGCGGAGGGGACAACAACCGACGACGTCCCAAAGCCTCACCTCACCCACAAGGTGGGGTTGCACAGTTAACGGGTCAAGCAGCAGCTCAAGGCAGGGGAAGAAGCTCCAAGAGGCCAAGAGAAGGATCTAATTCCTGCAGGGACCTCGGCTTCCTGTGCCAAGGATGCAGAGAGACAGAACATTAGATGGACCTGCCTCTGTGCTGCTGTCGCATCAAAGACCACGCAGGGGAGCGATCCCAGAGCCCAGCCTTACCTCTGGGTGGGAGCTGACTGCTGACAAACACGGGGGTATTTCAGCACAAGCCTGACCTGCTCCGATGATCTTCTGCATGCTGATGCGCTCTGAAAACAGCTTACCCCAGGGAAAGCCAAACTCAGCTTTAGGAAGCCAGTGTTGTCAGCCTTAGGAGAGAGGGTTAGCCTTGCCCAGCAATGGCAAATTTACTTCTGAATGAAGCAAGGCTAAACCATGGATGCTGTCAAATGCCTCTCTTCCAGTCTTAAGGGCTGTTTGATTTTCTAATAAAGTGCTGCCTCCCAGCTTCAAGCAGATTGTTTCCAGGGCTGCTTCCCTGTTCAAGTACTTTTAATTTCAAAAACCACCTACTTGAAGGCCACTGCCTGTACAAAGACAGAAATAAAAAGAAAAAAAAAAAAAAAAAAAAAGAGGTATTAAACAGCATCAAAACTAGAGTACATACCCCAAAAGAGAAAGGTGTGTTTCTGTCCCAAATACCTTCCCTCCTTCCCCTTTGCACCAACACACCTCCTCTGGATTAACCACAGAGGCTGAGGACTGACAGTGGTTTTGACCCATCTTTGGAGGGAATTGGATAACATGGCATTTCATAACCAGCTTAGAAGAGGCTGCAGTGGGGCACACGGGATCCAGAGAGCATTTCAGATGCAGGGTGCCGGCACAGAGAAGCCAAAGAGGATCTGTGTTCGTAAGTCTCATGTGACTTGCGCACAGCTTAAGGGAATGCAGAACTGAGCCTCACCAAGCAACACATCTCTGAAAAATTAATCCCCAAATGACACTGTTGTGAATCAGCAGAATTTCCAACTTTTTTTGGCATAAACCCCTCCCAACACAAGAAGTGAGAAAACAGCCCTTACCTGCCGCACCTCTTATTTAAAGAGAGATCAGCAGCAACCAAACAGCACAAACTCTTGAGCGCTCGCAGAGAGCCGACACAGCATCAGGGCAGACGGGCGTGCTAAGGAACCAGAACATTGACTTGACAGCTGGTATCCCAACAATTTACTGAAGATCATTTCGTAGCTGAGGGGGATTATTTCTCGCAGCTTTTTAAAATAGCTGGTACTGCCCACAGATTCGTCTTTTCCAGTTAACTTTCTGCCTGCTTGCAGAAGCTTAGCAGCATCGAGAAAGGTCACTGCCCCTACTAGCATCACCGAGCTGCTGCTAAACGTCTAACTGTGGATGGAAGGATCCTTATGAAACCCCTTCCAAGTATTCGGCAAAGCAGAAGGAAGCTGGGGGCACTCTGCTCCCCCGTTTCCTTCTCTTGCCTTTTTATTTTGGTGCAGTGATTGGACAAAGCTCAAACCTTGACCTCAATTTACAGTGTCAGCTCTTACTCAAAAAATTATTTGGCCCCAGATTTTCACCGCCAAATCTTCGCTTGCTGCTGTTTCAGAGGATGAGCTTTTGCAGCTCAGCTACATAACTCCCTACGTCTCAAAGTCTAACGCTTGGCTGCACGCTGCTGAAATTGGGTCTTGTCTACTTACAAGTGAACAGAAAAGCTTTACCGCCAACCTCATCCAACTGGCCCTGGATCAAGCGGGGCACTGGGCTAAATAGATCCCCTCCAACCAAAATTATTCTCTGGGGAGAGAGAGAAGAACAGCTTAAGCACTGAAGCAGTAACAGGATGCACGTTTACACCAGCAAATACATCAGTCCAAACTTGCTGCTTGAACGCTTAAGCTGTTTCTCTAGATTGGCTGTAAAGCTTTTCCATTCATTTTTATCTTAAGACCCAGAGAAAAGGATTAAGACCAGGAAGCAGCTGGGCAGCTAGCTGTACCTGCCTGGGGTAAAACCATCCCTGCAGAAGTCTCAGGTCCAAGATCACAGGCACAATAGAAAGAGCTAAAGCAAAAACACACCCTTCAGAAAAGATGCTGTGGCTCCGGAGAGCCACTAACCCAACTGACCGCTGCAAGAAGAAGAAATGGGCAAAGACATGCACAAGACCAAAAGAAAGATCGATGGATTCTCCTATCAACCACAGAACTTGGTTCTTGGAGGAAAAAAGCCTGCACATTGGAGAGCATGAGACCACCTGACACCCACCATGCTATGCCACCACCATCCGTCTGGCGGGACAGGATGAACGATGCCTCGAAGACATGGACTCAAAACTACTGCAGGGTTTTAAGACGTTATGCCAGAGATAACTGATAACTGACTACCTCATCGGGAGAGGCACCACCAAAACCACATTACCTTTGCCACATTGACTACATTAATTCAGTTCAGGGCCACCAGCAGGAAGCAGCACCATCGGGGTGGCAATGGCAGAGGAAACCATCAGGCATGGCAGGCATCTGGCACTGCGCTCCGAGCCAATATCAAGCCATTAGTGCAAGTACCACACCCTGGCAAGCTCGGCTTTACACTACTGCCACTGAAAATAGCTTCCTGAATCAGTACTCGAGCAGCTTACCACCTATCGCAGTGTTAAACACAGGAGAACATCCACATTAAATGTCTTTCGACACGGTTTCTCTCTCGTTCCTCTCCCAGCACAGAAAGCCAAGGGACTACACGGGCTATTTGAGGGTGTTCTCAGGAAGGTGGGGCAGTTAGGGATTGGTTTAACACAGGGATTTTAAAAGCTATGCAAATGTCTATCCTTCCTCAAGGTGCTATCAATTAATTAGGTACCAGGCTTAAATAGCCACAATGGAAGTCAAAAGGAAGGCACTCACTTTGTGCCTTCAAGATTTTCCCAAACAAATTCTAACTCTTTAAAGCAAAACCCCAACTGTGATTACTAAGCTCCATCACTGTGTTAGAAAGATTAAGATTTCATTTCAACAAATTATTTTAGATTTAGGCTCAATTTAGAGACATCATTTGCAGAGTAAACAGATGCAAAGCAGGTTTAATCTCTTAAAATACACAGCTGGGAATTTCTACAGGGCAGACTGAAAAATTAGCCCAGGAAAACAAGGTGGCCCCCCCCAGCAGCTATGGTGATGTCAGAAGAGGGACTGCTGGGTTGGGAGCCAGGGCTCTACAGTTTTCACTGAGCAACCTTCAGTCCAGCCACCAACGCCAGAGCAGGTTACGGATTCAGATCTCTCAGCTGCTCCGCACGCTGTCCTCAAGGGCTGGGGCAGACCTTGCTAGCCCCAGATGCTCACCGCACTACCCGGCCAGCCGCTGCCGAGCCTTACACCCCGCAGCCTCTGCCACTTCCAGCTGCCTGGCCACCCTCAAGGTCTTGGGCCTCCGCTGTCACCACCCCGAGGTGAGGGCATCGCTGCTGTCCTGCACGGCGGGGAAGCCTAACTCGTGACAACACAGAGCACACCTCGAGAAAGGTTTAAAGAAAACGTTTAAAGAAAAAACATCAGTTATATTAATCCCACACAGAAAAGCCGCTACAGCAAAGTGCTCGTTGCTCAAATGTGTTTACCAGCAACGCGATCAATATCCGTCCACGAAGCCACCATTTAATCTATGCTAAAGACCAGCATTGGCCTCCCTAGAATGGCCACACACCGCCTGGACCACTCACCAGCCCAGGCACCCAGCTTCTGGAGAAGGAAAAGGGGGGAGAAAGCAACATGGCAACAGGAGCAAGGCTGGGAGTGCAGAGGTAGAGTATGGAGACAAGCAGTGGTGTAGTGGGGTAGAGGGAGGACAGGGGCTTTTGGAAGTGGATGGGATCGAGGGCATGACAAGATGGCACAGCAGGATGACAGAAATAGAATAGAAGAGAATCATAGAATCGTTTAGGTTGGAAAAGACCTTTAAGATCATCAAGTCCAACCGTTAAATCAGCCTGCTCTGCCCGGAGCGCAGCCTCTCCTCCTCAGGGACCTGCAGCCCTGACCCACAGAGGATGCAGGAGGGAGCAGGTATTTCCCACTGCCCCACCCTGCTCCCAACACTCACCTCACAGCTCCCCAGGCTCAAGCGAAGCATGCTGCCTGGGACGGCTGCAGAGCAGGCAGGGTTCCCTGGGCAAGGCCATTTGAACGGGCAACCTGCGGTGAAGCCAAGGTGTTGGTGTGGATTAGGCAGCAAAACATTCCTGCGCTCCTTCTTCCACCTGCTCAGCTGCTATTTATTGAGGGGGTTGAAGCAGGAGGCAGGGAGCAGGCTCCAGCACACCAGGTATGTACCAAAACCCAACCAGAGGCACAACCCAGGACTGCTGGCCTCGCTGAGGAATTGCTGAACCCCCAGCTCATTCCCTCGGTGGACCCAGGAGGTGCCTGTGGCCGGAGAGCAGCACCAGCAGAAAAGGGAGGGACAAGCATGGGCAGCAGAAGCCAAGAAGCAGCGGTGTTTCCCCTTGCCCGGCTCGGCAAGGAGAGGAGTATACCCAGGAACAGGCTGATGAGACCTCCAACAAGCCACCGGCTCTCTGTCCCTGTCAGCACCAGGTAGCATTCATGGGCTGTAAAAAACACATTTCAAGAGCCCCCCAAAGAGCACAACAGCAAGACTCCCGCTGCACCTCCTTCCACTAATCCTCTAAAGAGTGCTCGTGCAGCAGAGGTTTCACCCTCCCCAGCCTCCTGCTCAGGTCAGCAGTCCTCCTTCCTGCCTGAAGAAACCCACCGCATCGATGTACACACAGATACTCGGGCAAACATTGTGCTGTTCTCCCGTTTCATCCCTCCAGGGCTTCAGCCTGGCAAACCATCAGACAGAGGCCAGATCCCTTCAAGGAGGAGCATGGTCCTCCCCAGATCATCACCTCTCCCACCCCTTTGACTTTCAGGAGGGGAAGCGAGACCACCACAAGATCTGCTCCTGGCTCTAGGTCCCACTGCGAGCTACCATGGTGAGGACCAAGCCAAGCCCTTTGCTGGGCCAACCTTCCTATCCCCTCCCTCACATCAGCCCCAGGGACTCGAGGCTGCAGGGTGTGTCTGATCCATCAGGCATTGGGCTTGGTGCATTTCTGCAGAGTCAGCAAGCCAAGGAGCTTTCCCCCAAAGCCATACAACTACAAGACACAGACGGGGGCAGAGATGCGGCCAGGGAGCTGGACTGCTTGAATAAAGCTTGAATAAAACTCACACCTCAAGCTGGGCTGCCCTGTGCTTGAATAAAACACACCCTGCCTGTGCTAAGCATGGTGTGGAACGCCCCCATCACCCACCTGCACCCAGCTATTTCCCTTCCATCCGCTTGAGCACTCTGCACCAAAGGATGATGCTTGAATTCCCCCATGCATCCCTTGTGCACTGATTCCGACAAGACATGGGAGACCCGAGCAGGACTGTACATGCAGCTTGTGAGCTCCTTCCTGTGCTTCTAGGAGGGCTGGAGAGGTCCATCTGCAGCGACGAGCTTTTTTGGCAGGAACTTCCCCAAAAAGTCATCTGAAGAAGCACAAGTTGCATGTTCAAATCCCACCCGAGTGTGCTGCTTTACCGCTGTACAAATCCCCTAATCCCAACTTGAAACATCAAGCGGCTGCACCATTAAAAAAAAAGAATTATTTACTTTTCATCATACATTATTGCTGGCAGCCTTGGAAAAACATGCAAGAACAGAGCCAGGACACCTAAACTCTCCTGGCAGCGTAACGGTGGGAAGCTTGCGCGACTACTGTCTAAAATAAATCCTTAATCCCTGGGAAAGGCAGAAAGTTCTTCAGAGATGACAACAGTTTTCAGGAGCAAGAAAATTTATGACAACAAACACCCTTTGGCTTACAGGCACTGGAATTCCATCAAGACTGGGATCAGGCTAACGAAATATAAAGTATTAAATAAAAAAGTTCAGACGTAGTTTGGTTAGACGTAGTTTTTAATCTTTGTGTGTCCAGTCCCTCCAGACTGGGTGAAAACGCAGCAACAACAAACCAGACCCTTGGGGCCTGACAGTGACTGCCCAGGGAAGAACATTTCAGAATTACCAAGGGCCCAAAAAAGGAAAGTATCAGAGAAAAACCAGGCAGGAGCAGGCACCAGGACACAGCCCCTCCCAGAACACCCTTTATCCGCAGGACTGAGCTAATAAGTCAAGAAAACGACAAAATTTCATCCCCATACATTTGTGGAGCGCTTTTGAGTTGAACCCTCGTGGATTCAAGCCCCGGCCTCCAGACAGCTTCTGCTGGAGCAGGCAACTACAGCTGTAACAGCAAAATAAAGCGGAATTATAAAGAAAATAAAGGCGAGCTCGGACCGGGATAAAGGCGAGTTGCACGGCCCCACTGTCCCACCGTACAGCCCTCCGTGACCCCGCACCTCCCACCGGCGGCCGAGGAGCCCGCCCAGCGCAGGCCCCAGAGCCCCCCCACACCC
>NW_009260350.1:3252020-3253078 GCF_000687185.1 Egretta garzetta | reverse complement strand
GACCAGGGCCCCGGCAGCGGCCGAACGACCCGGGACTCCTACCGGCGGGCGCTGCCCAGTTCGGGCCCGGGACAACGGGACTGGGACCGGGACCGGGACCGGAACAGCGGTACAGGACCTGGACAGCAGGACCAGCACTGGGATAGCGGTACGGGACTGGGATCGGAACTGAGACTGGGACCAGCGTTGGATAATGGGATGGGATTGGGAGCAGTACGGGGATAATGGAACAGGGATCAGCTCAGGGATAACGGGATGGGAACTGGGACCAGCTCAGGGATAACGGGACGGGAAGTGGGACTAGCACAGGGTAACGGGATGGGAACTGGGACCAGCTCAGCGATAACGGGGCCTCCGTCCCCGCAGGGCCAATCGGGACACTGAGCCCCCCCCCTCCCCGTTGCCACCGCAGGTCCCCCACCATGGCGGACGGCGATAAGCCCCCGCCCCCGGCACCCAGAGTCCCCTCAGGGATCCCTGGGGGATCTGGGGGCCCTGAGGCTGTTGGGGGTCCCTGGGGGAGATCTGAGGTCTGGGGGGGGGGGAGTCCCAGGGGGTTTGGGAGCAGCCGGTGGGACTCAGAGGAGATCCCCGGCGTCCCCCTGATGGTGCTGGGGGTCTCGGGGTGCCAATGGGGTCTCAAGGGGGGAACCCCCAGGGACCCCTCTGCGCCCCCAGACAGCAGCGAGTGCGGGGCGGCCTCCCCCTGCTGGACACCCTCTGTCCTGGGGTCCCATAGGTGCTGGGGTGCTCTATGGGTGCTGGTGGGTGCCGTGGTGCCCCCAGGAGCAGCAGCTGAGGGGTCTGGCCAGGGTCGCACCCCCATGCTCCACCATCGGGGGATCCTCGTGGTCCCCACAGCCGAGTACCTGGGGGGCCCCAAACACCCCAGGGCTGAGCACCCCTGTCCCCCGAGGCAGCGCACCCCATGGGGCTATGGGGGTGAGAGGGGGCTATGGGGGATGCCAGGAGTCGGATGGAGGAGCGGGCGCCCCCACCCCAGGAGGAGGCTCCGGCCCGGGGGGGGCCCTGCGGGACAGAGCATACCCGGGGGGAGC
>NW_009260350.1:3248631-3251261 GCF_000687185.1 Egretta garzetta | reverse complement strand
GGGCTGCGGGGTCCCCGGAGCGTCTGCTCCCTCGCCCCGGGACCCCTCGGGCAGCATGGGCCAACCACACACACGCACACCTGAGCCATGGCCTTTGCTTTTCCTGCGTATCCCCTACAAACTGTAGGGGTCCTAGCCCTGAAACGGACCCAGTGGAACCCTACGGAGCCCCCCGGGGCAGCCGGTGCTCCCCGGGAGCTGGGTGGTGCAGGCAGCCCAGAGCCAAGAAGGCCGGGGACCAGCAGCGTGGCTGTCGGTTGCCGTTTTGCCCTCTAGCTGGTCACCCCCGGGGCCAAGGTGCTGGTGTTCCCCAAGGTGAGGGGGTACCAACCCGCTGTCTGGCAGGGGGTACTCGAGGGACGCCGAGGGCAGCTGGTTCCGCTCCCTCTTCGTGCACAAGGTGGACCCCCGCAAGGATGCCCATTCCAACCTTCTCTCCAAGAAGGAGACCAGCAACCTCTACAAAATCCAGTGTGAGTGGCCCCATGGGGAGGCCGGGGCTGAGTGCAGATGGGGTGCACAGTGGGGATCCCCCTGGCTGCTCTGCCTTGGGCCCTGCTTCCCCCTCCCCCCCTGCCAGGGCCTCAGCTCCCACCCTGGCAGCCCCTTGCTCCTCTCCCTGCAGTTCACAACGTGAAGCCGGAGTGCCTGGACGCCTACAACAGCCTGACGTGAGCCCTGCCGCACCTTGGGGGGGGGGGGCTGCCCAGCGGCCTGCTTTGGAGCGAGGAGGGTGGGAGGGCTTGTGCGGAGCTCCTTGAGACCCCAGGTGGGTCTGTACCACTGCTCCTTGACTCAGTTTCCCCCCCTGAGAAATGGGTGCACACACATCCCAGGGGGCTGTTTCAGGTCCCGTTAGAGCAGACCCTTCCGTGGGCAGAGCCCTCACACTGGGATGGGGAGGGCAATCGGGGGTCTCGGGAGCGTTTGGGATGGCTGTTTCCCCTCCAAGCCACCCTCCCCGTGGCCCCACAGAGAGGAGGTGCTGCCCAAGCTCCACTCGGATGCTGACTACCCCTGTGACCTGGTGGGGAACTGGAACACCTGGTATGGCGAGCAGGACCAGGCAGGTGAGGGCAGGCAGGCAGCGGCTCCCAGTGCCTCTGCTACCAGAGGGGCTGAGAGTGAAGGCAAAGACCTTGACTTGTGCCAGGGGGAGAGAGGTGGGAGCTGCCCCCCCACATCCCAGCCCCGTGCTCTCCTTCCAGTGCACCTCTGGCGCTTCTCGGGCGGGTACCCGGCCCTCATGGACTGCATGAACAAGCTCAAGCAGAATAAGGTACCGCTAGGATCTGGGTGAGCTGCCCCAGCGCTGCCCCTTGCCTCTGCCTGCCCTGCCACAGGCCTGGGTCGTGCTTGCCCCCACCCCAAAACCCCTAACTGGGGCTGTCCCCAGGAGTACCTGGACTTCCGCAAGGAGAGGAGCCGGATGCTGCTGTCCCGCAGGAACCAGCTGCTCCTGGAGTTCAGCTTCTGGAATGAGCCCCTGCCCCGCCAGGGACCCAACATCTACGAGCTGAGGACCTACAAGCTGAAGGTGAGCGGCTGCAGGGGGCCAGCCCATGCCTCAGGACAGCTCTGGATCGATACACCCCCTGGAATGGGGGTCCTGCTTGGGGTTTTGGGGGGCAGCCCCCCAAGTTCCTTCCTTCTCAAGTGAGGAGGCCCTGAACAGGGGGAGCAGGCGGGATCTGGCTGCTCACTCTGGTTTTTTTTTTCCTCCTTTATTTCCAGCCAGGGACCATGATCGAATGGGGCAACAACTGGTAAGCAACCATTTTCCCAGTACAGAGGGAGCCAAGGTGGGAAAAGGTCCCCCTGGACCAGGGGGCACCATCGGACAACTGCCCCCCCCTCCCCTGTTTCTTCTGCCGTGTGCCAGGGCTCGGGCCATTAAGTACCGGCAGGAGAACCAGGAGGCTGTCGGTGGGTTCTTCTCCCAGATCGGGGAGCTGTACGTTGTGCATCACCTCTGGGGTAAGCAGGCTCCCTGCCACCCACATCACCACCTGGGTACCCCCCAGTGTTGGGGGGGGCTGGGTATTGGGGGGGTGCTGGGTGCCAGCCCTCTCCCCTCCCCACAAGCCTACAAGGACCTGCAGTCCCGGGAGGAGACGAGGAATGCAGCCTGGAGGAAGAGGGGCTGGGATGAGAACGTGTACTACACGGGTGAGTGGGACCCCCTGCCCTTGCCGGGGACCCCCTGCCCTCACCAAGGACCCCCTGCCCTCACCTCTCTGTCTTCCTTTCCAGTCCCGCTGATCCGCACCATGGAGTCACGGATAATGATCCCCCTGAAGATCTCACCCCTGCAGTGAGGGGGGACTCTGCGCCAGGGTGTCTGCCTGCGCCTGGAGGGGCTGGCTCCCTGCCTGCACCCCAGCCCTGCTAGGGAAGGGCTGGGGGGTCTCTGCTCCCCTTCCACCCCTGTTTTGGGGTGCCCTGGGAGGGATGAGAGTAGGGAGGGGAAGGGGGGGAGCCCCCAACCCAGCAGCAGGACACAGCGCTGCCTGGAGGGGTGGGCAGGCTGCAGAGGCTGGGGGGGATCCTTAATTATTCCTGGGGGGCCCAGCGGGTGCCTTTCCTGCCAGGAGCCTGCCCCACTGCACCACATTGCCAATTAAATATTT
>NW_009260350.1:3245085-3247877 GCF_000687185.1 Egretta garzetta | reverse complement strand
AGGAGGCCGCGGGCGCGAGGCCTCACCGGGCTGGGCGTCCGCCGAGCCCGAGGTGGGAGGGAGCCCGGGACGGCTCTGATCCCAGGGCGGCTTTGCCCCCCTTCCCTCCCCACCACGGACGACGGCTTTGGCTCTCGTCCCCCAGTCCTTGCCTGGCAGCGCCATGTCGTCGGAGTCCAGCAAGAAGAGGAAACCCAAAGTGATCCGCACGGATGGGGGCCTGCAGGAGGGCAAGCGGGGCAAGGCCGATGCCGACCAGGTAGGGCCCCTGGCTGCCCGTGTCCTCCTGCCTTGCAACGGGCTGCTTTCACGCCTGCCCTTTGCTGGCTTGATTCTCCCTTTCGGGAAGTTGTGGGACCGTTCCTCAGCACTGAGCCGGCTCTGAAAGTCCCGCTCTGAGTTTCTGAACCTGCGCCTGTTTCCTTCAGTGTTCAAGGAGTCAAACCATTCTCTTGAGACACAGGGAGAGCGAGCACGAGGCTGAAGGGTCCCGCAGGGGCTTGCAAGTTGCTTAAAGCGCTCCCATGAGCAGCAGCAGGGTAACCTGCAGGGTTCGGCTAGAGTGGAGACTGGAGCGGAAGCAGTAGTCACCTTCCCCAGTTTATCCTCTGTAGTAATAATTTGGATAAACCTGGTGCAGGACAGATACCAATTTAAACTTACAATAACTGTGTAAGAGGCATCTGAGCTTCCCAGGTGTTTTAAATGCCTGGTGGTGTTTGTGTCCAGGATTGTTAACAGAGCCCTCTTCCTGCCTGTAAAGCCTCCTGGGGTGTGGGATTAACGGACAGAGCTGGGAATCAAGACCCAGCGGTTTCTTTTCCGGTACCCTTTCTAGAGAAGGCAGGAGGAACGAGCTGTAGGACGTGCTCTCTGCCTTTGCAGGACCTTCGGTACTACAGCGAGGAGTGCGAGGTGGATCTCCGTGACCCCATCAAAGACTACGAACTCTACAGAGATACTTGTCAAGAGCTTCAGAGACTGATGGCTGAAATCCAGGAGCTGAAGAGCAGAGGCATGAAGGACAATGTGAGGAGCAGCCTTGGTGCTTGATTTAATGCGTTCCGTTCTTTATGTTTTTCCTTAATCTGAGGGGAACAGGAGCAGAAGCCATCACGTCTTCTGGGGAGAGTCAGGAAAATGGCACAGCTGCCTTTAAATAAAGTAAAACACGATTTAGCTGAGGTGCTGGTCTGGACTGGGCAGATGTTACGCAGACTGAGTTCTTCTAAAATGTCTCTGGGCTCCCCGTGGGTCGTGCTGATGGGTCGGGAAAGCTTGTGCTGCAACCACCTGTGCTGTCCTCTGCACAGTGGGGTGGACGCTTCAGGCTTAAACGCTTCTATTCCTACTGCTGAGAAAAATCACTAGGGTGAGCCAGGGCACCCCCCCATTTATTTCTGTTGGGTAACCGGTGAGTCTGGTGGTGGGAGGCTCCCTCAGAAGCCCTGGTGACATTAATTGTGGGTCCTTAGCAAAGCTCGGAGCCCCCTTTGCAACATACCTCGCAGGAAGCACCTGCAGTGAAAGGGCTTTTGTGGTGACAGCCACCTCTCCTGCTTCAAATGCCTTTTTTCCCACTTCTCACTCAGGCTACAGAGATTGACGAGCGGCGGATTCAGAGCTGCGTCCACTTCATGACCCTGAAGAAGCTCAACCGGCTGGCCCATATTCGGCTGAAGAAAGGGAGAGATCAAACCCACGAGGTACAGAGGGGACTGGGGGGTGACGAATACAGGTCAGGATTTAGTGGGATCAGAGGCTTTGCCATTTCTGCCTGTTCTGCATGTGAATGCATGGGAGGAATTTAGCACCAGCCAGGTTGTAGGTTTTGGATGTGAGGTTTTTCAGGAGGCTACTGCGGTGCAGCAGAAGCTGTAATTATAACGAACAATGAAGGAGCGGTATCTGCTTCTGTCTCAGATATAATGGGAGACAGAAAGCTCTGTCTTGAGAGCCTGGTGTGCTGCAGGCCTGAGAAATGTGTATACATTTCTCCTTACTGAGACTTCTCGGAGAACTTTTCGCAGTTAGTGAACACCACTCATTTTCATTGTACCACTGAGGAAACTGAGGCACAGGGATGGGAGGGTACTCAGCCCATGTGCACCAGCAGGTCTGCCCTGTGCTGTGTCCCTGAAACACGCTGGAAGGGAGCAGAATCAGTTTGATGTCACAATCGTTTGGTTTCCCTACCCTTGAAAATATCTGGTTCGGTTTGGTTTGGTTTTTCCCCCTAAATAAATTGTTGCATGCCCTAAAGCCCGCTGTTTGTAGCTGGTATGGCAAGGGGGATATGTGTTGGTGACTCTCTTGTGTTTGGTGGGAAGAAGGTAACCGAGCTTCATCCCCCGCTCTATCCACATCTGTGTTTCAGGCAAAGCAGAAGGTCGATGCGTATCACCTGCAGCTCCAGAACTTGCTCTACGAGGTTATGCACCTGCAGAAAGAGATCACCAAATGCCTGGAGTTCAAGTGAGTTTGGCTGGCGAGGAGAGGGTGACTCCCAGATGGGGTGGAGGCTTTGAATGTTTGGGATATCTTGCCTGCATTGCTTGAGCCCACTGTGGGAGGAGAGCGGGTGCTCCAGATGTCACCACACAGGAGAGATGGAGTGTCCCAGGGTTCTGTTGCTGAGGCTCATGCAGGGATGAGGGAAGAAGGCATCTGTTGTGATAGAGGGACAGCGGAGAAGAAAACAGGTAAAGGTCGAAGACGTGGCCATGCTGGTCTCTTCAAGGACTCTCTGGGGGTTTTCTTTGAAAGCCAAGCATTGTGTTGTGCCTGTCGTG
>NW_009260350.1:3229882-3245048 GCF_000687185.1 Egretta garzetta | reverse complement strand
CAGCTCGCTGAGGCTGTGGTGTTTCACCTAGCAGAGTGAAGCTGGGGCACGTCGCGTTGGCATCAACTGCTCTTCTGTGAGGCCCGGTTGAGTTTGGCTCTGCTGCAGCATTTCCCACCCTTCCCCGATCTGATCCATCTGTTCTTGTAGGTCAAAACATGAGGAAATTGAACTGGTGAGCCTGGAGGAGTTTTACAAAGAGGCCCCTCCTGAAATCAGCCGGCCTGCCATCACCCTGTCTGAGCCCCACCAGCAGACCCTGGCCCGCCTGGACTGGGAGCTGGAACAGCGCAAGAGGTGGGTCAGTGGCATATTGGTTTGGTGTCAGCCTGCTGCACTCTCAACAGACCCCCAGAGTGAGCTCCACAGCTGCTGGGTGAAGCAAATATGGGCGATAGAAGTTTTAACATCGTCTTGGAATAGTCAGTGTAGGACAAGTGACAGATTTATTGTGTAGCTGAGTCTGCAGTGTGGAGGATCATTCTTGGGGGCTTGGTGGGAGCCTTATTTCATAGATCAGGGAGTTTTCTTTCACCTGCCTGATGAAAGAGAGCCCCAGGGGATCCTGGGGAGCAGAGCAGCCTCCAAACCAGTATGCAAGGAGCCCTGAGCCAGCTGTAGCCGCTGTGCAAGAGGGGCTGCCTGGCTGGGACCACACCTTGTGCTCTGAGTGATGACAGCAAAGGGTCTCCTGAAAAGCCCACGCGTTATTTCACCGAGGCAGTGAACACCGGCACTGGCTCTTTGGGTAGCAAGGGAAGAAAATTAATTTTATAGCTTGACCTTTCCCCAGTGTCTGCTTGGAGGCTCTTGCAGCAGGGAACGGGGACGCTGCCTGCCATAGGGGTGATATTGAAGGATGGACGGTTGTGCACCTTCATCCACAACCTGGTTCCACAAGATGCGCCATGTAGGGCGAAGTGATCCCTCTTTTGTCTGCCGTGCAGTGGTGCAAGGAGCAAAATTAAGCCAGCCTGGCTGCTGCTGTTCCTGCCTGCCTGTGCTCCTAACACTTGTCACGGTGGGGAGCTGCCTGCGCAGCCCTCAGCTCGGCTGCACTGCATTGCCCTGTGACTGCTGCTGTTGTCCTGGTGCTGGCAGCCACTGCCTCAGTGCAAGCTCTATCCCCCGAGGTCGCTCAGCCGCTGTGGGCAGGCTTGGCTGCTTGTCAACTCTTGCCCCAGGCGAAAAGTGAACGTGATGCAACGTTCCTGTGTTTTGATAACAGCCAGCAGCTTTTTCAGCCAGGCAGCAGCTGAGACCAACCTTCCGGAAAGATCGGTCTGAACCTGGCAGTAGGTGCGGTGTGAGCAGGGCGGCTCCGCAGAGCAGACCTAGCGAAAAGTGCTGCACGTGGGTGCCGCAGAACTCTAACACCTCGTGCTTCTCCCAGACCCTTCATGTCAAACCCGGCTTCTTTTGCCCGGTGGAAGGCAGCCATTTGCCCTGCAGCCAAGATCTTCTGGAAAAGCACATGCTTGCAGAGGAGCGTTCAATCTGGAGAGCTCTGAATCCTGTGGATTCTCCTTAAAAAATGGTTGTTCAGTGCAAACTGTGTAGAGGGTAAAGAGGAGCTGAACTGAGCTTGTCCTGTGGTTGCTGAGAAGCCTTGCAATTCCCAGTCCTCACCCTACGGTATCTCTGGAATGCCACCGTTGTGATGGAAAATAGCCTCTTCAGCTGCCTGTGGAGCAGATGCTGGTAGTGCTTTGGGCACTTTCTGATGCCTTTGGCATTGTTAGTGTCCATCCATAACTGTCATGTTGTGGAGTACCGGATTGGTCTTGGACTCTTATTCCGAAAGGTGCCTCTTGAATGGCATTACAGGGGTCTTCGCTGCTCCCATGCTGCTCCCTTCGCTGCTTGAGGAGCTCAGTAGAGGTGTCTGAAAGCTGGACTTCAAAACTGCATTGTGTCGGAGCCTGTTGGGGCATCTTGACCTAACACAAATGGAGTTTTGCTTGGAAATGGAAGCATTTCAGTACTGCAATGTCAGCCCTGTTGTTCCCCCCGAGAGGGGGGCTCCTCTGCACTGCAGGTGCTCTCCTCCAGTGGGAAGTGAGGTCCCCTGAGGAGAGTGCATGAGCCCCACAGACACCATTCCCCCTGCCATGGTAGTGGCTTGTCCTGGGCAGCACACCCCCATACCCAGCTTTCCCCACTGCACCTTTCTGCTGGGCAAGAGGTTGCAGTCAACAGCAATAAGGAGAGTTAACGTGTTATCCCTAAACACGAGTGTATCCAGGGCTCGCAGGGTTGTGGTGAACTTGCATTTTCCTGGGCTTTGTACCCTGTTATGGAAGAGCACTTGCTAGTGTATTAAACCTTGACTCTTGTGAGTTTGACTCATGAGTTGATGTGACATGAAGCGACTCCGGTGATAGGAAGTGGAAAAGCCTCTTCAAGGAGCTTGGCAGTGTCAGGAGGGCTCCGTTGGCATGGCTGCTGGCAGCAGAGGCTGGTGTGGGAGTGGGTCTGCTGAGGGAAGATCTGGTTGCTGGTCTCTTCTCAGAGCACAGCACAAGGCTGAGCTTCCATTTTTCTCCCTGTTCATTCTCCAGCCCTAATCGGTTCCTTTTTGCCTCCACTTGCACTTGGCATTAAGAGGTCTTTGTTTATCACCGTGTCTGAGCTTTCCTGGTTCCTGCAGTGACTCTTGTCAGGTCAGGAGAGCTGGGGCCTGTGACCCAGGCAGGCCCCAGCAGGCTCTGTAGCTGTGATGTGTGGCAGTAACCGAATTCCCACCCCTAGACTGGCAGAGAAGTACAAGGAGTGCCTGACCAGCAAGGAGAAGATCCTGAAGGAGATAGAGGTGAAGAAGGAATACCTGAGCAGCCTCCAGCCTCGACTCAACAGCATCATGCAGGTACTTGAGCTCTTCAGGAAGGGGAGAAGAGACTGAGCTGCAGTCACACTCCGAGGGCTGTGTTAGGGAGGTGCAACACCTGGGCTGATTCCGCTTTGGAGATGTTTTGCTCCCAGTCAGCATGGACAAGGGGTAGGTCTGCCTTGTGCTGGGGCTCCTCTGGAGTCTCCTTGTTTATGCGGCAATTCCTGCAGAACTGTGGATGGAGGAGTCATTAAGTGGGCCTTTCCCCAGAGAGCGATATGCAGTTCCAGCCCTTTGTGATTGCCTTGGGAGGGAAGAACAGGAGAAGGAACTGGGTTATTTTCAGATCCAAAAGTTTTCCAGCAAAGGAGAACTGCCAGCCCTTCCCTGGGGGCTCGCCGTGGCTGGGGCTGCGTTTAACCCTGCACAACAGCTGCTGTGCTGGTTTCCAGTCTCCCACTTGCTAGCTTGGGGTGAAGGAGAGGGTGAGGAGGGTGAGCTGTTCTATTCTCAGTGATGAAGGTTAGTCCTCTTCTTCCCCCAGGCCTCCCTGCCTGTCCAGGAGTATCTCTTCATGCCTTTTGACCAAGCGCACAAACAGTATGAGACAGCCCGACATCTCCCGCCGCCTCTCTATGTCCTTTTCGTTCAAGCCAGTGCCTACGGTCAGGCCTGCGGTGAGCACCAAGGGGGGAGCGTGGTCCTCAGCCGAACCGCAAGGGGCTGTCACCAGCTGGGGATGGGGGGCAGTGCTCCCCCCATGGGCCAGATTTCACTCTTGCTTGCAGAAAGCGCTGCTTTAGGAACATTTTGGGAGGTCCTTTTTGTCTCATCTGCTGGATTCTGCTGAGCCCAGAGCAGTGGTTTGGCCCCAGGGCCAGCACAGTGAGGCAGCAGCATTTGAAACCTTGTTTGCTCAGCTCCCTCGCTGGAAGAACTGCTTGGGAAGCTCGCTTCCTGCCTCTGTCCCTGCTTCTCAAGGTCAGCAGGGACATCCCTGCAGCCTGTGAGCAGGCTCGGGGGTGACGCAGCCTCCCAAGAGCCGTCACCCTGTGGAGTGGGTGCTATGTTATGCCACCCATGGGTGGTGGTGACTCCGGAGCAGGCAGAGGCCCTTCCCCGCAGCTCACCTGAAAGCCTTTATCCCCTTAGGCAGCTTTGCATTTCGAGGGGCTTTCTGAAGCCTCCCTCAGTCAGGGGGGAATTTCCCAGCAGGGCTCAGGATCTCCCTGGGCCATCCACATCTCCTGTGCGGAGAGGGCTGGAGCATAGCGTAAGTGCTGCAATCCTACACCTCATGCAGCCATGAAGTGGGAGCTTGCTGGGACAGGGCTGCTTCTAACTGCCTTTCCCATACAGATGTGGGGTTCCCTGCTTAGCCTTCCTGTCTCCTATGTAGATAAGAAGCTTGTGGTGGCCATTGAAGGGAGCGTAGAGGAAGCCAAAGCCCTGTACAAGCCGCCTGAGGACTCTCAGGGTGAGTTGGGGTGGTGTTGCCACAGGCAGAGGAGGCAGGTAGAGAAGCGGGTGGGTTCTGGGGTGGATGCTGAAATGGCACAGTGCCTGCTGTCTGTCCTGCTGGCCAAAGTCCCTGGCAGCTGATCCCCTCTGTCCGCAGCTCCTCTTTCCTGAGACATGTTCACAGCCCCTCATCTGTTGGAGTGACCTCCAGTACTGGGGACATGTTCCTGTGGGTCTGCATCCTGCTAGGGCCCTGCTTTTGGGGGGACGGTGATGTCGGGGGGAGTGGTGATCTTGGAGAGAGGGCTGGTAGTCCTGCTGATTGTGGGAAAGCTGCTGAGCCCCGGGCAGTCCCCGCTTACACCCCTCTCTTTGTGCAGACGACGAAAGTGATTCTGACGCAGAGGAGGAGCAGACCACGGTAAGGGTCACGCTGTCCCCTTCTGGGTCCTCTCCCCATGGCATATCATGTTGGCAGATGGATCTGTGCCTGCTAACTGGGAGGTGCTGAGGGAACTGGGCCTGGGTCAGGCTGAGAACTGGTCCCTGTGCGCTGTGAGTGTGTGTGGAGGTGCGCTGATGTTAAACCCAGGCATTTTTTGGGAGGAGAGAGGTGCCATTTCCGGTTTCTGTCCTGAATGCAGGAGGGCCAGGGTACAAATCTCCGTCTCACATCCCATCACGCTCACATCCCACCCGGCAGCAGCGGCCGCCTCACAGCTCTCCGGCTGGAGCTGTTCCACTTTGTATAAATAGCCTCAGGCCAGGGAGGCTGGTGTCTGTCAGGGAGGCATGTGTGTCTGTCCCCTGACATTTGCCAAAAGCGTTGTGCTGAGCTCTGCACCAGGGATTGTTCAGTATTCCCTCCGGGGCAGTGTTTAAGTCCTACAGGTTGCACCTTCTGGATGCTGGGGAGAGGCCATAGGTGCTGGCTGCCCCCACGATGGACGCCCATGGGAGGTCTGTGCCACCACTCCCCACCACCCAGCAGCAGTGCCTGGTGTATGGGGCTGTTGCTGCGGGGAAGGGTAACAGAAAGGGCCTTGGCTTTTCCCCCTCAAGGTGGGGAAGCTTTTGGGGCCAGCAGGTCCTTGGCCCCATCTCACAGGGGCAGGGATGCTCCTGGGAGCTGAAGGAATGGCAAGAACCAGAGCTGCTTTGTCTTTGCCCTGCAGCAGGGCAAGGATTTCCTGCTCCCCTCCCTCCCTAGGGCTGCTCTACGGCTGCTCCACTGGGGGATTGGGGAACTAGATTGGAGGGAGAGGAGGGTGGGGGCCAAGGGTTCCTGAGGAGCAGGAGAAAGGTCTGACAGCTCCGTTTTGCCCTCCCCAGAAGCGGCGCAGGCCCACCCTGGGCGTGCAGCTGGATGACAAGCGCAAGGAGATGCTGAAGCGGCACCCCTTGTCCGTCACCGTTGACCTGAAGTGCAAAGGTGAGCGGGTACTGGTGGCCCTTAGAGAACACAGGGGGTGTGGTCAGGGAGCAATCTGGAAGTAGCTTGGGATCCTCGGGGAGAGCTCAGGGTATGGAGAGGCTTTCCTGCCCTGGCAGGGATGAGTGTGGCCTTCCAGGGGAGACTGAACAAGGTGGTTTATCAGCTCTGTCCCCTGGAGCTCCTCTCACCCACGCGGGTGGGGTGACCTTGCTCTGAAGCCTCCTCCTAAGCTGGGAGCTTTTCTCTTTTGTGGTGGGGTCTTGGGCCTGACAGATATAGCCTGGCAAATGCTGACAGGACAGTGTCGGAGGTTACAGTGCATCAGTTGCCAGTTACTCCCCACATTGCCTCTCTGCCCCGTTTGCTGTTGTCCTAGCAGCGGGGGCACGTATATCCCCCCTGCAGAGTGCTCCTAGAGCTAGAGCAGACAGCAATGTTGCCCCTTCTCTGTCGGTGCAGATGAGAATGTGCTTCACCTGACCTTCTACTACCTGATGAACCTCAATGTCATGACGGTGAAAGCCAAGGTGACCACGGCCGTTGAGATGACAACTGCCATCAGTGCCGGGTAAGGAGAGCCCCACAGGCACTGAGCCCGGAGCTCATTGCACAGTGACCCCTCCACTTGCCACGAAAGCTCTGCCCTGGTATCCTGCCATGCTCTGTTCAGAGTGACCCGTTGGCGGAGCGATGTAGTGCCAAGAGCAGCATGTGGTGGAGATGTCCCTTTCCTGAGCCATAGCTCCTGCGCCCAGTGGGCCAGGTGCACTCTGCGCCCGGTTGCCTGCGCCCAGCGGGTGAGGTGTTAACCTCAGTCCCTCACCTTGCCTTGCCTGGGGCACCTTAAGGGCCTTTGTGCAGAGCTGTGGTTTCAAAGTGCTATCTTGGATTGTCCTTTGATGGGCAAAGGAGTCACCAAAGAGCACAGCTCCATCTCTGTCTCTGGGGAGGGCTTTCACCTCGTGCAGCCGCTGCCTTGCGGTATCCTTTCCCTTAGCTCCAGGGCCTCACCAGGATTCCTGCCAGGCTGCTGCATCCTCCTCCTCCTCTGCCATGACAAGCCAGGGGTAGGGAGGTTGTGAACCTCCTAGGAGAGCGGTGCTAGAACTGTCAGGAGCTGGGAGAGAACCTCTCCTGCTTGTCGCATTCAGTCACCCTCCTGCAGCCTGTGCCTCTCCCTTCACCTGCTTGCTCTGCAGGTCACCTTGTCTTGAGTGGTGGAGAAGCAGCTGCCTCTCCCTGGGCTCCCCAGAGGCCACTGGAGCCTGATTTGTGTGAGGAGTAGCTGAAATGGCAGCTGTGAGAGCCTGCCCAGGGAGCTCCCATCAGCTGCCTGCTGTCTGGTGTCTCTCCCTGGGCCAGGAGAAGGTGCCTGAGGAAGAGGGAGGTGGGAGGCTGGTCTGGGCTACCTAGAAACAAGTGCTGCCTCCCAGTCTGTCCCATGTGAGGCATTCCAATCATCTTAGAGTTCTCTTTTCCCCATAGGTACCCAAAACTCTCTGTGACAGGAGCTGGAGTCTCTCTGCAGGGTTCCGATGCAGGGTGCTCCCTCCCTCGCAGCTGCCCTTAGGTGTATTGCCCCAAACCAGTGAGGCTCTGGCTTGAGCCAAACCCCAAATCCTATAGCCCTTTGTGCTTGGTTGAGCTTGTGAGTACAGTTAGACATGAAGAATTTAATCTCATTAAGCAGAATTCCTCTGCTTAAGCTTTGTTGAGTGGCAAACAGCCATCAGGCCGCGCCCTGCCAATGCTGATGTTTTCTTCATACACATCAGCAGGTTTCGGAGTTAATGCACCAGAGCGAGCAGCTTCCTGGGAAACCAGGGAGCTGCTGCCCCGTGATTTCTATCTTCTTCACAGCTGGGGAGTAGACAGATCTCCTTCTGGAGTGGAATTAGGGGAAAGCCATTCTGGTCTTGAAACCCAGCTCGTGGAGCTTGTAATCCCCTTCTCTGGGCTCAGAGCCTGTTAGTGGCCACCCCAGAGAGACATGGAGCCCAGGCTGCTGCTAATTAATCTCTTCCTTCCTCTTGCCAGTGACCTGCTCTCCCCAGACTCCATCCTCAACTGCCTCTATCCTGGAGACCATGGGAGGAAAACACCCAACCCAGCCAACCAGTTCCAGTTCGATAAAGTGGGGTGAGTGGAGTGTGGCCCCACACAGCTGGGGCAGCTTTGCCCAAGCAGTTGGCGTGAGTGCCCCGCTCCAGGCATGGCACATCCCTTCCCTGGTTTGTCAGGGAGGGCTTGGTGGCTGGGAAGCCAGTGTCCTGCCAGTTGGCGTTGGGTGAGCTCACTGGGCGTGGCTGGGGGTGCAGGCAAAAGAAGTGCTGGCCCGCAGGCCAGGCAGGGGGGAATGCTCTGGGGTGGTGTAACCCTTCATCATTGTCCCCACAGCATCCTGACCTTGAGCGACTACGTGACAGAGCTGGGGCACCCCTACGTGTGGGTGCAGAAGCTGGGTGGCCTGCATTTCCCCAAGGATCAGCCTCAGGCATGTCACACCCCCTCCCCTCTCTCCCAAAATGTTTGGGGATAGTTGTTGTGTTCTGTCCTGTTCCCCGAGACCCCCAAGTTCCTGCTGGCACTGGCCACTCCCAAACCACGGAGCACCCTTGCCTGGGATGGGCTCAGCTGGGGTGAATCCATGCAGCAGGGCCATGCCAACATATTTTATCTCCCACCTGTGATAGTCTAAGCCCTGTTACAGGCACTGAGCAGTGACTCCAGCGTGTGCCTATCCCTGTGGCTGGGTGGTGTGGCTCCTGGAGCATGGGGGCCCCAGCGGGGGCCCCACAGGCTGGTGTGATGGTGACAGCCCCTCCTGCTCACAGCACACAGTCACTGCGGACAACTCGCTGAGTGCCAGCCACATGGAGCTTACTGTGAAGCTGCTGCGGACAAGGCTGCAGTCCCGCCTGGCTCTCCACAAGCAGTTTGCGTCGCTCGGTGAGTGCCTGGCTCCCCCGACTCTGCCTGAGGATAGGGGGGTGCAGCGGCAGGGACCTTTTGCAGAGGAGAGCTGACCAGTGTCACCTTTAATGGTGCTGCAGATCTGCAGTGCCACCCTCAGCGTTCCCAGTCATCCTCTCTGTCCTCGGTGGTAGCAGGGCTGCAAGGGCTGCCCTGGTTTGGGTGGGAGAGGAAGGCTGTGCCCCCTCTCGGTGCCCAGCACCCCTTTGGGACCGGCCATCCCTGCGCTGGGAATAGATGCAGGCTGCAGTGGGAGGTGAGCCATGCACCCACGCTTGTCATGCGCCTGTTGAGCCGGCCAGGCCTGTGCTGCCAAGGCTGCAAGCTCCAGTGGGATCACAGCCAAGGCCTCCACTGCTCCTCTTTGGGCACCTGATGAAGGTGTCAGAAGGGTAACAGTGTCCCCAGGTCTTGATTTTGGAGTGTCCCCACTCACAGGACGGTGACAGAGCTCTGTCCCCAGCCCTCCCCTGCTCAGGTGGCCTTGTCCTTTGTTTCAGAGCATGGCGTTGTGCCAGTCTCCAGCGAGTGCCAGCATCTCTTCCCTGCCAAGATTGTCTCACGCCTGGTGAAGTGGACTGCCATTCCTTATGAAGATTATGCGGTAGGTGCATAATCTTCAGAGCACAAGGCTGTACCTCTTCCAGCTCCCACATGGCGCCGGTGGCTGCTCACTCCTCCTCTTGTCCCTCCTCGCAGGAGCTGCCATACACTAAAGATGTGATAGAGGCCAGCTTGGCTGAAGACACTCACCTCTACTACATGGCCCTGATAGAAAGAGGAACAGGTAGGCGTGTTTCCTTCCCCTGGCCGTTACTAATTCCTACACTGGACACTCCCAGGGCAGCTTTTGGGGGTCTTCATGGGAAATCCCTCCAGTTGGAGGCCCCATGGGCTGCAGGTGACACTTCTTCCCTGCCCTGCTCAGCCAAGCTCCAGGCCGCCGTGGTCCTGAACCCTGGTTACTCCACGCTTCCACCTGTCTTCAGCCTGTGCCTCAACTGGAAAGGAGAGCGAACCAGCAGCAACGATGACAACATTCGGGTAACTCAGGGTGGTGGGAGAGGAGGCTGGAGAAGTGCTGGCATTTGGGGGGTATTCCCAGTGGTTCCGTGTCCATAGTAAGCAAACTTTTGGGGTGAGCTGGTGGCCAAGGCAGCTCAGGGCAGGCCTGTGAGACCTGCTGGGTCCAGCCGCGGGTCCTGGGACCCAAACCTGCGCCATACTGATCCTTCTGTCTCTGCCCAGGCCATGGAGAGTGAGGTCAATGTGAACTACAAGGAGCTGTGGGGGCCCAAACCGGGCTACCAGCTCCTCACCAACCAGCTGCAGCGCCTGTGCATGGTGCTGGACGTCTACCTGGAGACAGAGCCCCACGACCCGAGTGTGGAGGGGCCCAAGGAGTTTCCCCAGGAGAAGATGTGTCTGCGCCTCGTCAGGTGAGAGCCTGGTATTAGGGGGAGACCCTGGGGCCATGAGGGCTGGGTCGGGGGTGAGGGTGCTGACAGGGACCCTGGTGGCACTGCTGTCCCCTGAAGCAGGGCTTTGCCTGACCTGGGGCTGGTCTTGAAGCCTCTCCTTTAGCTGCCCATGGGGATCTGCCCCCCGTAACTGGGCAGTACACCCGGGACCAGGGCCTTTCTGCAGGTGCTGTGGGCTTCCTGACCCTCATGGGTCACCCTCTTCTCTTCCAGGGGGCCCATGCGCCTGAAACCCTTCAAGTTCAACTACCCTCAGGGGTTCTTCAGCCATCGTTGAGCACTCCTGGGGATGGGCCTTGTTCTGGCCACAGGCTGGAGTATCCCCACCCCACCATTTCAGTTTCTTTTTTGAGGTTTTAGGTTTTGTTCGAAGGTTTTGTAGCCAAAGGCATTAAAATGCTGAATTGAAGTCTGTGTCTGTGTGCATGCGCCCCATCTGTGCGGAGAGCTGGGATAGGGGGGACCCAGAGGACCTGCAGCAAGCCCTGTCCTCTGGCTCTGGCACGTGTCTTGCTGCTGGCACATCCCCTCCCTCCCCACCGCAGGGCCTCGGGACCGCGGAACAGAGCTGGATAGAAGCTGAAATGGCTAAAAATAGCTGCTTTCTGAAGCCTGCACTGCAGCCCCAGCCTGTCCTTGCCTGCACTGGCTGCCAGCCAGCTGACTCGGCACAAACCCCACAGTGAGGCAGAGGATGGGGAGGGGCTTCACCACTTCCCTGGGCTTGGTGGGGGAGCAGAGCAGTGTCCTGCGAGAGGCAGGACCTCACTGGACCGGGCGAGGGCTCAGGGGGAGAATCCCAGCACCTCAGCTTGCCAGCAGGGAAGTGGGGATGTGCAGCGCCTGGCAGCTCCCCGCTGCAGGTCCTGTCCTGCAGCCAGGGTGGCAGAGTTGGGCTCCATCCCCACTCCTGAGGTCATAATATCCCTCTTGGCTGCCAGCCTCTCCCCTCTGGGCGCTTTCTCCCTGGGAAGGTGACAGACCTGCTCTGTGCTCCCAGTGCAGTGCTGCAGCGCTCGGGTTAAACCAGGCCCTACCAGCCCCCTGCGAGCCACACTTCAAAAAGGGAAGGAAGACAAAACCTAAACCCCTCAAATCCTTTGCAGAGCAGGGAGGGGCTGGCCCTGGGAAGGCAGTCAGGGCCCAGGGAAGCCCCATGTCACCCCCCCAGCCTTGGGTGACAGATCCCAGCCCCCCAGGCCAGGCTTTCCCCTCCTTCCTTCCCCATCTCTCCCCAGATAGGAGGCCAGCAGAGCCAGGGCGTCTCTGTAAGCACTTTATTTGGTTATTGCACAGAAAGCAAATAACAGTGGGCTGAGGTTCCTAGTGCGCCATGTGTCTGTGAGCGTTCTTGCAGCGCCTGGCCTCTCCCAACCGAAGCTGGCCGCAGCCTGGGTCACCACTCGGAGGGACAGTCATCACCCCCCAGGCCAGGGAAGGACCCTGAACACCCCGCCAGCCCCTGTCCCAAGCAGCTAGAGCTCTGCGTTGCACTCGTCCATCAATTGCACATACATTAAATAAATGCACTTATTGGAGAAGGGCGGGCGGTTCCCCCAGCATCTCTTCTCCTTGGTTATAATTCAAGTGTTTACATGTGGCGCTCGGCGTATATCACATTCTGCTAGGGAAGCTGTCGGCCAAACCGCCGGGGCAGGGCAGCGAGGGGCTGCGTCTCTCACACGGACATATTGCTAAGGTAAAGCCCGGCCCGGCAGGGGGGGTCCCCACCCTGGGCCCGGCTGTCAGAGGGGAGCAGAGCAGCTTGGAGGTGCTCTTCAGCACCCAGGGCTCTGCTCACTTCTTCCCCACAGCGGGCGCTGGCTCTGGGGCTTTGCTCTCTTTGCTGGAGGGGGCCTCAGCCTTGGCAGGCTCTTTACTGGCTTGGGGTTCATCTTTGGGTTTCGCTTTAGCTTTGGGCTCCTCCACCTTCTCCTTCTTGGGCTCCTCCACCTTCTCCTTCTTGGGCTCCTCCACCTTCTCCTTGGCCTTTGGCTTCTCAGCCTCCTTCACAGCCACTTTGCCAACCTCCTGCTGAGGTTTTGGTGGAGCCTCCTTCTCAGCCTTTCCTTCTTCTGTGGGTTTGGGGCCTGGCTTGGTGGTCTCCTTCACCTGTGGGGCTGCAGGCTCCAGCCCAGCAGTCACCTTCTCTTTGGGCTTCTCCTCCATCTTGGCAGGGATGTCCTTCTTGGGAGCTTCCTCTTTCCTGCCCTCCTCAGCTCTGGGCTTGGAGGGAGCCTTCACCTCCTTGGGCTGCTCTTCCTTAACAGGACCTTTTGGCTCCTTCAGAGGGGAGGGGGTGGGCTCCTTGGCCGGGGCTGCTTCCTTCTGTGGAGACTTGGCCTCCTCCTTCATGGGAGATTTGACTTTCTCGGGGGACTTCACGGTCTTGGCCTCCTCCTTTGAGGGGGTAGGGGGCTTTTCTGGGGACTTCACAGCCGGGCTCTTGGCCTCCTCTTTTGAAGGGGTTGGGGGTTTTTCTGGGGATTTGACAGATGGTGTTTTGGCTTCCTCTTTTGAGGGAGCTGCAGGTTTCTCCGGGGACTTCACAGCCGGGGGCTTGACCTCTTCTTTAGAAGGGGTTGGGGGTTTCTCTGGGGACTTGACAGGCGGGCTCTTGGCCTCCTCTTTTGAGGGGGGTGCAGGTTTCTCTGGGGACTTCACTGCTGGGGGCTTGGTCTCCTCCTTTGAGGGGGTTGGGGGCTTTTCAGGGGATTTGACAGCTGGAGTCTTGGCCTCCTCCTTCGAGGGGGTTGGAGGTTTCTCTGGAGACTTCACAGCTGGGCTCTTGGCCTCCTCTTTAGCGGGGGTTGGGGGTTTTTCTGGGGATTTGACAGAGGGGGTTTTGGCTTCCTCTTTTGAGGGGGTTGCAGGTTTCTCCGGGGACTTCACCGCTGGGCTCTTGGCCTCCTCCTTCGAGGGGGTTGGAGGTTTCTCTGGAGACTTCACAGCTGAGCTCTTGGCCTCCTCTTTTGAGGGGGTTGCAGGTTTTTCTGGAGACTTCACAGCTGAGCTCTTGGCCTCCTCTTTTGAGGGGGTTGCAGGTTTTTCTGGAGACTTCACAGCTGGGCTCTTGGCCTCCTCTTTTGAAGGGGGTGTAGGTTTCTCTGGGGACTTCACTGCTGGGCTCTTGGCCTCCTCTTTTGAGGGGGTTGGTGGCTTTTCAGGGGACTTGACAGGAGGGCTCTTGGCCTCCTCCTTTGAGGGAGACTTGGGTTTCTCTGGGGACTTGGCCTCCTCTTTTGCAGGAGACTTGGCCTCCTCTTCACCCTCTGCTTCATCTTTCTCCTCTTCTTTCTTCTCCTCCTCTTCAACCTCTTTCTCAGCCTCTTCCTCCTCTGTGACCTCCTCAGTCACCTGGATTTCCTCTGTCTGCTCCTCCACAATCACAGTCTCCTTCTCAGATTTTTCCACCACCTTGATCTTCTCCTCACTCTTCACCTTGATGTCGGTGGTGATGCTGGGAGCCTTGGGGACCACCTCGGGGAAGGAGACCATCCCAAAGCCAGACTCAATCCGATATTCCTCCCCTTCCAAGAGCTTCCTAGAAGGAAGAGACCAGAGCAGGGCAGTCAGTGATTGCTTCTCACCTCCTCCCATGACCAGGAGCTGCCAGCCATACCCCGCAGCTCCATCTCCCTCCTTGCCCTGCTTTCCAGATGCTGGCTGACCCTCCTTCTCCTACGCCCTGGGCTGTGCAGGTTTCCTCACCCTTCCCTCCGCAAGCCATGTGCAGGGCTGGGTTCACCCAGTTGGGTGTTGCCCACCATGGTCTCAGAGGAGGGAATGGTCTCTCTCTTACCAAGAAGGGCCCAGATATTGCAAGGACCCTCAAGGAAGGTCCCCAGAGACACCGGCACTAGGGCCTGGCTGAGACCCTCCCCTCACCCACCCCATACCTATAGGCAGCAATTTCGATGTCCAGGGCCATTTTGACGTTGAGCAGATCCTGGTACTCCCGGAGCTGAGCCGCCATCTCCCACTTGGTGTTCCTCAGCTCGCTATCAAGCTGCTGGATGGTTTCCTACAGGCAGACAGAGCAACTGGTGACATGGGGGGGGCAGTCCTCAGGAGCAGGGGGACACAGAGCACCCCTGAACAGTCCCCTGGTCTACAGAGGAAGGACTGCTCACCCAGCACCAGGGTGCCCTCAGGGAGGGGTCTGCAGCCACCTCCCCCTGCAGATGCAGAGGGAAAGGGATGCAGCCAGGGGCTCTTTCAGTGTGTTCGGTTTCCAGGGCGGCGGGACCCCTGCATCACCCCAGCCCCCTCCCAGAGATCCCTTCAGCAGGGATGAGCCATGGGAACATTTTGAGGACTTGGGCAAGTCTGGTGGCCACCAAACTCCAGCCTGAGGCTGATGGGGATGGGGCATCACCCTGGGAACAGAGTTTCAGTCCACGGCCACCACCTGATGCCACCCTCTGTGCTGCATTTCCCAGCTCTGGGACACAAGACATCGCCTGAACCCTGGGCATGGTTCAGTGGTGTTGGTGACCAATGTTGTGGGCAGCTCAAAGCCAGGCAGAGATGTGGAACAGCTCCATCGTGGGTGAGGGACACAGTGGTCCGGATGCAACCTCAGGCTCTGGGTACCTGATCACCAGGTGCTGGGAAAGGCCAGCTCTAGACACAACCCCGAGCATTTGGCACTGGTCATCACCACCTCTGAAGCCAAAGCACCAGCACTGATCCTCCCCAGCAGCTGGATAGTCCCTCCCCACCAAATGACAGGTCTGGGATGCTGCCCAATGCACCACATTACCTGGTAGGACAGGACATCTGCATGATGGCGCTCCTCCGAGTCCTGTCTCTGCCTCTCCAGTGACTCCTGGGTCCCTTTGAGGGCTTCGAGCTCGGTGGTCTTGGACTGGAGCTGGCGGCGGTACTCGCAGATCTCCTCCTGGGCCAAGCGGATGGCGTCCGTGTTCACCTTGGCAACCTCCGAGAGCTTGTCCAGCCTCGCTGCAATAGGGGAACAGAGAA
>NW_009260350.1:3226775-3228211 GCF_000687185.1 Egretta garzetta | reverse complement strand
GACCCCCCCAGCCACGCCCGGGGTGGGGAGCGGGGACCCGTGATGGGGAACGGGAGCCATTCTAGAAGGGAGCGGCGACCCCGGGAGGAGAACGGGAGCACCCGGGGAGGGAGTGGGGACCCCCAGGGAGGAGCGAGGACCTCCGCGTGCGGAGCGGGGAGACCCCAAAGAGAGCTAGGACCCCCGAGAAGGGAGCAGGGAGCCCCTGAAAGGAGTCGGGACCACCCAGGGAGGAGCGGGGACCCCCAGGAACGGCGCGGGTAGCCCCCAAAAGGAGTCAGGTTCCCCGAAAAGGGAGTCGGGACCACCCAGGGCGAAGCGGAGACCCCCGGGAAGAAAGCAGGGACCCCCGGAGAAGGAGCGGGGACGCCCCAAAAGGAGCACAGACCCCCCCGGGCAGACAGCGGAACTCCCAGGAAGGGAGCCGGGACCCCCGAGCACAGAGCGGGGACCCCCGGGGAGGGAGCGGGGAGCCCCTCAGAGGAGAACGGGAGCTCCCAGGGAGGAATGGGGACCTCCAGGGAGTGAGCCGGGACCACCCAAGGCAGAGCGGGGACCCCCAGGAATGGAGCACGGACCCTAGAGCACGGAGCAGGGAGCCCCCAAAGGCAGCCAGGACCCCCAGGAAGGGAGCAAGGACCCCCAGGAAGGGAGCAGGGACCACCCACGGCGGAGCAGAAACCCCTAGGAAGGGAGCGGGGAGCCCCACGGAGGGAGCCAGCACCACCCAGGGCGGAGTGGGGACCCCCGGGAAGGGAGTGGGGAGCCCTCGAAGGGAGCACGGGCCACTCCGGGGAGGGAGGAGGGAGCCCTCAAAGGGAGCACAGCCCCCCCGGGCGGAGAGTGGGACCCCCGAGCACGGAGCGGGGACCCCCGGGAAGGGAGCGGGGAGCCCCCGAAGGGAGCCGGAACCACCCTCCCTCCCCACGAAGGGAGGAGGGAGCCGGGACCACCCAGGGCGGAGCAGGGACCCCTGGGAATGGAACGGGTACCCCAGAGCACGGAGCCCCCAAAGGGAGCCATGACCCCCAGGAAGGGAGCAGGGACCCCCGGGAAGGGAGCAGAGAGCCCCCGAAGGGAGCACAGCCCCCCCGGGCGGAGAGTGGGACCCCCGAGCATGGAGCGGGGACCCCCGGGAAGGGAGCGGGGAGCCCCCGAAGGGAGCCGGAACCACCCTCCCTCCCCACGAAGGGAGGAGGGAGCCGGGACCACCCAGGGCGGAGCAGGGACCCCTGGGAATGGAACGGGTACCCCAGAGCACGGAGCCCCCAAAGGGAGCCATGACCCCCAGGAAGGGAGCAGGGACCCCCGGGAAGGGAGCAGAGAGCCCCCGAAGGGAGCACAGCCCCCCCGGGCGGAGAGTGGGACCCCCGAGCATGGAGCGGGGACCCCCGGGAAGGGAGCGGGGAGCCCCCGAAGGGAGCCGGGACCACCCA
>NW_009260350.1:3207162-3225346 GCF_000687185.1 Egretta garzetta | reverse complement strand
TGCCTGGGGAAAAGGGGAACCCTCTGCCCTGCCCGCCGCTGCTTTTGGGTGGAGGAGCCGATGCTTCCTGGGCTGGGGGTGCGACGTACCGGGGCGGCTTTGGGGGCTGAAGGCTGTCACTGCTGTGGACACGCCATTAAAGGCTGCTTCTTGGGGCTGCAGGTGCCTGGCCTCCATGTGGGCAGTGCCGTGGATCAGAGCAGAGCAAGGCGCTGTGCAGATCCATGGGAACAGTTTGGTCTGCTGAGACACAGAATAAGCTGGGAACTGGGCATGGATCAGGCAGGGAGCACCCGGTCTGATAACCTGTGCTCGCTGCCTCCTCTATGGAGGTTTTAGTGGGGAAAAAAAAACCCCGAATTTGATAAAAGGGAGTCTGTGAAACAGCTTCAGCCTAGAGAAGATGCATTACAGATGTTCATTCCCATTCTCTTCAGGTGCTTTATGTCATATGGCGTTTGCCAGAGTTCTAGGACTTGCCAGGGACGCCGTCCCCTGTAGTAGTGGGGGCTCACACGGGGTTTTGCCATCCACTCGCCTGGGGTCTGGGATGTTAAATGGGTGCCTTGGGTAAGCAGTTGGTTCAGTCTGGTTTTCTGCCCCCAAACCCGGTCATGGGCTGCTTCCCGTGCCACTCGGGCTGCTGGATTGAATGGACTTGAAGCTTTGGGGCCCCAAGGGGCTTTCCAGAGGTGCTGGGCCTTGCTCAGATCAAGCTGGGCTGGGAGTTCCATGGTGGCGGTGGGAGGTGGCCAGCCTTAGAGCCCTGGCTTTCCGTGGAGAAGAATGTCCCCTCTGCCACGGGAAGCTGTTGTTGGGGCTGATGCCTCAGGACAAAGCTGGTCTGTGCATCCTGACACCTCCAGAACAAGGCCCTCAGCGTCTCTGAGGGTGCTTGGCTGGTGTTTTGGGAGGGACACTGGAGGTGTTATCCCCACTTGAAGTGATCTCTGGGCTTGTGCTGTCCCCTTTGGCTCTCTGGAGCATGATGCTTTGGGCCCCGTGGCACTGGGATCTCTGCGTGCTACTTTGCCCGGCAGCGTGTGGTGCAGGAGACACCTCGGGACTTTCTGTTTTCTGTTAATTCCCCAATTATTCATTGATGGGTTGTATCGGTTGTGACGCATTTGATTTGTGTCCAGCCGCTCTCCTGGCCCTTCTGCCATCTGGTTAATTAAGGGCCAGATGCCGGTGCTTTGGGGCTTCCAATTGCTCAAACAGCAGCTCAGCAAATGAATCGATCTGCCACAATTTTGGGCACCTTGCTAACACCATAGGAGGTTTGGCAGGGCTTTTAGTCCTTGGTTATTAAACCAGGGCACCTTAACCCATTGGTTGATGGACACCAGGACACTGGAGGGTATTTTTACAACTTGGGTGAGAGCAACAGGGTCTTGCCAGCCCTTCTCTTTGAGTGGCACGGTGTGGGGTACCTGTGCTGTGCCGTGCCGTGGTGGTGCAGGTGGGTTGTTTCGTGGCCAGGCACAGCCTGGCTGGTAGATGGGACTATCCTGGTCCCTTCGGGGAGACATGAAGGTTTGAGCTGAGCTCAGGACACAACAGCAGGTTCGCAGCCCTGCATTGCTGCGTGTGGCAGGGCTGAGAGTAAGCTAAGACTGGCTCAAGTTAGGCCAGTCCGTATGAAAATATCTTCCTAGAGACTGTGCGTGGGGCTGCTGTGAGTCGTTGGGCTGCAGGGAGAGCTGTGGGGCAGAGGTAGGAATGAGCATGGGGGTGGGAGCTGTGCCCACGGCTACGCAGGAGGGGGTGCACCATGTAACTTCACTGCTGTGAATAAGGAGTAAAAAAAAATTGGGTTCAGCCTGAGGCTCTTTAGCTGCTGGCTCTAGTATCCTCAGTTGTTCATTCTCCTCTTCCAGGCTTGGATTTTTTATCCTCCCCCACTGGTGTCTGTGCCTGGTCCGGGGGGTTTATTTGTTTGCCAAGGCTGGGGACATGCAGTGCTGCTCAGAGGTGTGGGGGCCGTCACCACCTCACGCCTGCCTGGCCTTTTGCTGTGGCTTGAAATTGGTTTGTAACAACGGAGAATAGCTCTGTGAAGTCCCCACAGCTTCAGTTACCCATCTCAGTATTCAGAATTTTTTCAGTCTGCCTTAAGTTTCTTTTAATTATGCCGGCTTCCTGGGTTTTACTGATCCACCTCCTGCCCTTAAGTGCTTTATTTGCAGCTGCAAGAGGGCGTGTTACTTGCTCATAGGGGCGGTTTTTTTCCCTGCTAACCCTCAGCTGACCCTCTGTGTTCTAGGTGAGCTGTTTCCTAGAAGCTCACCCTTTGTATTCCTCCTCCTCTTTGCCTCTCCCTCTGCTTTAGGTGCCAGCAGATACCCCCGGCACACTGGTGATGTGTGTTTGTGCAGGGCCGGGACAGATGCATCTCCCTGCGTACATTTGCTTCCTTCCTTCCCTTCCCACCTGCCTCGCCAGACCTCGTGGAGACACTCGTCAGGCTGGGTAGATCAAAACTTACTGTCACCCAGTAAACCCCTGTTCTGGGCTGTCACAGAGGCTGTAGGAAGATCGGCGGGGCTACGGCAAGCCCTCTTGCTGTAATAACCAGGCACTCGCGTTGTCCTGGGCATGGTTAGATGATGCTTAGATGATTCGTTCCTCTGGAAGAGTGGCAGCAGCAGCTCTTTCCCCACATCCCTTCCCAGGGATCTCTACGCCTAGGAGCTGAAAAACTGCCATCAGCAGCATCTCAGCTTTCAAGGATGGAGGAATTGGCCTAAAACAGGGTGGTAAAAGTAGCTGGGGGTTGCTAACGAGTTTTCTTCTTCCAAGAGGAAGCGAATGGCACCAGTGATGGCTTATTCAGCTTGTTCAGCGTTGGTGTCATCCCTGGGACTGCATTGGCAAGCACCCGCCTCGGCAAGAAGCACCGTGCCGCATTTGTTGCTGTATCTTGGGTTTAGGAGTGGTTTATTCACCCAGGATGGCTGAATTTGGGACCCTGCTGGCTTGACATCCGGGAGAAAAGGGACAGCTGAGCTCTGCTGTGTTCCTGACCTGAGGGCCTGAGATTGAGGAGGGGGCTTGAGCTGTGCCCATGCCAGTGTGTCACCTGGTGGCTCTGAAATGCAGGTCCCAGGAGGAACACCCAGTCCTGAGCTCAGCTGTAGGAGCACCAGGTTCTTCTTTGGCCTCAAAGTGCTTCATGAGCAGCAGAAAATCAGATGCTCCTTGGTGCTGCATCGCAGGAGCAAAAAAAGCTCCTTAAAGCTGCGTCCATCAGGGAAGGCATCTGTAGCAGCACCCATCTGCTGCCTGTTGCATGCACATGGATGATGTTTTCCACCCTGAGGCATGGTGGGGGGGGAGTGTGGGAGGGAGGGCGGTGTGGCCACTGTCGCACTGGGGGTCTCAGGAGAGCAGCATTGCTGTGCGTCTTCTGAGGCTCCTGAATTTAGTCGTCCCGGGTAAATGAGATTGGGGTAAAACACTTTGGAGAGCCCCTTTCCTCCCAGCAGCTGGCGGGGGCAGTGCCAAGCGGCGCTGAGCTCCCCACATCGTCTCTGTATCTCGCTGAGCCTGGCTGGCACAGCCTGCAAGGTGGGAAGTATGGGAGGGATTGCTGGTGGCATGTGCTCTGGTGTCACTGTTAGCAGGGCTTTGGAGAGGAGGTTTCCCACTGCCTCTTGACTGTGGGGACCACCCGAGAGCTGGAGGCTCTGTAGCAGGGCAGGGGTTCGATGGCACAGGAGCCCCGGGGTGGTAAATCCAGGATCCCAGGGAGGGTGCGGGTTTGTGCTGCTGTGAAGGTTTGTCCTCACTTGGACTCGAGGAGCCCGAGCTAGGTGTGGGTGAGCTCTGGGTTCTCCCCTCCAACACCCAGCTGATGTTTTGCTACCAGGTCCTTACAAACACTTTCAACCCTTTGAATCCAGTTTGCAAGACAGGCTTAAGATAAGTTTGGCAAGAAGACAGGGTAAAACTGGAGCCACCACAAGGTCAGGGGCTTTTTGTCTTCCTTGGTTTGTTGCTGCAGATCTTGCATCCTGCTTTTTCTGAGTGCTGATGCTGCTGTCGGGAACTGCTGATCCGTTTAGCCCCTTGCTGGGAGGTCAGTGAGTGCCGGGACATTTTTCCCAGCCCGGAAAGGAGCTGGGTGGGAATTGCTGGAGCAGGGGGAGCAAACACCTGCACTCAGCTCCTGGCTCTGCAACATGCAGCAAGCACTTGCTGCCATCATCTCCCTGCCTGCAGATGAGCTCCCACTGCCCGATTTTTTCTCGCTGGGTGGAGGGCACAGTATTTGCAGCTCGCCATAATGACTCTAAACAATCAGATCTGTCCAAACGAGATGATCGAGGCTATTGGCTCCAGATCTGACACCCCGCTGCTGTTCCTGTCTGCCAGAAATCTGCCTTTCCTTACTGTAAGGCTCCAGCTTGGGAGAGGGGACCCTGCCCCATCTATCCCTTTGCCCACTTCAAGCTGGACAAAGACGTGTGTAGAAGGAGATGGGGTAACGCAAGAGCTGCTCTGCAGTCCCTGAACCGTTTCCTTTGCTCTCCTTAAAACTGGAGCCAGGCAGCAGCATTGGACCCTGCCCAAGGGCTGAGCTCGGGGGAATTCACCTTCAGCAGGGCTGTGCCAGCGGCGGTCGCGTCCCAGGGCTGGCAGGCAGCCCTGCCTCGTTGCCCTTGGTTAGCCCAGTGGGGGGGGCACACACAGTGCAGGGTGCTGAGCACCCAGTTCGGTGGGTGTTTGGAGCCTTGCTCGGCTTCTCGTCACCGTGCTCGAGGTGCTGGGTTGCTTCAAGGCTGGTCCTGCCGCTGGGGAGGTTGAGATGTTGGTGGGGGCAGCGAGGGGTGCGCCTTAATTCTTGAGCTTGGGCTGGAGGAGGAGGTGGCAGTTTGCTTTTTGGAGGCTGCTGCTGGCACTGCAGGGCTTAAAGGAGTGGGGGAGATGAATGACCATCTCTGTCTCTGGAATTAGTGGGGTTTTGGATGGCTAAAACACATGCTGCGGTACCTGGGGGCTCTGGGAAACCGGGAAGCTGCAGGAAAGCAGCAGGCATGATTCATGTCTCCGAGCCGGCTGCAGAAATTCCCCGGTAAGCTTCAAGTTTGCTTTCCAGGCACTTCTGCAGAGCAGGGCTGACTGCGAGCCAGGTCGGTAAAATTGGAGGGACTGCAGTAAATCCTCCTTCCTCCCTCTCTTGCAGGACAGGATCTGCAGTGAGGCGCAGAGAGCTGCTGCGGCGCAGCCTGGGAGCTCCTGCTGTTCGCTGGAGAGCCATTGACCTAGGGGGGCAAAAAGGCTCTGAATAAATCCCAGGTAACCGAAGCAGGGAGGAGTGTTGTGTCTTACACGAGGCTGCCCGGGGAGTGGTTTGTTCGCAGGGCAGTCTCAGCAGGGCTGGGGTAGCACGGTGGCAGGCTCCCCCGCTCTGTAACAGCATAGGGACTGCGCTGCCAACACCCAAAGTGAGCCCCGAACCCATGCAAACTTTTTCTCTCTTACTGCCCGCCAAGCTGGCTCTGGCTGTGTGCTCTGCCCAACAGGCTCGACCCCCAGATTTTTTCCAGATTTTCTTTTTATCCCCGTTGGGGATCCCTATCCAGCTTGGACAGGGAACAGAGGACACAGTTCCTCTGGCTGCGTCTTGTGTGCTTGCAGGGGATTGCTGCATTTGGCTTTCAAGATGCTCATTTACATTTTAAAACCATTTGCAAGCTCTTTTTTTTTTTTTTTTTTTTCTTTTTTATAAACTTGGCTTTGCTTTCCGTGCTCCTGCCCCTCCAAACCAGCAAGGCCACTGCAGGCTTTCAAGGACAATCCTCTGGTTTCTTTGCTATTGAAGGAAAGACGGGTGAAACAGCCGTAAAAGACAAATCCTCGCTGACCTTTAAGAAGGGCTTTCTGCTGCCTGCTTCTCGGGCTTCCTCAGCCTGCTGAGCTGTAAATCTGCCCTAAACTGTCTGAATTATATAATATAGCCCCAAGTGCTGGGCGGAAACTTTGCGCCCTTTGAATTTAAAGCAGCGCTGCTGGAGCAGGGGTGGTTTCTGGAAGAGGCTGCTTTTGATCTTGCCGGCGTGTTTGGTTGTGTGCTGGCAGACTTGTGCCCCCCTCGGCTGCGCTGTCCCCTCACTCCAGCGTTGGTCTGAGCCTCGGGTTTTGCTCGGTTCCTCTTCCCATCCTAGAGCTGTTCCCTGCGTAGGTGTGAGGGAAGCCTGGGGGTGAGTTTTCACTAGGAAAGTGTTTCTCAGATGAGGAGACACAAACCCAGGGGAGATCACTGAGCCCTTGTGGCAGGGACGAGGACTGCCCAGCTCAGTGTGGGATGGGGCGAGCAAAGTGGCTGCTGCTGCTGGTGAGAAAAGCAAGTCAGGGCTGGAGCCTTAGCAGGGGTGAATGCTGGCATCTTCAGCAACTGCTTTCCTCCTCCTCCTCCTCCACATCCTTGTTAGTGAACCAGCTGATTCCCCACTCATCGGCAGAGCCCGTGGTGCGCCGGCGTGGCTGCGAGGTGCTCACCATCCCTGGGGGAACGGGCTCCTCTGGCAGCACGGGAGCTGAGGGCTTCTCTGGGTGCTTCAATCTCCTTGTAACTCTTCCCATGAGATGCGAAGCTCTTTGCTTCCCCTAGTTTTTCCTTCCCGGAGCTCCCTGTAGTGACCTCAGCAAGGAAAGTATCGACCCTCAACCTCTCTGGTCCTCCTCTCTTCCCAGGGACGTGCCGCTAGCTGGACACCACCATGACGGACTCAAAGTACTTCACCACCACGAAGAAAGGTAAGAGAGGGAACGGGAGGGTCATGCAGTTTTCCCCCAAATAATCAAGCTTTTCTTGCAGCTGTATAAGCCAGGCAAGGAGCGCTGTCCCCACAGTGGGAAGCTGGTAGAGGTGCCAGCTCTCAGGGGAATTCTCTGAGCCAGCACAGGTTGCTGTGGCTGACACCCTGCTCCTTGCTCTGCTGCAGCTGAGGCACTCCTGGGCTGCCATGGGTTCAGAACACCTTGTCCCCAGCCCCCTGAACCCAGACAAGGCTGTTGGCAGCTGCGTTATCGGCTTTAGCAGCTCAGGAGTGGCTGCGGGACACGGCCCCCTGCTGAGCTCCCCTGGGCTGGGACAGAAGTGCTTGGGGTGTTTGCCTTAAGCACTTTCCAGACCAAGGAGTTAATGTGGAGGAAAGCCATGTGGCATCTTCCTCTTCAGTCTGTCTGCCCGGCAGTGAATAAAGAGCTCAGCATGGCTTTGTGAGAGCAGGAGACTATGCCCTTCTGCTGGGTGCAGAGCTGCTGGTTGCCCCCAGCAGAGCACTGGGCTTGGGGGATTGCTGCCCTATGCAGAGCGGGATTTGGGAGCCACCAGCCCTCGTGTGTGGTTGAGGAGCAGTTCCCCAAATCCGCCTGCATTCACTGCTGCAGGTGCCTGCCATCATCTGGGCTGTTGTGGGCTCCCCAGGTATGGGAGGGCCTTCCAACAGCTGTGTGCAGGGCTGGGGCTTCACTGCGTGCTGTCATGACAGCCCCACGGCCAAAAATATCCCACTGAATAAACCCTGCGTCCTGTGCTTGAGGTGTGGGGTGCTCGTGATCATCGCTCCTGCAGCACCTCCCACCCCTAAAGCCCTCCGGGGCTGGAGAAGCTGCAGGAACACACCAGCACCCTCATCTCCGTTTTCACGGATGAGAGCTGAGCGCCCAGGGCAGCCCCGGCCCTCAGTGAGACGTTTAGGAAGTGAAATCCCCCTTTCCAGCTTCTGGTGCCCTGGAGCACCCGGGGGTAGCAAAGGAGCCCTGGCACACCGCAGGTGGGAGCTGTGCTCATTGTCCCCTGGGAGCAGCACCCAGCAGAAGGGTGGGTGCCCCATCCCCTAATGCCTGAGCTTCCCCTTTTCCCCTTTCTCCAGGGGAGATATTTGAGCTGAAAGCTGAACTGAACAGCGACAAGAAGGAGAAGAAGAAGGAGGCTGTGAAGAAGGTGATAGCATCCATGACTGTTGGCAAAGATGTCAGGTATGTGGTGGTTCCGTGCCAGGGAGGCCTGGGCCAAACCATGCCAGAAGGGTGCCCGGACAGCTTGCTGGCTCCTGTTTTCCGCCGTTGCCTCCGAGGGGTTTTTGTGCTGGCTTTCATCTCGGGTGAGGACCAAGTGAACTGCTGGCCACAGCTTTACCTCCTGCTATGGGAGGAAAACATTTGTGTAAGTGTGGCCATCTGGCAGGCGGGGGCTTGCCTGGCTTTGGTAGTAATCTGGCTGAAAGAGGATTGGTCTGGCTGCCAGATAAATTTGTTGGGATTATTGCCACTTCCTTCAAGTGTTACTAAAACCAAGCAGAAACCCCCTCTGAGCCTTTATGGCAGAGGGTCGGTGTCTCTGCCTCTGTGTCTATAAGCTTTTTGCAGCCACTCCAGTCCAAAAGGTTGGGCGGCTGCTTTTCCCTCTTCTCCTTTTTCTGTCTGACCAGGCAGCATGTGGCTGCTCCACCTCTTCCTCCCTGCACAGACCTGTCCCCACCTACCCTTGGCATTACACACCAACATCAGCGCTTTGCTCTTCATGGTGCATTTGAGACTAGATGGAGGAAAACCATGGTGTGAGCTCTGTATTTGGAAAACTGGTGCGTCCCCAGCTCCCAGAGCACTCGCAGCAGCAGGTAATGCTCTGTCTTGGGGCCACCATAGAGAAGATGACGCCGGACATGGCAAGGACTTGCCTGAGGCTGGTCAGTGCTCAGCAGAAGCTACATCGATTGGAAAGAAAATATTGGCTCTGGCAGCCCATTTTTTTTTTGTGTGTGTGCGCATATTTTAGGCTGCAAGAAAGCAGTTTACTGAGTTCACCCCTCCCGGGAAAGCCTGGTTTAGCCTGGGGTGATAGCAGCTGAGGTGGGTGCCAGCTCTGCCAGCAAAGCGCAGTACCCTGGGCTTAGGGCTGCCCTGGGTTTGATCCTCTAAGCAGTGTCTGGGTCTTTGGTGGCAGAGGCACTTCCAGGAGCCAAAGGATATCTGTCAGGGTGGGATAACTCCTGCGGTAGCCCTCTGATCTTGATTGCCTCTCATAAGGTGGTCTAATAGTCTAATTGGGTATCTTTAGTAGTCTAATTGGTCTGTCTTTATCATCTGTGGTGAGACAGCGTCTCTGGTGTCCCGCAGCTTTAGGGTGTTTAGTACTCACCGGGATCAGGTTTGGGAATGCCAGCTCCATGCAGGCAGTTTGGCAGCTCCCCTCCGTCCTGGCAGAGCATTGTTCTGCTGCAGGGCATGCCTGGGGGAGTGGGGCTGTTCCTTACACCCAGTCCTGGGTGTTTAATTCTCTAAATGTGATGTTTCTAGTATAGGACACAGGGTGAGCACTCGGCAGTTTGCAGCAGGACAGGTTTAACATCCACAAAAGCAGAGTATGGTTTTGGTAGGGCTGTGCAGAAGGTGAGGGGGTAAGGGCTCGTCTCCCATGTCCTCTCGCAATCACTGGAGGCTTTTGCACCATCCCATGATGGTTGGGTGAAGTCACACCTTCTCCCGGGGCAGTGGCCATGCGCTGGAGCTGGGATACAGCAGACCCGTGGGGGAGAGCTCAGTTTTGGTCCATTAGGAGCTGTTTTTTGCTGCTCTTGATACAGATCTGTAAAGAAAAACCCACTGGGGATGGGTGATTTAGCCAGATCTGCTGCAGGGTGGGCTCAGGTTGTGGGAGAACCTGGGGTATTCTGGTTTCAGGAGTGGGTTGAGCCATGGGAAGGGGATGGCCACATGCCTGGGGAAGTGTGGGGTCCCACAGACAGCAGTGTCCCTTTCCCCTAGCTCAGCAGCGGGGCCGTATCCTGCCTTCACATATGCGCTTTGTGTTTCAGCGCTCTCTTTCCAGATGTGGTCAACTGCATGCAGACAGACAACCTGGAGCTGAAGAAGCTGGTCTACCTCTACCTGATGAACTACGCCAAGAGCCAGCCGGACATGGCCATCATGGCAGTCAACACCTTTGTGAAGGTGAGAGGAGAGGGCTGCGTGCCTGGGAGCCGCACACTACAGCGGGTTGGTTCAGCCCACTGGTGCATCCCCGCTTTCATGTGAGGCCACGGCGCTAAGCTGCTGTGTACCCCGCTCCAAAGAAAGGAGCGAGGGCAGGTTTCCAACATCTCTCTCTTAGGGAGTAGGGGCTCCCCTAGCTCTAGATAACTGAGCAAATTTGTCCAGTAATGCAGAAGAAAAACATTTTCTTGGCAGCCGTACTGTGCCACTTGCTCTGTCAGTGGCAGCTTTGGTTGTGGGCAGCTCCCGTGATCGAACTGCCATCATGTGAGCTTACACACTGAAGTCTCTGCAGCTGAGAAAGCCTTCATGATCTTTCGGTTGGAGTTGGGAACTGAAGAGCATGTTTGTTAGGAGCCAAAATACTGCCAAAGCACTTTGTGAAAAGGCTTGGTGGGCATTAGAGCGAGTTTTGGCTTTGTAGGAAGAAAAAACCCCACACAATAAAGCCAATAAACACATTTCCTGGGTCAGGGGGCTGTTGTGCAGGGTGACAGCTGACTTCAGATACTTGGTATGAGTGACGAAGACATCCGATTCCTGGAGGTGTGTTTGGAGCGATGGTGTTAAAACTCTGTGGGTGCCAGATTGCAGAACAAGAGATCAAACCTCTCTCTTGGGTGACTTGTTCTTGAGAGACGAGTGTTAAAACCTCTAGACTTCAGGTACCCAAAGGAGAATGGAGGTCCCGAAGCCATCACTGATGCCTGTGATTCAAGGAGAAGAGGCCCTGGAAATCTAACATCCCTCTCTCATCCCCGCAGGACTGCGAGGACCCAAACCCTCTGATCCGGGCTCTGGCTGTGCGGACCATGGGCTGCATCCGTGTGGACAAGATAACGGAGTATCTCTGTGAGCCCCTGCGGAAGTGCCTGAAGGACGAGGACCCTTATGTGCGTAAGACGGCAGCCGTCTGTGTGGCGAAGCTCCATGACATCAATGCCCAGCTGGTGGAGGACCAGGGCTTCCTGGACACCCTGAAGGACCTCATCTCGGACTCCAACCCCATGGTGATTTTTTTTTGCCTTCTCCATAGCGGCTTCTCTTTATCCTAATGGCAGGAAATGCTCTCCCTTCACCTTTACATGCTGACTCCTTTCCTCCCGTGCTCCCCTCTGCTCTCTTTTTGGTGCTTAACAGACCACTTTTGGGGACAGCTGTTCCTGAGGGCGGCAGGCTCTGTTCCTTGTCCTGTAACCCTGTCTCCTGGATGGAAGGTTTCTCCGATTCCTTGGCAGCGTGTTATTAGTCTGTTCCCAGTGGGGAGGAGGCTGCCCTGGCCAGCTCACAGCAGGAGACGGTGGCAGAGGGGAGCTGGTGCTTGGCTCTGGTACCACGTAGCTGGCGGCTTTTGCCTCTGGTGAGGGTTCCCTGGCAGCTGGGCTTTGGCCAGCATTAGTCTCCCTGCCTTTCCCCAGGCGTGAGAAACTTTAAAGCCTACTTTCCCCAGGGTTTCTTTTCCCCCAGCCTTTGCTGCTCTTTAGATCTTGCCACAGGCGTAGCAGCAAGCCCAGGAGCTGCCACAAAGCAGCCTGACTGCCCGGGGATGAGGAGCTAGAGTGGGCTCCTCTGCACCAGGCACGGGGCCAAGGCTGACTCCAGCTGAACATGTGCGAACCATTGGAGATGTGGCGTGGGTGGTGGGACCATGCTGGCGGTGATTGCTCATCTCCTGAGGATCAGCTGGTGGGGAGGAAAAGCTGGTGCACAGATGTTGCTGGGATGTGAGGTGCTGATACTGAAGATGCAGCTCATCCACTTGCACCAGCTTTCCACCAGGCTGTTGAACCACATTTGGTGTTGCCTAACACTTGCTGTCACCTAACACATGCCCTGTCACCTCCGGCAGGTAGTGGCCAATGCCGTAGCAGCGCTCTCGGAAATAGCGGAGTCTCACCCGAGCAGTAACCTCCTGGACCTCAACCCCCAGTCCATCAACAAGCTGCTCACGGCCTTGAACGAGTGCACTGAGTGGGGCCAGATCTTCATCCTGGACTGCCTGGCAAACTACATGCCCAAGGATGACCGGGAAGCCCAGAGGTGAGGGAGGCTCTGGGTGCTGCTGGGGCAGTGATGGCTTCAGGGCACCACGGAGCGGGGCTGGAAAGGGGAAGGGGGACAGGCCGGTATCAACACAGCCTGTTCTTCAAATATCTTCATGCTCCTGACCCTTGGCATCCCACTGCGGGAGGTGGGACAGCGGGCATCTGCCAGCCACCGTGCCTTGGGCACAGCCATCTGGGGACTGCCGTGGTCCCGCAGTAAGCCCTGTCCCCTTGCTGGCACAGGGATTGTGCTTCTTGAGCTGCTTCAAACTGCGACCTCACCGTGCAGCAGGGGAGGACAGGCACTAGGGAGCTCAGAAAGGGGGTCACTGCAGTATGGTTTTGTAAAGACTGGGAAATAACAGTCATCGGGACACTTAAGAGCCAGTTCAGCATCTCTGGGGGAGCTCTTAAGTGCTGCTCAGCTGTCCTGCTGCAAACCCTGCCAGTGCCTTTTCTTCTTCATCAGTACTGGCAGCAACGTTTAAGCAGGGAGACAGGCTGTGATCGTTTTCTTTCCCTTCTCCTTCCCCCCTTCCCCCCGACACCCCCAGCATTTGCGAGCGGGTGACGCCCCGGCTGTCCCACGCCAACTCAGCGGTGGTGCTCTCGGCGGTGAAGGTGCTGATGAAGTTCATGGAGATGCTGTCGAAAGACCTGGATTATTACGGCACACTGCTAAAGAAGCTGGCCCCGCCGCTGGTCACCCTGCTCTCCGCAGAGCCTGAGCTGCAGTACGTGGCTCTCCGCAACATCAACCTCATCGTGCAAAAGAGGTGAGTGCCCCGGCACAGCAGCAGGGACAGCCTGGCTCGGGCTTTCCCTCTTCCCTACGGGTGCTGCTTCCCAATGCCTCAAACCCTCTGACTCCAGCGGTGTCAGGGCTTTGCCGACACAACCCGTCATGTGAGTTTTCTTCTCTATTACTTGAAATCCAAAGGCTGAGTGCACAGAATCATAAGAGTTAATGGGCAGGGAGCTAAGCTGGGATGTCCAGGAGGGGTTTATTTTAATTTATTGTTGATTTGGGGGACCAAAGGATGGAAAGGCAAAAAGCTGAGACTTTGGTTTCGTCATTAAATGTCTAGTGAAGAATTTTTGTGGGATCAGCTTGTTTCTGTGTAGTCATCCTCTTTGAATAAGTGCTGAGTCCTTTTGTCACTTTGATCTAAAATTGTGGGTGGGCAGGAGGTGTCCGAGGCCCCACACATGTGCCCCGAGCAGAACTGGCCAGCTGGAGAGCCACACTCCTCAGTGACAGCCACAGTCAGATGATTTGCTGTTTCTACCAGTTATCGCCGTGGTTGTCTATTAAAAATAGCAGCAACTTCTGGGAGAAGTGGAAAGCAATTAGTGTCCCTGGGAGCGGGAATGTGGAAGGCAGGTTGGCTCCTTGGAGCTGGACCTGGCCTGGCCCTTCCCCAGCTTAGAGAGAGGATGATCTGGTGAGAAAGGTCCAGCCTAGCCCTGGGGTCTGGGTTTGCATCCCTGCTCCCACAAGACGTCCCTTCCAACCTTGGCAGGGCAAATGTCCCCTGTTGCCTTGCATCTGGTCTTTGTTTGCGGCAAAGTTGTGCTCTGTCCCCTGTGTGCCAGCAAAGGGGAGCCAAGGGACATAGTCCGGGCGGGGGCGGTAATCGTGATATCATGGATTCCTTGGCATTGAACGGGCCCCCAAAACCTTGTGCTTGTGGCCAAGGAGCCTTATCCTCCACCAGAGCTGCTTGCTCGCCGGCTCTGGGTTTCCCCAGCTTATGTCCTTGGTGTCCTTAAGCCTTCACCATGCCAGCTCCAGCCTCAGCCAGGGACTGGTGGTTCATGCTTGTAGCTGGCTAATGGAGTAATGAATTTGCATGGACTGGGGGCATGAGCTGGCTGCAGGGTCAGGCGAATGAATCCCCATCCGTCTCCTGACCGGTGTGCAGCTTTCTCAGGATGACAGCTCCCTTTCTGCATTGCTTTGCCTGCTGGTTGCTGCCTGGGTCAGAGCCTGGAGGTGGGAGCAGAGCTCAGATCTTGCTGCTGCAACTAGAGAACTCATCTGGTAGCCATATTGGGTGTCCAGAAACCTCTGGAGAAAACCATGGTTTCTGGAAGATTTTTGATGTGTCTTTTTGTGGTCAAAGCAAAGGAGCATGTGTCTCCCTTAATCACTGCCTCTCATTGTCCTCCAGGCCCGAGATCCTGAAACACGAGATGAAGGTGTTCTTCGTGAAGTACAATGACCCCATCTACGTCAAACTGGAGAAGCTGGACATCATGATCCGCCTGGCTTCCCAGGCCAACATTGCTCAGGTCAGGGTCTGCCTGACTGTGCTGGGTGGGCACCAAGGGGTGTGTGCAGGGGGCTTCAGCCCCCGCGGGGAGGGGATTTGCTCGAGAAATCATAGAATCGCTGAGGTTGGAAAAGACCTTTAAGCTCATCAAGCCCAGCCATTCCCCTAACCCTGTCATCCCACCACTAAACCCTGGCCCTAAGCACATCATCTGCCTGGCTTTTAAATACCCTCAGGGATGGGGACTCGACCCCTTCCCTGGGCAGCCCCGTCCAGTGCCTGACAGCCCTTTCGGGGAAGGAATTTTTCCCAATGTCCAATCTAAACCTCCCCTGGTGCAACTTGAGGCAGTTTCCTCTTGTCCTATCACCTAGGCCCAGCTTTGCAGGATTCTGATGGGAGCAGCTGTACCACCCAGTCTGCTTCTGCTGGGTCACTGCCTGATTTCTCTGGTGGCTTTTCTTGCAGATGGGCTCTCACTGTCTTGTCCCCTCTGGCAGGTGCTGGCAGAGCTGAAGGAGTACGCCACGGAGGTGGATGTGGACTTCGTAAGGAAGGCGGTTCGAGCCATCGGCCGCTGTGCCATCAAGGTGGAGGTGAGGGCTGGGTGGCTTTGGGTCCCAATGGCAGCTGTGGATAGGCACGGCATTGCTCTCCAGCACGTATTGGACGAGCTGGAGGTCATTCCACGCAGGGGTTAGCACTGCTCCAACAAGCTAGAGCCTTTGTGGGCCTGGGGATGAGCCACAGTTGTTCCACAGGGCATGTATGGTGTGTAAGGAGGGTATTTCATCCCCTTACCCTTTGCCACCAGAGCTGTTTTCGGATCTCTGCCTGCCCCATGCTCCATTGCAGACCCAGCTGCCTGCAGTGGATGATACAAGTGGCTTGTAGGGGGGACTGGGAGGGAGCTAATCCCTTACGAAGGGGCCAGGAGGCTTTGCTTCCCCTCAGGGGTAATTTGAGGAAGGGGATTATCACTAACCTTGCTGTGGCTCTGTGTGGCCCAGGTAGAGGCAAGCTCACAGGCAAGGTCGTGTAGCTTTCAGCCAGCTGATGCTTCACTGGCTTTACTGCAGAGCATCCTCAATCACAAACAGCTCGACACCAGCGAGCAGGGCACTGGTGAGAGGCAGGAGGAGATGTGATGGAGCTGGCTCAGGCTCAGGCTTTGCCTCCCAGCAGGTGCTGAGCTGGTCCAGCTTTGCCGCTAGAGTGATCCCTCCCCTCCGCAGTGAAGCCAGCCTCTCCCAGGGGGATTTATTGCCGTGACATTAGCTGTTTTTCCCTATTAACAGTGAGCCGTGTGGCTGTGCAGATCCAAACTAAGTCATGGTGCAAGATGCTGCTGCCTTGGCAAGCCAAGGTCTGGGCTCACTGCTGCACTCCTGGCAGCCAGTGGCCTGAAATGCATCCCATGGGAGCAGCGAGCAAGCAGCATGGGGCAAAAGGAGGCTCTGGGAGCGTGCAAGGGGGCTGAGGAGGGGCCAGACCTGGATTAAAGGGGCAAGAAGGGGAGACCACACTTGTGCATCCCCCCATTCTGGTCTGGGTTGGGTGTGGAGGAGGTACGGAGAGGATAAGGCAGCAAGGAGGGGGTGTGGGAAGGGCAGCAGAGGCTTTGGACAGGGATGTAAGAGCATCGCTGCTGACTGACCGAGTCCCTCCGACAGCAATCGGCCGAGCGCTGCGTCAGCACCCTGCTCGACCTCATCCAAACCAAAGTCAACTATGTGGTGCAGGAGGCCATTGTCGTCATCAAGGACATCTTCCGCAAGTACCCCAACAAGTGCGTGGCAGTGGATGCTCCTGGTCCTAGACAGGCTCTTCTGGCCTGGAGCCTCCCTGCGGTGAAAGTAGCTTTGGGTTTTTTGCTCCTCGGGGCTGTGATCATCGGTCAGTGCTGCCCCAAGAGTTAAGCTGGGGGCAGGAAAGCCATCCCCCACCCCCTGATGGCAGTCCCAGATCCAGAGACCCAAACGGACAGAGCTGTAGCTGTCAGAGACTTTGAGGTCCCTTGCATCAGCAGAAACAGTCTCTGGCTCCTAATTAAGCACTCCTGATGCTGGAGCGAGGCTGGCAGGAGGAGGGGGGAGTGTTCCAGCTGAGCCAGGATGAATGGGCAACTGCGTGATCAGGAAGTCATGCACTTACAGTGGTAATAAATACTAATGAAGTGAATTAGTAATGGACTAATCTGCACGAATAGTCAGTGACTCAGGGCTGCTGCAGAGAGGACAGAAGCCAGATGAGTGGGGCTGAGAAGTTAATTCAGCAGTGGGGCTGGCGAGCAGGGGAACATGCTCTGGGGCCGGAGAGGGATCGGCATGGGCAGTGTCACGTCATGCCACAGCCCTGGGGAGAGGGGACAGCCCCAGGCAGGCAGCTGGGGCTCTTGCCCATACCCTTGGCAATGTCCTGGTTCTGCTGAGGGTGGTGGGACGTGGTTTGGAGTTAGAGTGGAGCTGGGACTCGGGTTTCTCGCTTTCAGTGAACATGTGTCCTCTCTTCGGGAAGGTACGAGAGCGTGATCGCCACCCTCTGTGAAAACCTTGACTCCCTGGATGAGCCTGAGGCCCGAGCTGCCATGATCTGGATCGTGGGAGAGTATGCCGAGCGGATCGACAACGCTGATGAGCTGCTAGAGAGCTTCCTGGAGGGATTCCACGATGAGAGCACCCAGGTGTGGTGGGATGGGGGGACAACCCCCTACGCCATGGGGGGGTCTGGCCACCAGCAGGACCAGCTGGTTGAGGGGTGACGCTGTGACAAAGTGTGTGCTAATTGGAGCCTAATGAAGCAATTTGCTCTAGCAGGGTCGTGAAGGTGTTTTCCATGCGGGTGCTCAGGGCAGTGGTGTCCCACAGCAGCTTTGGGTGTAGAACATGGCCCGTGAAATGCCACCATGGTGGTTTCCCAAGCACTTTCCTTCCTTGATAGCTGGGAAGGACCAACTGGTTGTTCATCTGTGCCAGGACAGGATCAGCCCTTTGGAGCTGGAAAACAGAGTCAGATGGCTGAAATGAGCAGCAGGATGTGCCTGCCCCTTCTGCCAGGGCAGCTGAGGCCAGTGGTTTTGCCTGTGGAAATTCTAGGGGGTGTGTGTGTGTGTACATGTGTGTGTGTGTTCCATCTATGGAAACTTCCTACAACCCCCTGTGCAAAACATGATGAAACTAAGTCACTGTGAACAGGGGAAAGTCAATAAATGTAAAACAGCGAAGCCAGCCATCCTGGCCACCCTGTCTCAGGTCTAGAGGGACCGTCGGAGGTGAATTGCTGCTGCTTATCCTCATGAAAGTCAGGAGATGCTCTGGCCCTTGCCATTGTGGGACCGTGTAACCTGGTCCCAAGATCTTGCCCAGTAACCTCTGTGTCAACCTGTGGCTCTGATGGGCTGAGGGTGCAGTAATCGGCTTGAAATGGGCTGCAGACCTGGCTGGGAGCCACACAGGGTGCCCTGACACTTGTCACCACTGCTCAAATGGTCACCGTGCGTTTGGTCCCTTGAAAGGCAGGTTGGGGCTATGTCCTGGCAGCATGCAAGGGAAAAAACGATGTGTTTTTACACAAAAATGGCGTGAGCTGCCTGTCTGTCTCTCCCTAAGCCTGTTCCTCTGCCCGCAGGTTCAGCTGCAGCTGCTGACGGCCATCGTGAAGCTGTTTCTGAAGAAGCCCACCGAGACGCAGGAGCTGGTGCAGCAGGTGCTGAGCCTGGCCACGCAGGTGGGTAATGGCAGAGCTTCCCGTGGGCTTCGCCACCCCCCAGAAGGCAGTGGGAATGGCTTGGTAATGCAGCGCCCATGACAGGAGGCAGAGAATTGGAGCTTATTTCTGGGAAAACTGGCGGGTATAATG
>NW_009260350.1:3205355-3206756 GCF_000687185.1 Egretta garzetta | reverse complement strand
GACGCGGGTGCAGCAGGTGCTGAGCCTGGCCACGCAGGTGGGTAATGGCAGAGCTTCCCGTGGGCTTCGCCACCCCCCAGAAGGCAGTGGGAATGGCTTGGTAATGCAGCGCCCATGACAGGAGGCAGAGAATTGGAGCTTATTTCTGGAAAAGCTGGCGGTTATAGTCCTGGAGAGTGAGGACACAGTCTCCGGTAGCACAGGAGGCATCTTGTGCTGTTTTCCCCCTAAGGCTGGTGTAGCAAAGCCTCTGTACACCAGAGGTGTGACATAAATAGCTTTAACTTTTATCCCTGTGATCCCTCTAATACTACAGCAGGACTTAGATGGGGCCAAGATGCTTTGAGTTGCTCTGTAGTAGCTGCAGCCCCCCCTGCCCGATGGCTTCGGCACTAACCCCTGTGCTTCCTGAAGGACTCTGACAACCCCGACCTGCGAGACCGTGGCTACATTTACTGGCGCCTGCTCTCCACCGACCCCGTGGCTGCCAAGGAGGTGGTGCTGGCAGAGAAACCCCTCATCTCCGAAGAGACGGATCTGATAGAGCCGACGCTCCTGGACGAGCTGATCTGCTACATCGGGACGCTGGCCTCCGTCTATCACAAACCTCCCAGCGCCTTCGTGGAGGGGAGCAGAGGGGTCGTGCACAAGAGCTTGCCCCCACGAACGGGCTCGTGAGTATCTCCGCTCCCCCGGGGTGACTCCCTACTCCACGCAGGGACTTCCAGGGCTGGATCCATGAGATGGGCAGGTCAGATGTTGAGCCAAGTGTCTGTGGGGCTGCCACAGCCACACAGCACTCTGCAGAGCTGGCTGCGCCTGTTGTGCTCAGAGCTGAGCTGAGGGCCCCCTTCCCAAGGGGAGGTTCTCCTGTAGGACCAGGGCTGTATGGATTCAGTACTGTCCTTACAAGGCTGAAGGACTGATCCCAGACCTAAGTGGAAGGTGATCTTGATGAGAATGTGTTGAAATGTTGGGAGCCGTGCTGGGACAGGGTGTCCAGCTGAGTGACCCCTAGCCCTTGCGTCTCCAGCGGGACCTGTTGGCTCGGCCGGAGCTCCTCAGCATCTCATATCTCTCCCTCACCCTTCCTTTAGGAGCGAGAGTGCCGAGAGCCCTGACACAGCCCCAGACCTAAGTGGAAGGTGATCTTGATGAGAATGTGTTGAAATGTTGGGAGCCGTGCTGGGACAGGGTGTCCAGCTGAGTGACCCCTAGCCCTTGCGTCTCCAGCGGGACCTGTTGGCTCGGCCGGAGCTCCTCAGCATCTCATATCTCTCCCTCACCCTTCCTTTAGGAGCGAGAGTGCCGAGAGCCCTGACACAGCCCCCTCAGGGGTGCAGGCAGCAGAGCAGCCGGCCGTCATCCCCACTCAGGGCGACCCGCTGGGTGACTTGCCGA
>NW_009260350.1:3200045-3204169 GCF_000687185.1 Egretta garzetta | reverse complement strand
ACCTGCTCTGTGCAGATGGGTGCTGTGGACCTCCTCGGAGGTGGCTTGGACAGCCTGGTATGTCACAGCCCCGCGCGCTCCTTCCCCAGTGCCCGGCTGCCTTGATGGCATCATGCTGGGCTAGGTGCTGGCTCCTGTCTGGAGCAACTGGGGACAGGGTGGGCTTGTCCACCTGGAGACACCTGGGCTAGTATTTTCCTTCTACAGCTGGTGAAGGCAGAGGGGCACTGCACCCTAATTTATCTTGTCCTCATCAGATGGCTGGCGTGGGGCGGGGGGTTAGTGCTCCTGAGTGCTTTTTCTCTCGGTACGTGAGGTCTGTGTAGATGCTCCCACTGTACATGCTGTGCTGCAGGGGTGACTCCTCAGCCTGGGTCCCCCTCTGAACCCCAGTTAACCCCCGGAGGCACCCATTAAACCACCCTGTGGGGTTGAGACGTGCCCACTCCCAGCCCGTGGGGTGCTTTAACGGGTATATCCTGCACCAGGAGATCGGGAGGTGACAGCTTGTCTTCCTGGGAATGCAAACCAAGCAGCGATTTGGCTGCAGGGTAAGGAGGGATGGAAACCTCCGCCTGGGTGGGACTGCCTGCCCTGTGGGTGCTGGCAATGATCTGGGTTTCCTGAAGGAAGAGAGTTTGGAGTTTTCTCCACTGTTCATAAAAGCCAGCAGAGATCCCCTAGGGGAGGCAGCATCGCTGTCTCTTCTTCTGCTGCCTCTCCTGGTCCGTAATCCCCCAAGTGCTGCCCTGGCCCTTTGTGGACTTGCAGGGTTTGGTAACGGCCCAGCGCTGAATGCAGGGACAAGAGACCTTGGTCATGCTCTATCCTTGGGCTCCAGGGCAGCCACGGACGGACAGATGGACGGGTTGGCAGTGCGGCAGGACTAACTTCTCTTCCCTCCTCCCCTTCTCTTTTTCTCTGTTTTTTTGTCTTTTCTCTCCTGCCTTGTCTCTGCATGTGGCTGGCTCTTCTCTCCGCCTTGCCTGCTTCTGCTTGGAGATGGGGGACGAGTCGGAAGGGGTATGGATCAGCCCGTTTCTTAGTCCTCTAGCCCATGCGTAGCCCTGCTGCCCGTGCCAACCCCCAGGTGCCCCCGCTCCCCTCGCGCAGCCTGAGACCCTCATGTTTGGTGCCCCAGCGACACCTCTCTTCCCTCCGGGGACAGCCAGGCCCCCAGACAGCTCCTGGCACGCCAGGTCTGGGATCACTGGAGCAGTCCTACTGGCTCTGGGCCCTCGCTAGCCCACACTGATGCTTTTAGAGAGTGCCCTTGATGGGGCATTTTGCAGGACCCCTGTGCCCTTGGTGTGCTGGCCCCTGCCCCTGCTGATGCCCCTTTCTTGTCTCTTGCAGCTGCGAAGTGATGTGGGAGGCAGCCCTGCCGTGAGTGTGCCCTCGCACCTGAACCCCTCTCTTGCCCTCTGCATCCTCCTCCTCCTCCTCCTCTCCCCCACCCTGTGGTGCCTCCCATAACCCACTCCCTTGTCCCCTGCAGATGGGTGGCAGCGGCAGCTTCACACCAGCACCCAGCACAGCGATGCCTGCGAACCTGGGGCCACCCCTCGGCAGCGGCCTGGGAGACCTCTTCGACCTCACCAGTGGGGTTGGGACTCTGTCGGGATCCTACGTGGCACCCAAAACAGTGAGTGGGACAGCCAAGCCCCAGTTACCGGCTTTCAGCAAAGCTCAGGGCTGTGGCATTAAGGGGGGCAGAGACCCCCTCGTGCCCGCTCCATGCTGCAGGGCCTCCCAGGGGGAGGTGGAAGATGAACCCCCTTTTTCCTGGCATGGTGGCAAGCTGAGTGAGGGTGGTGGTCTGCAGCTGGAGAGGATGTTACAGTGCTTGCCTGGGCACAGGGATGCAGGGCAGAGGCGGTCTGCCTGTTCCCCCGGGTGGCATGGAGCCCTAAACAGAGGGGTGAGCAGAGATCTGTCAGGTCGTGTCTCTGATTTTGCTGCTGTGCTGCATCCCTGTGTGTGGGGTGAGGTTTGGAGGACTCACCAGCCGCATCCTGCAGCCCTGGTTGGGATGAGGATGACCGTGTCTGTGCTGACAGTGTTGGTAGCTGTGAAATGCTCCTGGTTTACAAACACCCTGCGTGGTTCTGCCAGGCTGGAGAGCACCAAAGTGTTTGCTTTGGGTGAAAACCCAAGGGTTTCTTGTCTCCTTAACCCAGGTCTGGCTCCCTGCCATGAAAGCCAAGGGGCTGGAGATCTCTGGCACCTTCAGCCGGCAGGTGGGCTCCATCTCCATGGACCTTGTGCTAACGAACAAGGCTCTGCAGGTCATGTCTGACTTCGCTATCCAGTTCAACCGCAATAGGTGAGGTCCCCCCCCTGGGCTGTGTCAGCAGCGACCGGTGAAGCGTGACACTTCCGAGCTCAGCCCTGGAGTAGTTGTGTGCGAAGGGTGGGAGGAAGGGGCCGTGAAATGGCTGCAAGGGCTGGGAACAGCCTCACATGATGACCCTTCTCTCTCTGATGGCTGTGGTGGTGATGATCATCAAACCAAAGCCTCTAAGAAGTTGACTGAAGAGGCCATTCCTCTGGGGTCTGACCACTGCCCTGTTTGTCCGCCTGGTGAATTGATGCTTCCATTTCCCTAAGAGGGATACAACAAGGGATGGCCCTGAGGGAATGGGGCAGGAACGCTGAAAATGGGTGTGAGTGTGTAGGAGGAAGGGGTGAGATTTTGGGGCTACCTGTTATTGCCCCAGGTTGGACAGGGCAGGAGCCAGCCTGGTCCTTGTCCTGGATGGTGCAGGGGCAGCAAGATGAGCAGGGTTGTTCCTGGGGTCTGGGTGGAGGAAGGCAGAGAGTCCTGAGGTTGGCCTGGAGCGGGTGGGCAGGGCCTTCTGCTGTCAGCCACTGCCCCCGGCCCTGACGGCCTGCCCTCCTCGGCTGTCCCCCCAGCTTCGGCCTGGCCCCAGCAGCTCCTCTCCAGGTCCACGCACCCCTTGCCCCCAACCAGTCCGTGGAGATCTCCCTTCCACTGAACACAGTCGGCTCTGTCATGAAGATGGACCCCTTGAACAACCTCCAGGTGGGGAACACCGGGGGTTCTCCCCTCCTGGGGAGCTGGGGTTGGGCTGGGGGGTGCCCTGGGCTGGGTTGTGCCCTGGGCTGGGTTCACTCCCTTCTCTGTGCTCCCTTGGGAGGGAGGCGTGACAGCAGGAACCAGGCGAGAAGAAACGTTCAGCTCATCACCTCTCTGCTGTCAGAGCTCGGTCTGACTCCGATCTGACATCCAGCTCCACACAGATTCGTCCTCCACGGAGGAGGAAGATCCTCGCTGACAGCAGCAGAGCCGAGCCCTGGCTGAGCATCTGCTCGCACTGTCCCAGCGCGGGGGGAGATGGTGGAGCTGTAGCTCCCAGGAGGGGAGGGGAAACCAGGCTAAGGGGGTGCAGCCCCAGCAGCTCCATTTCCCCTATGCCCTGGGGACAGTGGCAGCCTGGGAGTGCCCTGGCATGTGGGGCATGGATGCTGGCCTCTCCAGCTCCTTCAGGCAGCTGCCAGTCTCTTGCCTCTGCTGCTTGCTGGGTGACACCTGGCTCAAGAGGGATCAGTGGTGCGGTGGGATGGGATGCCTGCTGTAGGTCAGAGGAGGTGTTGATGTCCCCATGTCCTTCCGTCCCAGGTCGCAGTGAAAAATAACATCGACGTCTTCTACTTTAGCACCCTGTACCCACTGCACATCCTCTTTGTGGAGGACGGGAAGATGGGTGAGTTGGAGCATGGGTAGCTGTGACTCCTGCAAGGTGCACTTCTGCCACCAAGTCTGTAGGTGCCATCCAGGCCCCTGAAATCCTTCCAGCCATGTTCCCAGCCCTGGGGATGGAGCAGGGAGCTGTGGGGAGCCAGATAGCCCTGGCACTCCGGAGTAGACAGGGACACTGCCGTGCCAGTATGACCAAGCTGTGGCAACCTGAGATGGCCTGAGCCACCTTCTAACTCCTCACTGCCAGGGAGAGCTTCACTTGCTGGTTATTTTCCCTTCTGTGGCACTCACCAGCCTCTTTCCCGAGGCAGGGTAGCTGGCTAACCCCCCTAAAGCGGGTAGCTTTACTGCGGCTGAGTGAGGCTGCTCTTGCATAGCCGATGGAGTGGGGGGTGGCAGC
>NW_009260350.1:3196138-3200016 GCF_000687185.1 Egretta garzetta | reverse complement strand
GCAGCGTGTGGCCTGTGTTGTACCACCTTTGGGAGGTGGAGGGGGCAGCCGGTCTGGTGGCTTCACTCTGTTGGTTTCGTTCTTCCCTGCAGAGCGTCAGATGTTCCTGGCCACTTGGAAGGACATTCCCAATGAGAACGAGGCCCAGTTCCAGATCAAAGACTGTTCTTTCAACGCAGGTGGGTCCAAACCCTTCAGAAGGACTCGGCTCGTCTTGTGGCTGACTGCTGGTCACCAGCTTATCCCAGTTATCCCACCCCAGGCTGTGTGGAGACAAGAGCTCCTTCCCCCTGTGCTCACCCCCTCATCTCCAGGAAGGAGCTGCTGCTTTGCTTGCTGTTGGCTAGTTGTAGAAAGTTGGCAGCCTCAGAGATGCTCTGCCTGGTAGGGGCAGTTGCTGTGCCCACCCTGGCATCAGCCTCTGGCAGAGAAGCTGAACTGGAGCACACAGCCCTGACGCTGCCCAGCCTCACAGCAGCCTGCCCTGGCCAACCCACGGGCAGGGCAGTGGCCCCATGCTCGCAGGCAGAGCAGGCAACCGTGGGCAGGAGCTGGGGCCAGGCTCCCTGGTGCCTCCTCGCTCCCCCGGCTCCTTCTCTGGGAGGTCTGGTGCCAAGTGGGACATGCAAACGCTGGGCAGGAACAGCCAAGTCCTTTCAGTCCCGCTGGCAGCAGTGAGCTGACCTTTATGGAGCGAAGCGGGGCGGCTCCACTTGTGAATCGAGCTCTGGGCTGTTGCCTGCCCTCCCCAGGGAGGACCTGGGAGCCCGGCTGAATAGAGCCCTTCTCCTCGCTGCGTGGGGACGGTGGGTTTTGGATGTGCTGCATCGCAGGGTGGGGAGAGGGAGAGAAGGAGGAGGTGGGGCAGGAGCAGGTCCAAAGGGAGCTGATGCGCAGCCCGGTCCCCTGCCCCGAGTGGCACCCGCAGCAGCTCTCTCCTCCTACACAGATGCCGTTAGCAGCAAGCTCCAAGGCAGCAACATCTTCACCATTGCCAAGAGGAATGTGGAGGGCCAAGACATGCTCTACCAGTCCCTGAAACTCACCAATGGCATCTGGGTGCTGGCAGAGCTCAGGATCCAGCCCGGCAATCCCAGCTTCACGGTACGCCCCTTCTCCCCTGCCTGCCTCTGAAACAGCCCCTGGGGCATTCTGAGCTGAGGCTGCTGCCCACCCTGCTGCCCACCCCGCCTTCCCCACTCTCTGCTTGGAGCTTGGGTTGGGCTGGGTGGTCCTGCAGCACATCTGCAGTGGCAGGACCCCCCCCCCGGCTGCTGTCAGTGCCAGCTCCTTTCCCTGTGCCAGTCCTGGCGTCCCTCTCACACGGGGAGGGTGAGGTGCGGTCTGTGCTGGCTGGCTGGGCTCTGCAGCAGCACTTGGTCTCCACTGAGCTGCCCTCCTTGCACTGGGGAGGCACCGTGCTGGCAGCAAAAGGAAGGAGAGAGGTCCCAGCCCACCAGCACATCTCCATTCAAATAAAAACCCCAACCCCATCCCCTTCTTGGGCCATCCCTGCCTCTGCCTGCATGCTGGGCAGCCCAACTGCAGCTGCAAATGGCCTTGGAGCAGAGGTCTGTGCTCATGCTGGGCATGAGCTGTCCCCATGTCCCACTTTCCCCGGCTCCTGCCCCACCTTCATCGCAGCCTGTTTTCTTTGGGTTGGGACGAGCTGTGTCGCCTTGACTCACCTCTCTCTGTATCTCCGTACCTGCTGCCTGCCTGCCCTCGCCGGCCTGCCCGCTGTTGCAGGATTTGGAGGTTAGCAGACCGGTTTTTACCCCGGCTTTGGGCTGTCTTTGGCTGCTGCCTGGTTATTTCTCCCCTGATGTTTTTACCTGCCTGCTGGCTGCCCTGCCAGCCCTGTGTGTCTCTCAGTGCCTCTTGCCTCTCCCTCCCGGCAGGGCTGGCACGAGGCCGGTGCTGAGAGCGGAGCTTTGCTGGGAGGTGAATGTTTCAGAGGGTCAGGGCATTCCCTCCACCCTCCTGGATTCACTTGGGATGAGGATAGCTGCAAACCCTTATCCCGGAGGATTCCCCGCTCAGCACCCCTGTGCTGAGCGCTCCCTGCTCGCCTGCTGGCTGAGGAACTAATTAATTTCTGAGTCATTTAATATTAAATCTCTGAGCAAATAACTGAAGGGGGCTTGTACCGCTTAGGAGAGGAAGATGCCTTTGGGGGAACCATTCACCCTCGAGCTACAGGCAGTGAATCAAACCCCAAGAGACGAAGCGTGCGCTCCTCTGCCTGCCTCCCTGCCTGCACTGCATGTGGCTGGCTGCTCCTCGACTGGCCGGGGGGAGCACCAGCAGCCCGGGGAGGGCGTTTAGGGGGCTCGGTGCCTTTTAATATTTTGTATCCAGCTGAAATAAGGAGCTGGGGCCACCCCGAGCCCTGAGGGCAGAGCTTTGTGCTTTGGGGCTGGTGGCTTACTGGGCGTGGGGCAAGATGCTATCACACCCTCTCCTCCTCTCTCTCCACAGTTGTCCCTGAAATGCCGAGCGCCAGAGGTGTCCCAGTATGTCTACCAAGCCTACGAAACCATCCTGAAGAACTAAGGTGCTGCTGCAGCCTCTCCTCCTCCTCTCTTCCCTTTCCCGCCCAAGGAAGCGGGGCAGGACCCGTGTGCATGTCTCCTCTCCTTCCTGCCGGGGAACCAGCTCCTGGGAATCTCCCTCCAGCCCCGGGGCCCTGAAAAGGGAGCCAGTGCTCCCATCCCTGCAGGGCTGGGGTGGGTGGAGGAGGGCAGTGGGGGTCCCAGCCAGTCCCTGCATCCCTGTAGAAATCTGTGTGTGAGTAATGCGGTGTCCTCCTTGCTGATGTTGCCCCACGCAAGAGCCCTGTTTCACCCTCTGGGTCCCTGTGACTGCTTCTTTTTTTACTGACCTGCTGCCTGGAAGGGGGCTGTTCTCCTCCTCCCCTGCAAAAATCCACCTCCCTGCTGGCACTGGGTCTTGTGTCTACCCAGGGTGGTGTCTGAGGAAGGGTCCAGCGCTCCTCCTCACTGGGAATAGCACCCTGGGACTTGCTCTGAGCCTGTTTGGTGTCCGTCAGCACCCAAAGCGCCATGGGGTTGGGTAACTCTTGGCTCCCCCTGGAGCCCTGGCATCTCCCTTCCCCTGCAGCAGCTCCTGCCAGGCCCTGGTTTTGTCCCCTGGTGCAGGAGAGCCAGGGGTGAGCCCCTGGCCCTTTGGAGAGGGTCTCCCTGCACTGGGAGCCATTTCCAAAGGTCCCAGAGGGGCCTGAGGATCTCAAACTTGAGCCTGTACTTCAGAGGTGCAGTGAAAAAAAGGGCTTTTCCAGCCCCATCCAGCCCCCACAGCGGGGCCGGGAGGGCTCTGAGCATCAACTCACCCTGCCCTTGCCTCCCTCTGCCCTCCAAGCTGGGGCAGCCGCCCCCCTCCCCAGCCCCACAGCTCCCCACTGGGTGCTGGAGTGGGTGTGCCGCCTCCCCCTGCAGTGACAGTGCTCCTTGCCCCCCAAAATAAAGCCATGGGTCACCCCTAACTAGAAGCGTTTGGTGCAGGAAGTATCTAATATATAAAATATAAATATATTGTATGTTCACTCGTTTTAAGCGAACAGTGAATAAAGGTGACATCTGCCCAGGGAGATGCTGCTTCATGCCTGAGCTGCGGGCCGGTGATCCCTAGGGCAGCAGGATGTGGTGAGCTTCCTCTCGGCAGTGCCCTGCCCTCAGCAGGGAGGAGATCAGCCCTCTCCAGGGCTCCTGGCCATGGCCTCTGGCTCAGCAAGGCCTGAAGCAGCAAATTGCCCGGAGCTGGGCCTGCGGCCAGGGGAAACGGGGCCTCTCTGGGACAGGATGGCCCGGGAGGAGGTGGAGTGGCAGGGCCCCGGGCCGGCCCCCGCTCCCCCCCCT
>NW_009260350.1:3194352-3196093 GCF_000687185.1 Egretta garzetta | reverse complement strand
CAGCCCTGTGGTGGTGCCCAGTGCTGGGGAGATGTTCCTGAGCCCCTCCTGGGGTTAGGGATGTGCAGCTGGTCCCCATGGGGTGACAGCCCTGGTACCAGGCACCCTGCTGGGTGCTGTCTCTGCTCTGGGACACCATAGACCAGCCCTGCTCCCAGGGGAGGTGCATGGCAGGCACCTGGGGACCACAGGGGCCACCCTGTTTTGGGAACCCTGAAGTCACAGCAGGATGGCCACCACCTAGACCCCATGGTGACCCACAACCTACCCAGCCCTTGGGCAGCGCCAGGGCTGGGCTGTGCCCTTGGGGTGAGCAGCTCTTGGGTGAAGGCTCCTGGACCTGGAATGCTTTTGCTCCAGGCAGCCCTAAGGGCTGTGAGGCAGTGGAGGGGTCCCCATGGGTGCAGAACATGGGGGCTGACCCTCACCCTGGCTCTTCCCTCCACCACTTCCCCAGCCCCACAGTCCTTGGGCTCAGGGGGTCTTGCATCCCTCCTGCTCACCACTGGCTGCCCCTCAGCAGGTCCCAAACCCCCTGGAGGGTCTTGCCCTGCCCCCCTCCCCCCCCAGGACAGAAGACTGGACACGGTGGATCAGCTCCATTGGTCTTTACTGGCTCGGGGGAACACGCAGGGCTGGAGGGGCGGGGGCCTGGGCAGGCGGCTCCAGGCACAGCCCCACCCTGCCCTAGGGACATCAACAGATGCTACGGACATGGGGGAATGATGGGTGCTAGAGAGGAAGGAGTAACCCCCCTGCCCTGAAATACAGGTGCCAATAAGCTGCATGTCCCCGAGTCCTTGCAGTTGTGGAGAGGAGGAAGAGAAAAGAAGAAAAGAAGAGAAGGCCAAGAAGAGTAGAACATGACATGAAGAGGTGGCCAAGAAGAGAAGGAGGAGGATGACGCGGAGATGACATAAGAGGAGAAGATGACAAGAGAAGGGGGAGAAGGCCAAGAAGAGAAGAAGATGACATGAAAAGAAGGTATCAAGAGGAGAAGGCCAAGAAGATGAAGAGAAGGCCAAGATGATGACAAAAAGAAAAGAAGAATTAGGAGAAGACGGGACGAGACAAACATCAGAAGTGAGCGGTTGGTTGCTTTCCAGCCCTGTTCCCAGGTGGCTGGGATGCAGCTCTCCACTCTGGCCACCACCACTGTGACTGCGCCATGGCCACCCCCCATGGCGCTGCTCTCCATGGGGACCAGGGTGTGTCCGGGGCCCTTTGCACCTGGCTGGGGCCAGGGGCTTCTGGCAGACCCCAACCCCAACTACCAACAGTCACTGAGCGAAGGGGTCCCGGCTCCTTGGCCATCGCCTGGCTGGGGCCTCTCCACACAGGTGCCATCGCCAGCAGCAGCTCCGTGATGTCCCCCGGGGAGGGGGGGTGCTGGGGGCTTCTCCCTGTCCTGCTTGCCACCCGTGGCTATCGAGCTGGGCGTCTCATGGCCAGGCATCCTCGTCCAGCCCCTCGTGCTCACGCGGGACCCAGGGGGGGTCCAGGAAGGAGGAGAGGACACTCTGCAGAGCCCCCCAGGGCTTGGGGCTACTGGTGGGGGGCTGAGGGGGGGCTGCCCCATAGCCCCGTGGGGTGGGGATCCGGGAGGGCTTCTTGTGGGGCTGCGTGTCCAGCCGGGGCTTGGCCCAGGGGCGCGGGGGCGGTGCAGGGAGGGAAGGCACGGGCTCAGGGACCCCCGGCAACCCTGGGGGGCCATCTGCTGTGGCAGGGGTCTCCTCCGTCT
>NW_009260350.1:3192622-3192922 GCF_000687185.1 Egretta garzetta | reverse complement strand
GGGAAACCCCACGGCCGCGACCCCCAGGGCACGGGTGCGGCTTTGCCATGGTTTTGCCTCATGGAAGAGGAGCCTGGGGCCTTCCGTGGGGCTGAGGCCTGCTGTGGAGTTGGGCCTTGCCGTGGGGCTGGGCCCTGTCATGGGGCTGGGCCTGTGAGGCGGTGGGGGTTCCCCCAGCTGGGCTGGGCTTCCTTCCCCTGGCCTAGGGCGACGGCAGTTGATCCTCCCATTCCCCCCCTCACCCCTTCCCAAAGCAGCAACCATGGGTGCTCTACCTGAGCGTGCTGGCTGCCCGTGGTT
>NW_009260350.1:3190936-3192530 GCF_000687185.1 Egretta garzetta | reverse complement strand
TGGGGCTGGGGGCGCAGGGTGTGGGGGAGAAGCTCCTGGGAGCTGGTTTTTGTGGGGAGAAGCCCGGGGCTCGGGGCTGGGGCAGGCGGTGAGCTGGAAATGGAGATACCGAGGGTCAGTGTGGGGCACCCCTCACCACCCACCCTCCTCCTCACGTCCTGCTGGCACCTGGCTTTTCCAGCCAGGGTTTCCCAGGCTGTGGGTTAATCACCTTGGGAATTTTGGCCAAACCCCTACCTTTTCTCACCCCCTCTTTTCCCATTTCAGCTGGATCAGCTCCCTGAGCAGCCCAACCCCAGGGAAAGGAGCCCAAAGGAGAGCCAGGAGCTGTAAGGTGGGGTGGCACCGGCCATGAGGGGGGGTGGGGGTCCCTGGGCCCCAGCATGCCTGTACTCACAGAGGGAGGAGCAGCGGCACGGGTCGTGCTTGTCCAGGTAATGTTCCAGTGTGTCCCAGCCGCCGCCAACCCGCACCATCACGTGGCTCCTCAGCACCTGCAGACAGCTCATCACCAGGACATGGCCCAAGGGGGACCATTCCTGGGGAGGGGAACAAAGGGGCCCCCAGGTCCCCAACATGGGGCACCTTGTGCGGAGTAAATTCAACCCAGGGCCCACCCCACCATGAGGTCCCTCAGGACAGGGTCCCACCATGCCAAAGGAGGAGAGTGGGGAGTCCCGGTGAGGGGCAGGGGGACGATGGGACGAGGGGCGCGGTGGCGGCTCTTACTCGGACGAAGATGAGGGTGCTGGAGTCGCCCACTTTGTATTTACCCTCGGAGACCTTGACCATGGGGAACTGGGAGGGGCAGGAGCAGCAGCCCAGGATCTCACGCCCCTGCCAGCAGAGCGGGGAGAGGTCTGTGGGGCGCGGACCCCCAACTATAAGGCCAGCCCCTATGGATATTGTGCAGGCAGAGGGCCCACAGAGGTGAGGAGCCAGCTTGGTCCTGGCCTGGCAGCTCCCCTCCTCCTGCCCATGCTTGCCCCCGTGGGCAGCACCGCTGCCTGTACCTGCTGGGAAGCAGCTGGGTGGGTTTGTGTGGGAGCCCAAGCCAGCAGCTCCCACCGCAGCCCCGGGCAGTGGGGAGCACCCACAGCACCCACACACCGTGGGAGAGAGGCCCAGGGGGCTTCCCACGGCCAGCCACCCTTGTGCAGGCTGAGAACAAGCACAACTCACTTCATCTGCCGCCAGCCCCACTCCCCGGAGCCCACCTGCTCTGGGACCCCTGGGTGTGGGGAGCTCAGAGCCACCCCAAAAATGGGAAAGAGAAGGGAACACACCCCCCCGCCCTGCCAACCCTCAACCACGGGGGATTTGCCCCCCCCAAGCACCCAGCTGTGGGCCAGGGACCTCCAGTGCCCCACTGCACCCCACAGCCACCAACAGAAAAGGCTTAAAGCCCTGTATTTTTTTTTTGCACCCCCCAAACTTTGACATCTGGCACCGACAAAAAGCCAGAGGAAAGGTCTGGGGGGGCCAGCCAGGGGACCCCCCATCTCCATGGGGCTGCTGGAGCAGCCGTCCTGCCTGCAGCCTGGCCGGGGCTGACGTCAGGGATTAGGCAGGAGGCGTGGGGGGAGGGCGGGGC
>NW_009260350.1:3188775-3190225 GCF_000687185.1 Egretta garzetta | reverse complement strand
CCCCGTCCCCGTATTAATCCGCTGCCTCGCACGTGGGCCGGATCCTGCACCCAGCCCAGCTCTAATCCCTCCTGAGCCTCCTGGCCCTGGGGTGTCGGGGGGGTGTCCCTGCACCCCAGCTTGTGGAGGGGACTGCCCCCCTTCTCGACATCCCAGATCGTGGCTGTGAGCAGCCAGGATGTCCCCACGTCAGTCTGTCTGTCCCCAGCCCCGAGGTGCTGGGAAGAGGAGGGCTGGATCTGGGCAGGAGCAGGTTCCCGGGGTGGGGATCAATGTGTCCCCCAGCTGTGGGAAGGAAGTGGCAGGGGCAGAGGTGCCACCCATGTCCCCCCTGTGATTATGGCCATGGCCACCAAAATAACCCATCCGGACAGGCTCCACAGGGGCCTGGCTGGGCAGCTGAGGACCTCCCACGGCCACTGAGAACCTGGTTGGGCGGGTGGAGAAGGACATCCCACGGGCTGCAGCCAGCCCGTTGGGTGGACAGAGAGGACCTCCCACAGGCCATAAAGCACCCGGCTGGGCGGCCAGAGAGGCCCTCCGATGGCCGGAGAGCCAGATGGGACCTCCCATGGGCCACAGAGCAGCTCATTGGTTGGACAGAGAGGACCTGCTATGGGCCAGAGATGGATGGGACCTCCCATGGGCCATAGAGCAGCTCTAGGTGGACAGAGAGGCCCTCACCCATGTGCAGGGCTCCCCGGGGTGCGCGCCTCACCAGCTCATCCAGGTTCTTCAGGTCACAGAGGGCGATGGGCCGGGCCCTGCCGGGGTAGGCGGGCGCCTGGGGGTCCTGGTGCTCCTGGCGCGTGCCCAGTGCCCCGTAGGCCGTTTGGTCCCTCAGTTCCTCCTCAATCTCCTCCTCCATCTGGATCAGCATGGGGGCCAACATGCCAAACTTGGAGCCCCTCCTGGCCACCTCCAGCAAGCAGAGGACAAAATTCTTCTCGTTCTTCTTCAGCACCAGGTCATTGGTCTCGAACATGAGGACATCCTGGATGCCTAGGTCCTGCCGGCACCACTGGATGAAGTTGGAGACGTTATCCCGGGCGATGAAGGAACCGGGCACCACGTTCTTGGCCTGGAAGACGACCTCATTCCGGGGGACTCGCATAGGGGCAGCCACCTCGGGATGCCGCTGCTGGAAGTCCAGGGCGATGCGGTTGACGTTGTTGGCATGCCGGCAGAGGTGACAGCCGGTCTCCAGGCTCTCCAGGAAGGTGTCCACCTGGATGTCCAGATCGTAGAGGGTGTTGAACCACTCGGCCAGATCCTCCTTCATGGCCTCCAGGTACTCCTCGCTGGAGCGGAAGGGGCGGATGCTCTTGGAGGCGGCCGACTGGATGTGGCTGGGGTGGGCCATAGCGGGCCACCTGCTGGGGGGGCAACGGGCACTGTTACAGGGAGGGTGGGGGGCAGGGGAGACACACCCCCACACACCCCCTGCAAC
>NW_009260350.1:3186714-3187547 GCF_000687185.1 Egretta garzetta | reverse complement strand
TCCCCCGCCGCCGGCGGGGTTGGGGTGCAGGACGCTCGCGACGAGGGGGGGCGCGGGCTTTGCTTGTGTTAAACAACCGTTATTAAAAGGGGAGGGGGGGGGGGCCAAAAAAAAAACTATAACGCGGCACGCTACCGTTGAACTCGGGTTTTAATGTTTCTGCACAAACGGTGAAAAATACTAAAGTACAGACGAGGAAGAGTCATAATGCTGCGGCCAACATTATAAATATGGAATTATAAATTTAAAACATTTTCTGGTTTAAAAAATAAATCTGGTAGTAAATGCAGCTCTGCGGGGTCCGTCGCTAGTAGGGCCGGTCTCGGCGCTCCTGGCGGTGCTCGCCCCTGTGGGGGGAGAGGCCAGGTCAGTGGCTGCACCCCAGGGTCCCTCCCTCGCCCCCCACCCATGCCGGGGGATGGGGAGGGAGCGGGGTCGGGCTGTGCCCCCCGCCCTGCCAGACCTCGTCCCCCGCCTGCTCCCCGCACGTACTTGTCCATCTTGCCCGGGCCGCCACGCCGTCCGCCTCTGCCTCCCATCTGTTCCATCAGGGGTCCCGGGGGGCCCCCTGGCCCTCCGCCTCCTCCACCTCCTCCTCCTCCTCGCCGCCCGCCTCCTCCGTAGCCACCTCGATCCATACCCCGGCCTCCTCTGAATCCACCTCGGTCTCCGCCGCGGCCCCCTCTGAACATGCCACCGGGTCCCCCGCGGTCCATGAGGCCACCTCCTCGCCCACCTCGCAGCCCCCCGGGCCGCCTCCTACCGCGGTCTCCGCCTGGGAGGGAGGAAGAGGAGGCTCAGGGGGCTCCAAGGGGAGAAGCCAGCCCCCACCC
>NW_009260350.1:3175463-3186415 GCF_000687185.1 Egretta garzetta | reverse complement strand
GCTAATTAACGCCGGGAAGCACTGCTCGGCCGCAGAAGCGAGCCAGCCGGGCGGCAACACCAGCTCTGCCTCCTGGCTCTGGGCTGGAGAAAAGAATTTCCTTGGAAAGCCCCAGAAATTTATTTTATGGGTGTGTTGGACACGGGCAGCACCTCGGAGGAAAGGGCCAGGCCCCCTGGCACCAGGTGAGTGCTCGCCTGGAGCTGCTGCGACGAGCGGCGCGGGATACTTACGGATTGTTCTGTCTCCACCTCTGCCTCCCATCCGACCCATGGGGCCGCCGGGCCCCCCTGGGCCCCCAGGCCCCCCGGGACCTGCAAGGAAGGCTCCGTTAATCCCAGCAGGCACCGGCCACAGCGCCTCCGGCCCTGCCCTTCGCGGGGAGGGGGACGGTTACCTCCGCGGAGGGGGGGAGGCATTCCCCGCTGCTCTCGCGGGGGCATCCCGCCTCGCATGCTGTTCATCGGGCCCTTCTTCCGCGCGAGGGTGACCTTCAGCTTGCTCCCCTGGAAATCCTTCCCTAGGAGGAAAGAGGAGGACAGGAGTGTCACTCGGTGCCGGGAGCGCCCACTGCTCACCGGACCCCAGCATCACACACGACTTTCCGCGGGAGGCACCGCTGCCCCCAGCCCTTGATCACAGAGAAAATTTTACCCAGGTGTTGAACGCAGCAGAAGGGCAAAATCCCAGCCACGGGAGGCAGTGAGCAACAGAAGCCCGGGCAACTGAGGGCGACCACAACCCAAGCACCGCGCTTGCCCATTCCAGTTAAACCCAGAAAGTTCTTAGGCCAAAGCCTGAGCACCCAGAGCTAGCCTAAGCGACTACGATCCTCCAAGAAGTTCTTAGGCCTGAGCACCTAGAACCAAGCCCGAGGCGACTACGATCCTTCATGCATCGAGGACAGAAATGCCAACTTCAGTCAGACAAGAATTTCCTTCCACAATGGTGAACAACGCAACCCCAACCCCCCCACCCCCCGCTGCGTACTCACCGTCAAACCACTCGACGGCCGTTTTGGCGGTAGACGGGTCGTCATAAGATACCGTGGCATCTCCTTTTGGTTTGCCGGTTTCTTTGTCAATGTAAAGGTTTATCATCGGCTGCCCGGTCCTCTTGTTCATCTAGGGGGACAGCAAATGTCACCTTGAGTCACGGCCCCCCGGAAGCGGGGACAAGCAGTGTCTGGGCAGGGAGGAGCAGGCAGTCCCTTGCCGACCCGTGGGAGCGTGTTCCTTCTCACCTTGACCACACCGCACTGCTTGAAGAAGTCTGCCAGGTCCTCCAGGGTCACATTGTCACCGAGTCCCTGCACGTAGACTGAACTGTTGTCCGAGTCCTCCTCGGGGTCCATAGGTGGGCCTAGGAGAGAATTCCCAGCATCACTGCGGTGAAAGGAGGGGCAGAGATAGAACAGAATGGAGCGCTTTTTGTCACGTCATCCCCTTGGCCAGCCGTGGCTTTGCTCTCAAGGAGGGGATTTACAAAAATGACCCAAAACCCCAGGCGCTGAGTGCGGCGAGGCTCCACCACGGCGCTGCACCTCGCTGCCGAGGTGGACCTGCCTCCCACCAGAGACCCGGCCAGCCTGCGGGGAACCGGGTGGTTAAACCGGTCGGTTGTAACGGGAGCCACCCAAGACGGGATGGGAGGAAGACCTTCGAGCCCTTTTGGGCTCCCGCACACCAACATCCCCCCCACCCTAGCTTTCCACAGCAACTTTCCAGCAGATCCTGGAAGGCTGACGCACAACTTCCAGCCACGCCTGCACACCGGGAAGGAAAGAGCTGCATGGTGACTGGCCAGGGGTGGCACAAGAGGCGGCTACTGGACCAGCGCCTATGAGCTCTGGGCTAAGGCTGCCCGAAACGAGCTTTCTGCTGAGGCCAAAGCCCCCCCAGCCCCAGCAGAGAGGGGTATCATCTCACAAACACGCGTGGGTTTCCACCAATCCAGCTGTTCTGATGAATCGGGAATCGAGAAATAAATGGCCGGGAAGAGACCGCAAATGGCAGAGCAGCCTCACGCTCCCGGGGAAGGACGCGCCATGGGGCTGCAGCCCTCGTCCAGAGCGGAGAACAAGCACGCAAAGTCTCAATTTCATGAATTTGGGAGTGAGTCCGAGCAGTTCTTGGCATTTACCTAAATCAAGGTCCGGTCCTTCTTCCATGTGTCCTGCCAGTCGGGAGAGAACGGTAAGAAGCTGTGTTAGTGCAGGCCTTGCGGGCTGCAGAACCGACACACACAACACTAGCTACTACCAACCACCGTGCGATGGCGCTGGGCAGGCTCAGGCTGACCCGCATTGCACAGAACAGCAGCAATGCACCTTTACGTGGCGGTGGGGTTGCTAGTTCTTAGCAGCCTTTCAAAACCATTAACCACTATTACGCTTTTTTATTTATTTTTTTTTTAACGCTTTACCGGGCCAATCGGTTTTACGTTCGTTACTAAAAAGTTACTTTACAAAACAAAAAAATATTATTAAATCCAAACCATTTATTTTCCCCAAATTACAGAAGTGGTTGCCTCAATTCTTTCATTCACCCTGTGTCCTGTAACCGCATACCCCTGGCATTGCCGGCAGTACCCATTACAGTCTCGGTGCATATGTCATTTTAACCACTTAAAAGTAATAAAAATTACACTTTGTTCTAAAAACTGACTGCAATTTTTTTTTTTTTTTAACACTATCCATTGTAATGCTCAAAAACTTACCACCAGGCTTATTGAAGCCACCTCGCTCTCCAGCGCTGCTGGGGGGATAAACGAAGAAATGAAGGCCTTTCCCTTTACAAAGCCAGTGCCGCTCTGAGCCTCTGCGGCTCACTGGGAAGAAGGGCACTGGCTAAAACATCTCCAGACAATGCATCTGTCTCTCTCTCTCTCATCTCGGCACTATGCCTTTCTTCAGGGCAGCTCGCTCAAATTTCTTTTACATATACGCAACCTCGCTTCTCTGGTTTTAGACACCACTTTTGCTGTTGGTGCCCTTGCGTTACTCGTATGGGTATTATCAGTGCAATACTTGGCCAAAAAAATATGGTTTTGAGCATTAAAAATTGGTTTTTTTTGTTTTGGTTTGGTTTTTTGCTTCAGAGAAATCATGAGGTCGTTCGCTGGTCAACTCCCTCCCCTCTGTGTGTACATAAAGGTGCACCCTCAGCCTCTCGCAGCAGGAGAGCGAAACCAGCCCGCGGGTCCCTGACATTAACAGTTAAAAAGGAAGGAGACAGCCACACGCGATACCTAAACACAGTTCAGATGACATTTCTGCTAAACCCTTCAGTATAAAGCCATACATTCAGGTCGCTATTGAACTTAACAAGTCTCTGCGGAGGGAGAACTTACAGAGTACAGCGGGGGCTCGAAGGCCTGGGGTGCAGCTTTGTGGACACAGACCAGAACAGAAGATTTTGGCAGGTGCGCCAATGCAAACTCGGGGCCGCAGCTTTTGTCAAAAAGCTTTGGCCAAAGTGCTTCAGCTAAGACCGCTTTAGAGCGCTGGTTAATTAGGAAAATGCCACCTGAAAAGGGATTTTGGCATTTCTTGCTCTTTTTGGAGAGACAAAAAGCTGTTTGGAAGGAGACGAGCAGAGGAGGGAGAGCACCGCCTTATTTTCTAGCAAGTATTGCACCTCTAATACTGGAAAAAAAAGAGCCGTCAATACAGAGTTCCGAGCTGTTGCATGCAGCTTCGCCTCCTCTCGTTAAAGTACACACCATTTACGTAATGTCGCTCTTTTAAACACATACGGTTACACTTTTTAACGTTACACAATTCTATAGTATACCTCCCCTGGCTTTATTACCAAACAACAAGTACGCAGTTACCAAAGTTACAGAAGGATTCCGTTTATACAATGAGTACATTTGGTTAAAAATATCCTATGTATATTTTTCCTCTCCATATGGACACCGTGTCTAGTCCCACTTTTCATTATGCTGCCGGCTGAGTACTGAGTACGGGTACTTTTTAAGTACTGAGGTGTATACAAGGCTCTCACTTTGTAACCTGTAGCATATAAATGCGACAAAGCATGTTAAAAAGTTTCCATGTTTAACAGCCAATGAAAATATCAAATAATTGAGTCAATGAAAAAGGGCACGTTAATAACATCGAGCTCCTTACCTGCCGGAGACACTGAAATCCATCACCACAGCGTGCTAAGAAGGGCCGAGTTCCCCTACCTGCCCCTTGGCGTTCAAAGGAAGGCCGCCTTTTCCATGGACAGCGGGAAGCCTGCGTCCATAAAGCAGGGTGCCCTTTGCCATGCTCTAGTCAGGCGGAAATCACTACGCACGCAATTTAAGCTCGGATTAAGGGTGCGAAATTGGAGACAGGTGACAAATCTTTTGCATGAGCAGCTCCGAAGGGGCTAGAAATTTTAAGATGTGATGATAGACATTTCAAGTGTCTACATCTACTTTAAACCGTTAAAAAGAGATAAATACATCATGGGTGAAATCTTTATGCAGAACCACGGAACTCTGTTCCACTTGAGCCAATTCAAGCCAGATGTGTTCCAACACAAGCCGGTCTTTTTCTTCTAGTTCCATACACCAGCAATTGTATTTCTCCGATAAAGATTTCATGCCACTTCAATTCATTTCGACAGAGCTATGCAGAATGAGACTATCAATTGCCAAACTCCACTTGCCACCAGGTTGTAAAAGACCTGCAGACATTGCCTATGGAGGAGAAGCCGCGATTCCGGCTGCCCTGCCGAAGTATGAGGGCTAGCGCTGTGCATCCCATGTCTCCAGTGCGCACCTAGGGACACTCTGCATAGCTCTGAGCGACGGGTGCGAAGGGATGGAACACACACAAAGCTACATCTTCCTTCCCTGAGGAGCCTTTGGGATTAGTCCTCCTTCCTCGCCCGCTATCAAAAACAAACATCACATCAGGGAGACGCTGCTGGCCTGAAGGCGTAGGCTTACCAAACCAGATTTTGCCATCGGTTACCATGGCCAAACTGATTTAGACCACCTGAAAGCTCCGAGGGGGAGCAGTCCTGGGAGCCGAGCCAGCTCTCTCTACTTTCTCGGGCTCTTCCTTCACACTCCGACCAAGCTCTTAAGCGTTCTGGCCGCTCAGAGTCACGGCTTCAACAGCAGCAATCTGCCCCAGGCGTACGCTCACAGACGTAGCTCCGCGTGCTACTGCTAAGGTGAAGAGCCTGATGGCAGAACACGGGGCTGACAGAAGGCTTCTGCTGGGTACATACCTGAGCTGTCAAGATCCCCACTATGGAGGCACAGGGAGTGACTCCCGGACCTGGTGGAAGGTTTGTGTGTGTTCGATCCGGAGTTACTGTTAAACCCCACAGAGGATTTCACCTCTGCGCGACCACGAAGGGAGCTGAAAGTTCCAGGTTTAGCAATACCCCTAATTCCCCTCCCGGGGCCCAACCAGCTGCAGGACAAAATAAAAATAAAACCACCATAGATCCTGCTCCTATTTCCCCCTAGGATAATATTTCCATGGATTAGAAGCAATGCTGCTACAGAAATGTTCTCCATGGAAGTACCGTTGGGAACATCAACCTTTCAGTCCCTTCTTTCCATTTCAAATCCTATGGGTAAAACAGAATTAGATAAAAGGAGAAAAGATTTGCTCTTACCCCATTCCACCGCGTCCTCCTCCCCGCCCACCTCTGCTCATGCCTCCGCGATCATATCCCCCTCTTCCCCTGCCCCGGTTATCAGGGCCGCTCATATTCCGGTTCTCTCCTGGGCCTGAAAAGCCTCCAGATTCCTGTCCGTATACGTTCATGCTGCTAGGATGGTCCTGACGGAATGAGCCTGAGGAAGTTTGTAACAAACATGTTAGGGAGCTGCAGGCACGAGTGGGTTGAAGCTGCCTGTCTCCTTTTAAGCCCTTTTACCTGCCTTCAGCACCCATCCCCTCGCTACAGCGCTTGCAGCAACTGTGGTAATTTAAGGGGAGATGCTTTCCGTTTGCAGAATCAAGTTTTGGTTTAGGCCCTACCCATCGGACTCCTGCAGACCTGCCACCTGGCCAAACAGAATCGTTTAGGCCAAGCCTTGCCCACTCCAGCCACAACAGTATTTTCCGCTTCTGCATTTCTCAACTATCTGGCAGCATCATGATTCGCCATCATACCAGGCCAGCCCTTTTTCAGTGAGAAAGGGCAAACCCCCATGCTCTCCCTTCAACGGAGCTGCAAGCTTTAGACCCAAAATAACGCCAAGCCGCCTCCAGAGACAGCCCACCCTGCAAGGGCAAGGGAGCCTGACCCTTTCCTCCGCAACCACACGGCTCTGCTAAGCACACTCACTCTGTTGGCCGTAGCTGCTGCTCTGCTGGCTGTACTGGCTTGGGGCCTGGCTGTAGGATCCCGTCTGGGGCGGGTAACTGGTTGGCGGCGGCGGCTGCTGCCCGTAGCTGCTTTGCTGGCCATAGCTAGTCTGTTGTCCGTAGGTGCTCTGTTGCCCATAGGTGCTCTGCTGGGAGTAAGTGCTCTGATCGTAACTGCTTGGCTGCGTGGAGGAATAGCTGGAAGAGAAAAGCATTGAAAAGATGGAAAGATGAGCGGATTCGCTGGCAATGTACATTAGGCTGCAGAAGCAGCTCACACTAGAAGGTAATGCAATTATAAGCCATATGTACTCTTGTAAATCGTTTAAAAAGGTGAAGTCATCCTATGGAGGCTAGCCCGGGGGCAGGAGGCAAAACAAACCCAGTAGACTGCTAAAAGCAAAATCCAGGTGACCCTTCGTACTTCTAGAAAGAGGCAGAAGCGCCAGGGCAAAAATCAGTGGCAATGCAAGCAGCAGTCTCCCTTTCTGCCTCGGCACTGAAACGTTTTCAGCCGATGGATAATAAATCAGTCACCCCTCAGGCATCTCAGGTTTTGAGGATTTCAAAACACACACTTCAGAAGTCAGCGTCAGCATATTAAAGACACCTAAGGGGATGGCTGCCCAGGGAAGGGGTCGAGTCCCCATCACTAGGGGTATTTAAAAGCCGGGCAGATGAGGTGCTTAGGGCCAGGGTTTAGTGGTGGGATGGCAGGGTTAGGGGAAGGGTTGGGCTTGGTGATCCTAAAGGTCTTTTCCAACCTAGATGATTCTGTGCTTCTATGAAGAGGTGAGCCCCTTCTCAAAGCCACATGTAAGGAGGCAGCAAAAGCTCACTACACCACACTCCCTAACTAGGAAATTGCTCAAAAACATTTGTCATCGTTACACCTTGCTACTGCAGGTGTGCACGCAGACACACTTCTGCACTCAATCACAGCCGCATCTTCCCTACAACAAGTACACCAGTAAGAACCACACCTCCCTCCTCCCAGGCCACCAAACCTCCCTTTACATCTGTTTATTTAAAACCGCTTTTGCCCCAGCTAACCCGAAAGCTCCCAGGCCAGCTGTGTGCGGCTTAGCCCGCTGGGAGAGTTACCTGGTAGGAGGATAGGAGGGAGGCGCGGTGACCGGCTGCATAGGGTAGCTGGCAGGCACCTGAGGATAGCTGTAGTTGCTCTGTCCGTACCCTAGACTGGGCTGGCTGTAGCCTGTCGTACTCGATGGTGGCTGGCTGGTCTCTGCTGGTTTGCTGCCATCCTGGGGTCTACAGAGCAGTATCGAACAAGAAGGAAACATTGGTGCAAAATCCCACCTCTGGTAGCAGCGAAGGTGCTCAGATCCCCCCCTCCTGAAACAGAACGGCTCTGCCTAGGGGGTTCAGCCTGGAGAAGAGGAGGCTGAGGGGAGCCCTTAGCGCTCCCTACAACTGCCTGACAGGAAGGGGGAGCCAGGGGTGGGGTTGGGCTCTGCTCCCAGGGAACGGGCGATGGGATGAGGGGAAACGGCCTCAAGTTGTGCCAGGGCAGGGTTAGGTTGGACATTGGGAAAAATTCCTTCCCCGCAAGGGCTGTCAGGCACTGGACGGGGCTGCCCAGGGAAGGGGTCAAGTCCCCATCCCTGAGGGTATTTAAAAGCCAGGCAGATGATGTGCTTAGGGACAGGGTTTAGTGGTAGGATGGCAGGGTTAGGGGGACAGTTGAGTTTGATGATCTTAATGGGCTTTTCCAATTTAAACGATTCCATGATTCTACCGAATTCTTTGGTTACAAGCTGGCACCGCATCGGTGTCCGTCACCCTGGCAGCAGTTCACATATACTCATTAAACACTAAACATTGTAGCACCTGCTGACTGGGTATTTGCACACTCCCCTGCCATCCAGAAAGGCACAGGCAGTGTCCTGAACAGAGAGCACAGAGCACTGCAGCTTCTGTTCACCAGCCGCGTTGTGAAACTGAAGGTGAGGGATTTAGACTTTGGCTCTGGAATTGAGTGGAGGATGTGAAGTGGCCAGGAAAGCGGACAGCAGCACCGCCCCTCCGTTCGAGCTGGTTTTGCACAACGCTTGGAAATTACTAGCTCCAAAGCAGCCAAAAATGTTGTCAGTTAAATGTACCATTGTTTGCTTTAGAATCTAGAGCAAGCAGATATTGCCCCATATATGTTATCCGATGAAAGGGAAAGGATGTTGGGGGTTGGACTAGATGACCTTTAAAGGTCCCTTCCAACCCAAACTCAACTCTGTCTAGTATTAACTCTCAAGGCCTGAAAATAAAGAGAACCCTCTGCGTGTGACTCGCATGTCCCTTCTTTTCACATTTGTCCCATACTGTTGATAATCTCCAAGTGTTTATCAGAACAGAGTAAGAAGAGTTAAGCTCCTTTTGTTGTACAAGCTGGGAAAAAAGTATTTTAAATTATGTCAGGATTCATACTTACAATTGTAATCTGACAGATACGGACAGAGCTGGGCCAAGCTCCGCCTTTCCTTACTGGAGTGGTTGCTACAAACATGAGGTAAATGAATAAAGCCAGTTTTATTCACTACTAAACAAGTTTCCGTTATGTATTTTAAATCTTTCATATCCTGAACAAACAATTCAACTAAATATACTGCTGACAGCGCCCAGACACAAGCGATTTGAAAAGGAAATTGTCTGCAGCATGTGCATCCACTCCAGAAGTCACAGTAGGTAACAGTATCCTGCCTGACCCTGTGACTCAGGATCAGATCAGACTGGCCTGTTTTCTGTTCCACATCCTGAGTCAAGAGCCCATTTTTGTTGCTTGGTGGCTTTCCTCATCTCCCAGTAATGGCGCTGACTCACCGTGCAGAACCTACCTACGCAGCTTCCCCCAGCCCTGCAACGTGACAGGGTTGGATGCAGCAAGAGCCAAGCTCAAGCGCAACAGGCAGAGAAAAGGTGTAAGCAAAACCAGTGGGCCCCAGTCCAGCTGGTGGTGTGGAACCAGATGTTACCTTGTGGGAGCAGATGCTGCTGGCTGCTGCCCGTAGGCTGGGTAGGCGGGCTGGGTGCCGTAAGCGGACGGTGCTGCGTAGGAAGCCTGGGTGGTGGTAACCGTAGCGGTGTTAGTATCGTAGGCGGCTGTGCCGTACCCCTGGATGGGCTGACTGTACGCTGGGGGGGCAGTTGGGGTGGTGTAACCTAGAACAGACGACAGCCTCATCAGATTAGTTTGGCGACCTTCACCCGTAATGTTTCAGACTCCTGTGGACAGTTCATCAGACTTCGGGAACAGCACCGATTTTACTGCTGCAAAAATATCACAGATAACCCCAAACCAATGCACTAAGCCACACTGCCCCTTCGCCTTCCTCGGAGAAACCCCCTGCCCTGAGAAGCCTCAGCCTACAGCCTCAGCTCTACCATCACCCTGCAAAACCCACGCTCCGAGGAGCTTTTTGGAAGCCACCCTTCGATCAGCATCCAAAGGCTGTTTGTTTACAGCTACCAAAGCTTGCAGCTAACATAACAGAGCGCACACAGGGCAAGCTGAGGCATGCAGCGTCTTCTGAAAAGAGGAGGACTAAACAGAGCTCCCGTTAGGCCTAGAGTAAAAGAAATGCAATCGATTTAGGAAGGATGGTCAGCTTTTTTTGCAAAATGAAAGCACAAAATGGCAGCAGGCTGACTTGACAAGTCTTATTCCAAACCAGTAATTCTGGAAACAAAAGCAAAGTGCTTCACATTTGCCTTAAGAGAACAGTCAAAAAGACACGTAAGGTAGCTCCTGATGTTTTAGGTACCTTCACCTTTCTTAGAATTTCAGCGTGTTTTAGGTAAAAAGCTCAGAGATCATACATTTATTTCTGAGCAATTTTACATGAATATCCAAGATCCCAAATGAGCTCCATTTAAATTAATCCTTCCAGCAGCCGCTTCTGTATGATCTAGCCAACCGTTTGGCTTGTCACAAAGGTGAACTATAGATCTGGCACTAACGCGGTGGCTTTTTAGAGGTAAGAACCTCGCAAGCGGGTTTTCAAATTACAAAACGGGGACTTACGTGAAAAAAGATGAATTGAAAATTTTGTCAGCAAAAGCTGCCTTACTAAAAATCTAGAACATTGATTGCCACAGAGCAGCCAACTGGTCTCAGCCTTACTGATGTGATCTTCATTGCATCCATTAACAGCTTCTCCATCGCTTCTTATTTTTAATTAACATAGGACACTTGTGACACAGTCTTCCTTCTAATTACACAACATTTTAGCAAACTGTGCTGTATCTTTTTATTTCAATTCCCTAATTTGCAAAACAAATGTACTTCCAGCAGAATACAGCGTGCCCTCTCGAAGCACTGCGGTACTTCCACATCTCGCTGACCCTGCTACAAAATCAGGACCCTTCCCGACGGCGCTCTGAATCACCGAGCGAAGAGGAAGAGAAGCAAGAAGAGGAAGTTTCCACAGCACATTAGTTAAAAAAAAACCAAACAAACTTCAGTTTTCTGTCCCAAGTGACACTCTCGAGTTTTCTGGTTAGCCTCAGGATCCTGATGAAGGGGACACAAGTCTGTCCAATCTCGTCACCTGCAACAGCTAGCCTAAAAGCCCCCACTCACTCCCACAAGCCTCATTCCTCCTGCCCCGGGACC
>NW_009260350.1:3169140-3175450 GCF_000687185.1 Egretta garzetta | reverse complement strand
CCCCCCTCCCGCTGACCCCCCCAGCCTGGCTTCCACGTCGCAGGGCTGCCAACCTGGAAACATGAAAGCCAGAGAGTAAGCTCACCTCCCACTGAGAAATAACTTGCACGAACTGCTAAGCAAATCAGTTTTCATGGTCATTACTGCTTTTTGCTGAGAGGTTCTCTGAAAAGCAAAGTCCTGTTCTGAGTGTTGCTGAGCGGGGTGAATGGGATGATGCCAAACAGGATAAAATGAGCGCGATTTTTAGAGCCTCGCACAAATTTGTACACTTCAAACACTTAAATGTCAGCCACCACAGCATTTCCATAGAGAGCACCGACACCAGAAGTTAGAAGAATCCTTATTTGAACCGGCTGAAGCCCAACCACATATTAAAAAAGCCTGCTGTTTGCTAAGTACAGCCTGCAGTAAGTGCTGCTGAAGCCGCAGCCTTGCCCTGGGCTGTTGTCGTCAGACTTGGAGCCACAGGGTGCTCCTCCCACATCTGGGCCCCCTTTCCCGGTAGAGTCGCTGGCAGCGCTGACCTCTCCAAATCAAGCAAGTGAGCAGGTTTGCTAACACCTGGCCCTGCACAGGCAGTGGAATAAAAAGGAAGGGAAAAAAAGAATAAAAATCCGGAATTGTAATGCTTTGGCTCTAGATGGAGCATTGTCCCTGTTTTGCACCAAAGAAAAAGGCATGATTTCACATCCCACAGGTCTAAATTTTCATTTCAACAACTTAGTTTAGGTACTGTGAAAATCCTCAAGAGCTGTATTCTTGAGGGGGGCATTTACATCACATCACTTGTCTCTCCTCACCTCAGCAGTTAGCAAGAAACATGGCGAGTCTGCAGAACAGATACTGTAAGGAAAAGGTAACGGAAGAACTTTGATAACCTGCTTAAGAAGCCCAGTTACACGGCTCGGTTTCCTCTCAGGTACTCCTCACGTATCCAAGCCTGCAAGCAAAACCCTTATTGGAGTCCAGGAATTCTTCAGGCGGAGGGGAAGCTTGCAGGATTCAGTCCTCAGAGAACATCAAGTTCAAGACTGGATTCAAAGAGATTGATTCTGAAACAAGCAGGCTTCACGTCTGCTAGCAGATGTTTTTGAAGGTTTCTCTGATGCAAGCAGTATTAAAAACTACCCGTGGGGTCCAAGAGCCCAAAGAGAGCCAAACTCCAGTTTGGCGGGTCTGGAGAAGGGGACGCAGAGGCTACCTTCTCTCTGCTCTATTTCGGTGTAACAGATTATTGTGGGAGCCAAGACAGCTGCAGGTGTGTTCATTCAAATTCTAAATACAATAGAAACTTCAAATAGACATAACCCTAAATTTCACAGGTAAAAAGAGAAGTGGGGGCTGGCTGCCTTTAGAGAGTAATTCCCACTTAGGTACTTAAAGGTACTTAAAGGAAATTCATACTTGGACATTTGAAATGATATCTTTGCCCCCAAACGACATTGTTAGAAAGCCAATAAACCCTAACAGATGCAGCTCTTTATTTACTCTTGTAATTCATGCTTGTACACCCCAGTGATTAAAGAGCAAACCACAAGCACAGATCTGACAGTGCCGATTAAGCCCCTAATCCAGTTGCCGTCCGGGGAGCTGCAGGCGAGCCCGCAGGCTCCTGAAGGCCTATTCTCCCTAACGAAGTGATGAGGTGACTCCAAGACACCTTTTCCTGAAGCCCCGGAGAGGGAAGAAGTGCAACCTGGGCGGTAACACTGCCCTTTCGATGGAAAGGTCCCCTGGCAGGTTAAACCAGCCCTCGTCTGAGGCTCTGAGGCCACCAGGGAACCGTCTCTGCTGTTCCTGCGGAGTCCTGAGGGTGTATCTGTGCAGGATTTGAATTTCCCTGACCACAACGGCATCTTACTGCAAAACCAGGCTGTTAAGACAAAAAAAGGCACTCTACTTTTAAGTAATTGCAGACATCCCTCTGCTACAAAAAGGCGATGCCTAGGAAAAATAAATTGAGATTCAACAGGAAAAACTGCATGTCTCTCAGGGAGTAAAGATGTACGCCCCAGGCAACACCCCCGGCTTTATTTAGCATGAAAGGCAGAGATTGGGAGAGGGAGACAGGCTTTAAGCACCATCAGTCTCATTCACACAGCTCCAGCTCCTCAAGGAGAGGCAGGTGTAAGAAGAATAAATACAGCCTGGCACTCTGCCTGGAGAGTAACGTCAACAGTTCTGCCACAGACCAATGCTACGCGGATTGAGGCAAATCATACTTGAAGGTCTGATATGATCTTGTTTGACCACTTCTTGATTTTTTTTTGATTAAAGGAAAAAAGCTTTTTGCCTAAAAAAAATTCAGCTGTGCAGAAAAGGAGACTAATATTAGTATTCCTCCAGCAAATACGCTCTTAAGGGGCAGGTAAACCTATAAACAGTGCAGCTTCCCGTGACCCCTGCAGGACTGGAGTCTGTAGTAAGGATTAAGGGACTCAAACAGGAGCAGTTTTGGAAATCCACAAATCCTTTTTGCTGCCAATTTATGTCCATGTACTTCTAAATGAAAGGAAAAAAACCTGTAGCTAACTCAAAGCGACACCGGTTAAAGGGTACTGGCTCCCATTCTGCAGGACACACACTAACTGCCAGCCAGGAATTTCCCTCATCTGTGTAAAGATGTCCAATACTTTAAGTGCAGTATAACTGCATAGACATTTTCTCTCCACCTCTTCCTTGTGAAGCATTCCCCGATGGCTTCTGTGGCCAGATACCCTGTCCTGGTATTCCCTTGCTTTGGGAAGTATTTCAAAAAGCTCCCACATTTATGATGTCTCTTATAGCAAGGGATGAATCTGCAGAACATGGTGCCCGGCATTACTTGGAGGAAAATCCATTTTCTTTTTCAAAATCTCCTGAATATTCAGTCCAAATACACCAGAATTGAATGGTGTCCCAACAGTTTCTTTCAGACATTAAGACGCTCGTACGTACAAAACTCCAGTTCAAAGAGCACATGTTGGAATTGCTTACAGCACATTAATGAACGTGTGACGGATGCGTCCACACTGGAAATCCAAAGACAACATGGAACATGCAAAGGCGGTGGTCAGGACGTCTGGACATGTCTAACCATGCTGTTTACCCTTTAGGAAATGGGAGGACAATGGGGTTAGATTCACCCGAAACGTCTTGGCATGGCTGTCATTAGCACTCGGAAGTTTAATCCATAAAGTACGCCGCTCGGAGACTCTACAGAGATGTGGGGATGGCAAACAGCCCTGCAGCCTAAGCAAATTTTACTGCCATTGTGTGTGCACTCTGATGCTGGATGTTTTTAGCACTAAAACCAAAGAACACCTAAAGGGTTAACACCACAAGTTTAGACAGGATGAGACGGCATTTTCCATGCAAGAGCGAGCAGGATAGTCAAACCTGTACTGGTCCCTTCTACTGTGGCAAGCACAAGACAAAAAGTAGAGGGTGCACTATCAGAACAGGCATACTCCACTGATTTGATTTTCAGACCACCCGAGTGCTGAGGACACCGGTTCTCCCAGAGCACGCTGCCGCGCAGCTCACGTTTGCTTTGCTCTAAGCAGGGCACGCTCTACAGCCATGCTTAGTTCCACAGCACGAACCAGCACCCAAAACGTTCCCTGAAAAATGAAACAGGCGTGTTTGTTTACTCCTTTGCAGCCCACCCACAGCTTCCCATCGTTTTGAACCGCCCTTCACTCAAGGCAGGCTCTTTCCACAAGAAGCCCTTTCCACAGCAGAGCTGCCCAGAGGAATTCAGTGTGGTTTGGGCCGGAGTTCCCCAACGCAGGCTTGAGCTCAACTTTCTCCCCAGGATAAAGCCAAGCCTTGCAGGCACGCGTGCTCTTACCGGTCGGAGGCTGCCCGTAGGATGTTGCATATGCAGTCTGCCCATACGTCGCAGTTGTCTGGGGCTGTGTGTAGCTGACGTCAGTGGGTTGTCCATAGGTTCCGTAACTCTGTTGCCCGTACGTCTGCTCCAAAGATGATACAAATTTAATTCATGAACAGAAGCGATTCACAGGTGTCGCAGAGATATACACATAGACCGTTTCAGTGATGTACAGACCAGGGGATCTGTGTTACCTGATGCACTGAAAGCAATCAGAGTCAAGCCAAGGCTACTGTGAAAGTTTGGGCGCTACTGCAAATTTCAGCTCAGATCTGCAATGACGTTACAAATGCAGTTTTTCAATGCCAGGACTGGAGGGGCAGCCTCTTCCATTTTCACAACACACCTCTGCTCTACATAAAGCAAAACATGAAGGTGTCCAGCTCCTCATAATTGCCTGGGCATCCATCAACGCTCACAGGTACCTCCTGAGGGCTGACCCGAAACATGAGGAGTGGGACTACTCAGAGGACAGAACTGCACGAAGTCAGTTATGTCAGTGTAAAACTGCTTTAGTGGTCACTAGAAGAAACCTACTTAAGGTTTCAGTGAAGTTATTCTGAATATTCTTTACATCCACCAGCCAACAGTTTTGAAAAATAGGAGTTTATGTAGGCATCCAAGGAGGGGATCAGCAGGAGCACCCAAGGGCTTGCCATCACCAAGCTAGCCCATGCTTACAGCTACTCCTGTCCCAGTGCCTTTGCATTCAGCGAGAGATCAGCTCTCAAGCTTGCTTTTAAGTCTAGACTATCATTAAAGGACCGCTTCTGCCCATCGTCTGGCTCAGTCCTGACAACAGCACCACAAAGCAATTCCTCAGCCGTGGCAATCCCATCGGCAGTGCAGTGCAGCTGGGTAAGCACAGAGCTCCTGGCGCTGCAGTTTTACCAACTGAACCTCAGCCCCATGCCACAGACCAGCTAGCTCGAAACTTCAGGCACCAGCCAACCTCCAACAGCTTAGTGCGGCCAGCAGTTCAGTTTAGGATAAAACTCTAGTTATGGCTTAAGAAGCAACATGAAGACAGCCTTAACGTCCAGATTCTCAAAGGCATTTACTGACTCCTACGGGAGCCTGGAACTTAAACGCCTTTCAGGATCTAAGCCTGCGTTATTCGTGAGCCAGCCTTCCTGAACTCAAGCCACAGATCTTAGGAGCAGAAAATCCTTGACCAGATTGAGTATGTCACGGTCTGTGGAAGCTCATGCATCAGGAGGCAGGAAACACCACACACCTCCCATGGCTATTTGCCTACAGCTGAGTTTAGCTGGTTAGTTGTTCTAGTCTCATGCTAGAGGATGTTTAATGGTTGGACTTGATGATCTTAAAGGTTTTTTCCAACCTAAACAATTCTATGATGATGTTGAGGCCTTCTGTTCTTACGCTTGCCAGCCTGCTTAAACTTGTCCTTCCATGTAACCTGCACATTTGGTAGCAGCTCTTGCAATTGTTCTGTCTCAATTCAAAATAAAAGTTACCATCGCCTTCATTTAAGCCGACCCAAAGGCCAAGACTGAACCTGTGCTCCTCTGCAACGCTGGTATTTTTCACAAAGGGCCTTCGTACCCTGCCATAAGAACAAGGGCGTGTGGTATTCACGCAGCCTCGCCTGCCTCGGACTGGCTAGTGCGGGCAGTGTAGCACAGGCAGCCTGCGCAGGCAGGGGAAGGTGGCTGCTGCTCAGCCCCACAGCACCAAAGCCAAGCTCTTGCCACAGCCAGACCGAACCGATTTCAAGCTGCTCACTAATGCTCCAACGTGGTAACGCGGTGGGTTTTATCTCCGGAATACAGACATACTCTTGGGCAGCAGGATTTTCCCTTCAGAAACCTCTTTGGAGAGGCAGGGGAAAATTAACCTACACTACTTCTTTAGGACAAAAGTTTACCTTTGAAAACATACTTGAAGTGTGTATACAAACACATGGGTTTAGTAACTTGTATTCTAAGGATTAAAAATAAGCATGGTTTAATTAATCTCTTAAAGACCATCATCATTTTGCAGTCTAGCCAACTGATAAATATTAATAGCCTGAGCAACAATACCTCCATGAAGAAAATCTATTCCCTCCTCCTACTTTGACCAACTGCTGCAATCTCACAAATGGCAATTTCCTTTTTTTTTTTTCTTTTAAGGTTTTTTTTTTTTTCCTATACCACTGAGTAAAACACCCACCAACGTGGTGGTGTCAAATGTACGCCCAGAATTAGGCTTTTATAACCCTCTCGACAACAACCACCTCAGGCTCGGGTGTATTAACAACAAAGGGGACTGTCGAGGCTCCTTGACATTTGGGTTGTTTTCACTTTAAGAAAGCAGTTCGGGCTGTGTGGGAAGCTACAAGACAACTTTTAATGACAGATTTTTTACATTGCTGCTCAGCGTTTTTCGTGGTTGGCAGTGCCCCGTGTAGTTTACTGGAAGACATGT
>NW_009260350.1:3164653-3168016 GCF_000687185.1 Egretta garzetta | reverse complement strand
TTACCTGGGTTGTCTGTGCATATCCTTGAGCTGGCTGAGGTGCATAAGCGCTGTAGCTGTAAAATGAATTTAAAGACATTTAGAATGCTTCCCCCTACTTCTGACTCGCGCAAAACATGTATCACAAGACAATTTTCACATATCCAAATGATTTCTACTGAAATACGATGGCAATACAAAATCTAAAAGCTAAAGAAAAACTATAGAATTTACAAACATAGCCGAGGTAAGGCTAAACCACAATTATTATATACTTATATTACATCTTTTTAAAACAAGAGAGGATAAGACCATAATGCTACTTACCCCTGCTGAGCTGCAGCTTGACTATAGGTACTATAATCTACAAGGAAAGAAAAAAAAAAAAAAAAAAAAGAGAAAAAGGTTGACAAAGGGGAAAAAAAATCCTCTTATGAGGGAGAGGACATGTCCTGCTGGGGACTGCACTGCAATTAAGCAACTTGTTTTGCTTCCCAGCATGACTGAGGTGGCAGGATAATACTGGAACAACAGCATTAGTTACAAAAAAAAAAAAAAAAAAAAAAAAAAAAAAAAAAAAAAAGAGAAAAAGGTTGACAAAGGCGTAACAAAATTAACGGTGTAAGAGCACAGCAGCTGGAATTTCCTCCTGCAGCTTGAAAGAACTGCTATAAACCACTGGAAATCCGTGTTTCAAAAGAGCATAAGGTAAATGCACTTTTTCAGTCTTTTTGAAGGAAACAAAACCTCTCTTCCCTTCATTGTTACCACTGTGTGCAGCAGTAACTTTGATCTCAAATGACCCTACTTTAATTTAACTGCCACCTTGGATGACACCCAAGGGGGCTGGCAGGAGGGTGTTTTGTTTTGGAACAAAAGAAACACTGGGGCTGACACTTACAACCCTCCTCCCCTAGTTTTAAAGGGCAAGGTTTCGAGCTTTTGGATCTGTAGAAACCACCACGCTTCACTCTCTCTATTTAACTTTCAAGGCCACAACCAAATGGCTGGCAAGCTCTAACGCTTGTCCCCTAGCAGGGTTTGAGATGGGCAGCTAGCAGTAATTCCTTCTTCAAAGTCCCGATCCACACTGATACCCTGATTTAGAGGAGAATTGAAATCCTGAAAATCCAAGCTGAAAAGTCAATGCTGAACTGGTTTGCTGGTGGGAATGGAAAATTGTGTCCACATGGCAACTGTAAGGCTATATTTGAAATTATTGCAGCTCCTAAATGTACGCTTTCCCTCAAAGTCACCAAGCAACTCCAGTTCCCATCCAAACTTCTAGAGCGAACGATGAATTCATCGCTCAGACCAGCCCCTTGCCAGGCAGATCCCAGCTCTCCCGCAACCACAAAAGTCCCGAGGACAGAGATCAGGAACGAGCCCAGACCTTGCTCCCATTTGCTGCTGGGGCCACAGCATCTGACTGAGCTGGAGGCAGAAGCTGGACGTTAGCAGAGCTTTTCTCAGGCAAAGCCAGAGAGTCCTGTGCGGGAAGAGGTTTTGGTGTTTCTATCACAACTGCACCTTGGGGTACGCTGATCTCAGTCAGAAAACTGAGGATTATGAATTTGAGGAACCCGGTTGACAACTTCCTATGGCCTTCAGTTATCCCTACGTTTCAAGGACCGCTTTAACGGCTTCATTGCTTTGTTCACAACTGAAGGTGACAGAGTGCCAGGAATCATTTTGAAAAGACTCTTTTCATACACCAGAACCTCCTGTTTCTTGAGGCCACAGATTCACCCCTAATAAACCTTCTGTCTCCTCCTCCTAACCCCTCTACGTGAGCTTTTCCGCCTTCGCACTTCCCTCTGCTGATGCCAGAGCTGAGACCCCGGCGCGCGTGTTGATGGACAAGGAAAGGAAGTGCCCCAACTCTGGCAGTGATTGTTGGGAGATATTAATTACTCTGACCTTGCATCAGAGCGCAGGAATCAGTATGAGCACACAAGAGGATCGAAATATCACACACAACAGAAAGACGCTGAACTGCTATCCAAAGGCTTCCACGCTCCCAAGACGTGGCACCCAAGTTGTTAAACCACTCTGGCACCGCTCCTGCTTTCCTTACAGGTTGTCATGTTTAATATTGAATAATCTAGCTCGTTAAATTCAGGGTCGCTGCTCTTTTTTTTTTTTCCCCAGTCTGTATGTGGCTCTGCTAAATCCTGAGCATTAAAAACCATGAAGGCCCATTCTCCCTCTTTCATCTTCCCTCTCCTGTCACCTCCTTGTACCAGCACTCCTCCATCCTCCCCTGTATCTCACCCTACACCCTCCTCCTCCTTTTTTCCAAGCCTGTTCACCCTCTAACCACTGAAACCTCCATACTCCTCACTTAATTCTCATTGTCAGCACCCCTTTGGGTCGCCACAGTCCTCCAGGCTGTTAAAAACCAGCCAGGCTGCTAAGCAGGGAGCTCCCCAACCTTCATCCCTGTCTGGTAGACCCTCAACAACCTCCCCCCCTCCCAAAGAGCTGCTGGGGCCTTGAGCTACGCACAGTTTTTGATCGAACACCCATCTCGCACCCCTTCTTGCAGCCTTCCCCCAATCCTACCTAGACATGCCATTTTTCCCCTTTGTAGGATTTAAATCCAGGCATTGAATTTGCAGTTTACCTCTGGTAATCCCCCTCTTCTAATTTGCTCAAATTCAAGATAATGCAAAACATTAAAAAAAAAAAAAAATTACGGTTCATTTAGCTAAAACCATCTCCGAGCCTTTATTTCCAGTGGGAAATTAATCTTTATCCTTCTATTTCACGAGGCTCAAGAGCACAATAGCGCAGCCAAAAATAGCAGCTCCCACGGAAGAACATTTCCATGTATTAAGTGGAAAGACAGCTGCATTTTTAAACCCCATTTTGACAATTCCATTGGCAGATGTTTCTTTGGTAACTTTTTTTTTTGGTTGGTTGTTTTTTTTAAGTCTCTCCAAGGTGATATTTAGTCATATTCGCTCACACTCCAGGGCTTGTGACATTTTCCCCTCTGGAGAGGTCCGACCTTCGGCTGTTGGGCTTTAAGGTTACTTTAAGGCTGAAGTTGCCATGGTTGGTTTATGTCTCGGGTTTGACCTATTCTCGTCCAGTTGGAGCCCTCGTGTAAAAGGACGTTTTACCTTCTGCGACGCTTCACTGGTTTTATTCAGAGAAATTACATTTGCACCAGAAAGCGGCCTGAGCAGCCACCAGAAAGGCCGAAGGCACGGAGGAAGCCTTCGGTAAGGACGGAGATCTCCTGAAAGAGCAGAACTCGAAAGAATCTTCCAGGGCTGGAGCACCAAGGATGTGCTATTGTAAACAACCCTTTAACGGAGGCAATCTGGGCACCGCAGCCCCGGGGAGCCACCGGAGGGGTCCGGCCACCGCGGGGAC
>NW_009260350.1:3162420-3164024 GCF_000687185.1 Egretta garzetta | reverse complement strand
CGGCTGGCATCGAGCTTCTGCAAGTGACACCACAGGCTGCGCATGATGTCACCTGGTGGCACAGCTCGAGCCCTAGCAAGTGACACCACAGGCCAGGCTGGGTGTCGTGTGGGATCCCACGCCGTGCCTGGCATTAAACGCTACCCATGCAATGTCATGACATGAGCATGACACCACGTATGATGTCACGCCACCCACGCTGCTGTCCCTTGAGGCACCGGGTGGGGCTGCAGGCACACTGCAGGGACAGCCCCAGCTGGCACAGTGCGCCTGGGTGTGTCCCTGTCCCCTGGCAGCTGCCTTGTGCCCCCAGCACTGTGGGTGCTGTGGAGCGGGTGGGCATCCCAGGGGCGGTGTGGCGTGGGTGGGTGTCCCATGGATTGCCTGACATGGGTGGGCATCCCATGGGTGGCAGAGTGTGGGTGGGTGTCCCAGGGGTGGTGTAGTATGGGAGGGTATCCCCTGAGTGGCATGGGGTGAGTGGGTGTCCCATGGATTGCCTGACACGGGAGGGTGTCCCAGGGGTGGAATGGTGTGGGTTGGTGTCCCCTGGGTGACATGGGGTGGGGTGGGTGTCCCATGGATTGCCTGACATGGGTGGGCAGCCCACAGGTGGTGTGGCATGGGTGGGTGTCGCATGGGTGGCATTGTCTGGGTAGGTGTCCCAGGGGCGGAATGGTGTGGGTTGGTGTCCCATGGGTGGCATGGGGTAGGTGGATGTCCCCTGGGTGGCATGGGATGGATGGGTGTCCCAGGGGTGGAATGGTATGGGTAGGTGTCCCCTGGGTGGCATGGGGTGGGTGGGTGTCCCATGGATTGCCTGACATGGGAAGGTGTCCCAGGAGTAGAATGGTGTGTGTTGGTGTCCCCTGGGTGGCATGGGGTGGGGTGGGTGCCCCATGGATTGCCTGACATGGGAGGGTATCCCAGGGGTGGCATTGTCTGGGTAGGTGTCCCAGGGGTGGAATGGTGTAGGTTGGCGTCCTATGGATGGCACGGCACAGCCACATGTCCCCTGGGTCACCACAGCCCATCCCCCCATGGCCCTGTCCCACCCTGCTGGCAGCCCCAGGGATGCCCCATGGGACCCCACCACCATCCCCAGGCCACCCACTGTGGATGCAGGAGACCCGCTCCAGCCACCCACATCCCCATGGCAGCAGCCATCTGCACCCATGGGTGCCTGCTTCACCCGAGGGGGCCCCCGGGGCACTGAGGGACACTGCAGGAGAGGGGTTCAGGAGGCGTTTAATGACCTCAAGGGTCCCAAAGCAGCAGGAGAAAGCACGCGGAGCAGTGGGGTCCCAGCCTGGGGGGGGTCCCCCACTGCCAGCCCCCCCGCTGAGCCCCTTCCCCAGCACAGGGGCAGCCCCAGGGGCTTGGTCTGGGGAAGGAATTGAGCACCCCCAGAGCTGCACATTGGGGTGAGGGCAGAAAAGGGGCAAGGGGGGCCCTGGCACCCCCTTTGTCCCCTCCTTTGAGGGGGGTTCAAGCAGCAGCGATGGGGGACAAAGCATGGCAAGGGGGCCGGTGCCATGCCACCGGCTAGCACCAAGTGCCCTGCAGGGCCAGGGGGATGGGGGGGTAGGGGTGGGGGGGGCAGG
>NW_009260350.1:3159077-3162240 GCF_000687185.1 Egretta garzetta | reverse complement strand
GCTCTGGTTCTGCGGGGAGGAAAGGAGAGAGGCATCAGGCAGTGGTGGGGTGCCAGGCATCCCCCCACCCCCAAAAGTCACCCCGGCCTTGGGTGCTTGGGTGGGGGTCCCTAGTCCCACTGAAATGGGGTTCATTGCTCCCCAGCCACGCAGCAGTGTTGAACCCCACAGCTCTGGCTGTCCCCAGGGGGAACACGAGGGCCCCCAGCTGGCACCCCTGCCTGGCACCCCCAGCTGGCACCCCAAGACCCAGGGTCCCCCCCTGCAGGAAAGCACAGCGGGAAAGTGGAGGCGGGGGGGCAAAAGAGTGGGGGGCACCTGGCACCCTGCAGCTGGGTACCCTGGCATGGTGGGGCTGGGCAGCGGGGGCTCCTTTAGGCCAAGGAGGGCTCCAGTGGCTCCCTTGGTCCAAGAGGGTCTCCGTGGTCTCCCCTGGTTTGAGAGGGGCTCCAGGGACACCCTTGGTCCATGGAGCTCCAGGCTTTCTCTTAGCCCAAGAAGGTCTCCATGGTTTTCTCTCTCAATCCAAGAGGGTCTCCATGGTCTCCCTTGGTTTGAGAGGTTCTCCAGGGTTTCCCTTGGTCCATGGAGCTCCAAGGTTTCCCTTGGCTCGAGAGGGTCTCCATGGGTCTCCCTTGGCCCTGGGGGCCTCCAGGGACCTGCTGCCAGGGGGTCCAGCCCCCCGTGCTCCATGCCCACTCCCGGGGGGGCCGCGGCGCACCCAGCTCATGCAGGGAGGGGAGGAGGGAAGGTGGCGCGGTTACCTGGCCAGATGATGGCTTCCAGCAAGGTGACCCTTCTAGCCAGGACCTCCAGCCGGGCCTGCTGCCGCAGGAGGGTTTGGAAGCTATTGGCCTGGGGGAGAGTGAGAGAGCAGAGCAGAGCACGCGTTCGCCCCGCGGGTGGCGCGGCATGGCATGGGTGGCATAGCACAGCATGGGTGGCATAGCATGGGTGCAGCCCCGGCGGGTGGGGGGTGCCAATGCAATGGGGTGGGGGTGCCAGGTCTCCCAGGAGGGTGCTCCTCCTGGTCTCAGAGAGGTGCTGGGGGCTCCTGTGGCCCCAGGGGGATGCGAGGGGCTCCCCCATCCCTGTGGGTCCAGGGCCCCCCCCCGCGACCCCGGCGCCAGCCGCAGCTGCCTCAATGTCCCTGGCAGCACCCGGATGGGGACGTGGCTGTCCCCTGCCCAGGCAAGTCCCAGTGGGTTGCTCCCTCTGCCATCCCCCCCAGCATGCCAAGTGCCCAGATGCATTGGGGGGACACATCCCCAACCTGCCCAGGGGGCCACTGGCTTGTCCCCAACATGGAGACTGTCACAGCTGGCCCTGCCTGGGGTGGGTTCCTGGGGTGTCCAGCCATGGGTGCAGGCAGGGGGTGCCCCAGTGGCCCTCGCCCTACGAGTGGGTCCCCAGTGCTGGCCATGATGCCACAGTGTGGGTGATGGCATCACGCATGGCTGATGACATCACACCGCAGCCAAGGCGGGGCTGACACCTTGCCCCGGTGCCCAGCCCCCCATGGCGGGGGGGAGGGGGTGCCGAGGGACCCCTCCCCGCAGCTCCATGACATCAGCAAGCCAAGGGCCACCGTGATGTCATGGGGGCCTGGTGACCTGCTGGCGGGGATGGGGGTCACCCCGGGGGTCCCCGTCCCCTCCCACAGCCTGGGCTGCCCCCCCCTACTCACCGTAGAGCCCAATCATTGTTTCCAAGATTAAAACCCTCTCTGCTAAAATCTTCAGCGCCTCGCGGAGCTGGTGCAAACCCTCCCCCTGGGGAGAAGAGAGGGATGGGGGTAAGGGGGGGCCGGACCCCCAAATAGCCCGGGACCACCTCTCCTGGGGGGGGCACAGAGGGGACACAGGTACCCCCCACCTCCCAGCACCCCCCTGATTCACTGTGACACCAGGGGAAGGAGTGGGGGTACCCCCGGAGGGGTGGCACCGGCCCCCAGCCCTACCCCTGGGGGGTCTGAGCCTGCCTTGTGCCCCCATGTGCTGGGGGGTCCCATGGTGTTCTGTGCCCCAGCACCCCACCCAGCTGCGGGGAGGTGGGGGGGCTGTGCTGATGGTGTGACCCCTGCCATGGGAGGGGCAGCATGCTGGGGTGGCTCCCCCCTGCTCCAGCATTTGGGGGGCGGCACGGACACAGGCACAGCCAGGGACCCCCATTCCGTCACCAGGGTCGGGACGTGGGCACTGGGCACAGCCAGGGAACCCCACACCACCGTCGGGATCCTGGGGATGAGACGTGGCACTGAGCAGCACTGGGGACCCCCATGCTGTCATTGGGGTCCGAGGGAGGAGACATGGGGGAGAGCTGGGGAGGGGGCCAGGGGTCCCCCCTGCCGCCCATCACTGCCCCCTGGCACCCACAGGTGGACAACCCCTTGCAGTAGAGGTGTCCCCACTCCTGTCCCCAGTGCCCCTTGCCACTCACCCAAGTGCCCTTCTCGCCCGGCTCGCCCCTGGGGCCCGGCTCGCCCTGAAACACAGAAAGGAGAGGGCCTGGCTGGGGGAGGCATGGGGGGCTGCAGCCCGGGGGGGCCCGACCCAGCAACCTACCTGTGCCCCGTCCTGGCCATGGCTGCCCGGGTGGCCCTGGGGACCCTGGGTGGGGAAAGGAGAGCCCGTCAGCACCTGGGGGGCACGGCTGAACCCCCCTGCCATGGGAAATGCCGGCAGAACCCTGTCCCAGCTGAGAGCTCCCCAACTCGTGTCACAGTGCGGGGCTGGTGGGGACTCACCCTGTCTCCCTTCTCCCCGGGGGGGCCGGCAGCTCCGGGTGCCCCTGCTCTACCCTGTGCAAGGACAAGGCGGGTGCCATCAGCCACAGCGGAGGTCCAGGGGGGGCTCAGCCCACCCCATGCCCCCCACCCCGGTGTTCCCAGCACTTACATCGGGTCCTGGGGGGCCAGGGGGCCCAATGGGACCAGGGGGGCCAGGGGGGCCTGCAAGGAGAGGGGACACAGTATCAGCACAGCCCTGGCAGTGCCCCATGCTGGTGCACCCCCCAAAAATGCTGGGGGCACGGGGGAGGGAGGACACAACTCACCCATCGGCCCCACAGGTCCGGGGGGTCCGGCAGGACCCACGATATCCCCGGCAGCTTCGGTGAAGGTGTTGGAGAGGAGCGGGGCCCCTGGGGGAGAACAAGGGAGGTG
>NW_009260350.1:3158075-3158787 GCF_000687185.1 Egretta garzetta | reverse complement strand
CGGGGCCCACGATATCCCCGGGCGCTTCGGGGAAGGTGTTGGAGAGGAGCGGGTCCCCTGGGGGAGAACATGGGTGGTGGGCAGGGGCCAGCCCCCTCCGGGGCTCCCAGCCACACCACCCCCCTCCCGAGCAATGCTCCCACCCACACCTGCCCACCCCAGACCCCGTAGCCCACTCCCCACGGCTGGGTCTCCCTCTTCAGCCCTATCCTGGGGGTCAGCCCAAGGAGGGGACCCCCCTGTACCTCAGCCCCCCCTCCTTACTGGGCTCAGCTATGCGGGGTATCGCTGGTCCCACAGGAGCGGGGGGGCCTGGGGGGCCAGGGGGCCCGGGTAATCCCTTCTCTCCAGGGAGCCCCCTGGCTCCATCCCGTCCAGGCGGTCCTGGGGGGCCGGGAGGACCTGCAGGGAGGAAGAGGAGGGTGAAGACTGGGGGAGCGCCTGTTAAATTCCCGATGCCTGAAGCTGTGCAGTGCTGGAACTCTTCCAAGCCCCAAAACCACTGCACAGACCCCCCCGAAACATGCCTGCCAGGAGGATGGGGGGGGCTCAGCTGGAGCCAGGCACCGGGCTGGGACCCCCCCTCCCACCAAGGCTCCCTGTCCCCCCTTACCTGGTGGCCCCGTTGGACCCTTCACCCCGGGAGTGCCTGACGGTCCCCGTCCTCCTGCGTCTCCCTTGGGGCCAGAGGGGCCGGGGGGCCCCCCCGAGC
>NW_009260350.1:3156984-3158029 GCF_000687185.1 Egretta garzetta | reverse complement strand
ACCAGTGCCCCCCCCTGCCCCAAACCAAAACACTGGAGAGGGGCAAAGCCCTTCAAACCCTCCCCAGAGCTGGCCTGGTCCCCACATGTGGCTCAATGTCACTGTTGTCCCCTAAGGGGACAGCTGGGGGGAGACTGCAGCCCATTCCCCGAGGGTGAGGGGCTCCAAGAGGGGGGGTCCCCCGTGTACCCCCCCAAATATTGGTAACACCCAGGGTGCTTTTCCCAGGCAGTGCTGCTGCCAGGTGGCACTGCCACCACCACTGCTGCCACTGGATGTGGCATTGCCACTGCTGGTGCTGCAGGATGCGGGTGGCTGGAGGGGGGTTGCGGGGCAGCTGCCTGCTTACCATTATCCCCGGGGCTCCCACGGGCAGCCGGGGACCCCCAGAGCTGCCCAGGCTCCTGCCCCCTGCCCGGAGCGCTGCCTCTGGGTGCTGGGGAGGTGGGGGGTTCGGCCGCTGACAGCCGGGCCACCTGGCAAAGAGACAGGAGGGTTGGGTGCCATAAGGTGACCCACCCCCAGGCTCCTGTGCCCCTCCAGGGGTGGCCGAGCCCAGGGTTGGTGGCATGTTGGGGGGCTCACCTGCGCCTCGAGGGTGGCAAGCCGGGCTGTCAGCTCCCCAACGCGGCTGCAATTCAGGCACCCTGCGAGGGGGAAAGCAGGTGGCACAGGCGGTCAGGTGGGGGGGCACCCACCCCTCTTTCACCCATGCTGATGCAGCATGTGGTGGGAAGGGGAGACGGGACCCACCTGAGAAAGCTGTGGGGCGCAGGGGGAGCCGGCGTGGTGTGGTGCTGGGGCGCCCAGCGTCCCGCAGGGCAAGGAAGGCGTGAGCCTCTGCTGAAGGAAAGGGGGGTCAGAAAGGGGGTACCCCCCCCCGACGCTGGTGCATTGCCTCTGTTGGGAGACCCCCAAAGGCCATGGAGCTGGGAAAGCCTGCTGCCCCTCACCCCGAAATGGGGGGTGGGCGGGGGTGCAAGGGCTCCCACTGCTTCTGCCCCATTCTCACTCCTGGGGAGCCTCACAGCCCCCAAACCCACCC
>NW_009260350.1:3154913-3155530 GCF_000687185.1 Egretta garzetta | reverse complement strand
AGCCCTGCCCACCCCACCCATCCCCGCCAGCGATGCCAATGGCCTGGGGCCACAGCCCATGCACCCCCCCCAGGTGACACCACCCCACCCTGGCCATAGAGAGGACCAGAAGCCCAGCGCTGGGGCAGGATGAGGCCCCTTCCCATGGCCATGCCAGCTCCCACCTTCCTCGCAGTTGGCCCCGGTGTGCCCAGGGCAGCACCTCCATTCCAGCGCTGTCAGTGTCTTGTAGGTCACCCTATAGATGGGCCGGACGACGGTGCGGTAGCTGCTGGCACAGAGCGGGGCAGTGTGTTCAGACCCATCCTGCATCTGAAACCCTGGGGCAGCAGAGCACCCTGCAGCCCTGGAAGACCCGCTGGAGGAAGGTGCCATTCTGGACATGGCACGACACTGTCCGTGTCACCGTGTAGGAGCACCAGTTGCTGGAAGGGAAACCACTGGTGCCGTCAGCCCTGCTTGCGGGACACTGCAGGGCTGGCAGCAGTGCCACCTGGGGTGTCGTGTCCCCTGTCCCAGGGGGTCCTGCCCCCCAAATTGCCCCAGGAGATATCCACCCCCAGCTTTCGGGGTGCCCATGGAGGACCCTCCCGGGCGGGGGCTGCCCTGGCACGCTG
>NW_009260350.1:3153533-3154161 GCF_000687185.1 Egretta garzetta | reverse complement strand
TCTTTGGGCGCCTGCCTGCCCCACGCCTGCTCCTCATGCCAGGCTCTGCCCACCCTGCCTGCCCCGGCATCCCCTCCCGGCCTCAGTTTCCCCCTGCAGAAGGAGGGGACACCAGTGTCACAGCACCCAGCACCCCCGTCCCCGCGGCAGGCAGGACTCGCTGTACCCTCGGTGGCTCTAAACTCTGAGGCTGTACGATTTGGGTCAAAACCCAAGCTTTTTGGGACCACCGCAGTGCTGCACAGCCCCTGCAAGCAAGGAGGCGGTGGCAGCGGGGACGAGTGGGCGCTGCAGGGGTCCCTGGCGGGCATCCAGCTCCCAGGCGATGCTCCCCATGCACATGGGGGTGGCATGGGTGCTGCATTGGAACACGGCTGCGCCAGCTCGGGGTGAGGATGCAGCAGTGGTGCCAGCCCCAGCTGTGCTGGGGGCCTGCAGGGATGGGGATGGGGACGGGTCCCGGCCTGTTTTGCCTCCTGCCTGGCAGCGGGCGGACGTGGGGGAATGCCCTCCTGGGGAGCAGGGCAGGAGCCGACGGGCATCAGCGTGTGAGCGCTTGCATGGCCCAGCCTGACCTGGCCCACCCGCTGCCGGGCCGGCACTTGTGCCACGAGCGGGCCCAGGCTCT
>NW_009260350.1:3152797-3153151 GCF_000687185.1 Egretta garzetta | reverse complement strand
ACCACCCCCCCCCCCCCCCCGCCACCCCGTCTGCTGCTCCGCCAGGATGGGACTGGGGGGACAGGGACCACAGCCCCCCAAACTGGGCAGGGGGCTGCCCGACTCCCCACCACCTCACAGGGATGGGCAGGACCCTGGGGCCGGGACTGCTCACCCCACACCAGCCCCAGCAGTCCCAGTATGCCCAGGTAGTCCCAGTATGCCCAGGTAGTCCCAGTATGTCCCAACACCGTGCTAGCCCTGGTAGTTCTGATAACCTCAGCAGTGACGCTAGCCCCAGTCAGTCCTGCTCGCCCCAGTAACCCCCGGTCCCAGTAAGTCCTGCTGGCCTTAGCAAACCCCCATAAGTCCCAG
>NW_009260350.1:3150108-3152144 GCF_000687185.1 Egretta garzetta | reverse complement strand
AGGCACAGCCCGAGGTGGGGGGGCTCAGGGCAGGGAGGGGGCACGGTGCAGGGGACTGGTCCCAGATGGGGGCCCCTGGTCCCCGTGTGAGCCCCTCTGCGTCCCTCTGCATGTGTGCACACACGTGTGCGTGTCCCTGTGAGCAGGGGTACTCCCGTGTGTGGGCAGGGGCACATCCCTGTGTGTGCTTCTGTGTGTGCACACACATGTGTGTCCCTGTGAGCAGGGGTACACCCGTGTGCGTGCAGGGGTACACCCGTGCGTGGGCAGGGGTACACCCCTGTGTGTGCTTCTGTGCATGCACATGCATGTGCATGTCCCTGTGAGCAGGGGTACACCCATGTGCGTGCAGGGGTACATCCTTGTGTGTGCTTCTGTGTGTGCATGTGTGCGCACGTGTGTGCACATCCCTGTGCGCATGGGTACACCCATGTTTGTGCAGGGAGGGGTACACCCATGTGTGTGTGCCTGCGTGTGCAGGGGTACACATGTGTGGGCACATCTATGTGTGCAGGTGGACACACGTGTGTGTGTTTCTGTGTGTGTATGTGTGCACATGTGTGTGTGTCCCTGTGCATGCATGAGTACACCCGTGTGTGCGCAGGAGTACACCCGTGCATGTGCAGGGGTACACCCATGCGTGTGCAGGGGTACACCCGTGCGTGTGCAGGGGTACACCCATGTGTGCGCAGGGGTACACCGTGCATGCCCGTCCCTGTGTGCGTGGGCATGCAGCCATCTGTGCGTCTGCGTGTGCATGAGTACACAGGCGTGTGCACCCGCGTGCAAGGTGCCACAGGCCCGTGCGTGCCTCCGTGCACACCCAGGTGTGTTTGTGTCTGTGTACGTGTGTGCGCACAGCCCAGGCGTGCGTACATCCGCCTGTCTGTCTGTCTCCGGCTGTTCTTCTGGCTGCCTCATCCATGTGTGCGTGTGTGTGGTCCCCATGCTGGGGTGTGCAAGGAGGCTGCGGGTGTGCATGGGTGTGCGTGGGTGGTCCCTGCCAGGGGTGTCGGGGGGGGCCCTACAGGCAGCATGTGTGTGTGTGCACGTGTCTGTCTGTGTCTGGGGACATGTCCCTGCACAGGCAGCACCCCGGCATCCCCCCACCCCTCTCCGCTGTGGGGTGCAGGTGGGGGCCTCAGCCCCCTGATCAAGGCAGTCAGCACTCACCCCTCCACCCCCTTGCCTGCAGGGGTGACCCAGGCGCCCGGGTGGTCGCCCTTGTCCCATCTGCTCACCCTCTGTGTCCTGGCCCACGCAGGCAGCAGGGAGCCCAGGCGTCAGGGCCCCCTCCATGGGGTGGGGGTGTGTGGGGTGGGGGGTGGACATAGAGAGGGCCCTGGAAGGCCTGGAGCTGGGCTTGGAGGGAGCAGGGCAGGGGGACTCTGTGCTGGAGCAGATGAGGGAGCAGTCCCACCCCCCCCACGGGTGCCACCTGAGTAGGCAGGGGTGTAAGCGGGGAGCTGGCGCAGCGCAGGCGGGGGGGATGCACCCCCAGAGCACCCACCCACACCTGCAGGGACCCATCGCCCTGAGTCCCTGGGGGGGAACCCTGCTGCCCCCTCTGCTGGCAGCCACCCTCTTGGTGGTTAGAGGACTGGGGTGTCCCCAAAAGCCTCCCTGGCCCCCCCGCAGCGCTGCTGGCAGCCTGGCCCCTGCGTGTCCTTGCTGCAGGGCCCGAGATGAGCTGTTTACCCTGGTGGGTGCTCAGAGGAGCTGAAGGTCGCCCGCACTCCTCCTCAGACTAAACAAGGCTGAAGTCGGGTTCCCAGGGTCCAGCAGGGGCCCTTGGGTGGGGACAGGCGGGTATCGCACCGTGTGATGCGCATGTCCCCCTCCCCAGGTCATCACTGCTGGGCACGGTGGACAGGACTGGGGTGCTATGAGGACTCAGTGCCAGCGGGATGGATCCTGCCTGGCTTTAGCAGGCCCCCCTGGCAGCCTGGGGGCTGGGGCTCTGGGGGGCTGCAGGCACTGGGGTCCCCTGTCTCATCCCCCAAAGTGAGGCAGCCCCAATCCCTCTGCTGCTGGAC
>NW_009260350.1:3146991-3149751 GCF_000687185.1 Egretta garzetta | reverse complement strand
AAGCCACCCATGACCACACACCAGATCCCCCAACCCACCCCTAACCCTGACCTAGACCCCCCCAAACTCCTCCACAGTCCTGAACCCTACTCCCCCAAACACCCCTACGGTCCTTAGCAAGACGCCCCAGCCCTGGCCTGGGGGCCACTTTGGGGGGGGTGTGCACATTCCTGGGGACGCTGCCCACATCCACGACCCATCACAGGGTCCCAGCACCCCCTCCCCACAGAGGGACCCTGGGGACAGCAGCTCGGGGCCACCCGGCATGGCGGGCTGGATCCTGCCTGGCTTTAGCAGGCCCCCCTGGCAGCCTGGGGGCTGGGGCTCTGGGGGGCTGCAGGCACTGGGGTCCCCTGTCTCATCCCCCAAAGTGAGGCAGCCCCACTCCTGCTGCTCTGTGATGGCCGTCCCAGGCTGTCCCCAGCCCAGAGCATGCGGCACCCAGCCTCAGTCAGCACAGGACCTTGTCCTCATGGCTCCCCTGAGTGACCCCCAGCCGGCCCTGGGGTCCCCTCACCCATGCCCACCCCCTGCTTGATGGCTTGAATCCCTCCAGAGATCCTCAGATCCTGGTGCCATGTCCCTCTGTCCCGGTCCCAGGTCCCCATGCCACAGCCCAGCTCCCAGTCCCCCTGCCATGTCCCTGCCCTGGCTCCAGGTCCCCATGCTGTGTCCCCATCCCAGTGCTGTGTCTCCATCCCAGCACTGTGTCCCCATACTGTGTCCCAGCTCCAGGTCCCTGCCCTGGCTCCATGTGCCCATGCCATATTCCTGTCCCAGCTCCAGGTCCCCATGCCGTGTCCTTGCCCCAGGTCCATGTCCCCATGCCATGGCCCAGGGCTCAGAGCTGAACTTAAATGAGGCTCCTGGGGCAGGGGAGGGCTGGGGGGGCCCAGATGGGGCTGCTCAGGGCAATTACAGCCTATTAGTGTCTGCAGGGCCCTGCCACCTGTCCCCACCGATGTCCCCAGCTCTGGATCCCCCTGAACTGCCTCTGTGACCCCGTCGGCTCCCTGAACAGCTTGTGCCCGCTCAGCCTGGCTCCCAGCAAGGCGTGGGGCATGCTGAAATGGGGAGAGGCTGCTGGTGCGTCCCAAGGGTGCTGATGGGGCTCACAGAGCAGCCCCCCGGCACCCTCACCCTGCAGAGGGTATCAGCCCCCCGCCCTATTTACCCTGGCTCCTGGCAGGAGACCTGGGTGCAGCTCATTGCCTGGATGGGGCAGTGGATAGCTCCTGCCCACACGGGCCAACGGGGAGCAGAGTCCCCCACCGTGGGGACGGGGACGGGTGGGTGTCCCCATGCTCGACCCCGCTCAGCCCCTGCCCGGTCCTGGGAGTGGGTGCTCGGGGCAGGGACCCAGCCGGGGCTCGGTGCCCCACTCAAAATTCCCTCTGTCCCAAGATCTGTCCCCAGATCTGTCCCTCCCTGGGCATGGTCACAGTGGCAACGCCTCTGTCCCCAAATCTGCCCTCTCCATGGGTACGGCCAGAGTAAAAAACCCTCTCCCCAAATTTGTCCTCAGATCTGTCTCTCCATGGGCACAGCCAGAGTGACACCCCGCACCCCCCCTTTCCCAGTTCTGTCCCCTCTGCAAGCGCGGTCAGAGTGACAGCCCCTCCGTCCCCGATCTGGCCCCAAATCTGGCCCTCAGCAAGCAGAGCTGCGAGCCCCTGGGGCTGAGGGGGTGGTGATGGGGGTGAGCGGGGCAGACACGGGGGTGTCCCCGTGGCTCAGGGCCTCCTGCCACCTCCCATGCCTCAGTTTCCCCACGGGGTTGTGGGAACCACATGCCCTAAGGAGGACAACGTGTGTGTCCCCAGCCAGGCTGGCGAACCCGGGTGGCAGCCCCCCATGGGGGGGACATTCCACCCCCTGTGTGTGTGTGAGCACGCACACGCTCGCCCCTCTGACATGCCTGTGCACCCCTGTCCCAGGCCTGGGCCACCTGTGGGTGCTACTGCCCCATCCTGTGCTGGGTGCAGGCTCCCAGTGTGGGTGCTGGGTGCCTGGTGTCCGTGGGGGTCCCCGGTGCTGGTCTCTGATGTGGGTGCGGGTCCTGGCCTTGTGCTGGGTGTGGGTGTACCTGTGACTGGTGCCCCCCATCCCAGGGTGGGCACCCACAGCAGCACCCCAATATGGGTGCTGGGTGTGGGTGCCGGTCCCCGGTGTGGGTCCCCAGTGCCGGGCACCAGTGTGGGTCCCCAGTGCAGGGCACCAGTGTGTGGGCCCAGTGTGTGTCCCTGGTGTGGGTCCCCAGCCCTTGTCCCTGGTGGGGGTCCCCAGCCCCGGTGCAGATGCCCAGTCCCCTACACGTCCTCAGTGTATGTCCCCAGTCCCCCGTGTGTGTCCCTGGTGTGGATGCTTGTCCCCAGTGCAGGTGCCCAGTCCCAGTACAGGTCCCTGGTGCAGATGCCTGCTCCCCTACATGTCCCCAGTCCCCCATGCATGTCCCAGTGAAGATGCCTGGTCCCCTGTGCATGTTCCCAGTGCCTGTGCCCAGCATGGGTGCCTGGCCCCGGTGCGGGCACCCAGTCCCAGTACAGGTCCCCAGTGTGTGTGCCCAGTCCCCTGTTTGTCCCCAGTGCATATCCCCGGCGCAGATGCCCAGTCCTCGGTGCACGTCCCCGGTGCGGGTGCCCAGTCCTAGTGCGTGTCCCCGGTCCTCGTGCATGTCCTCGGTGCCCGGTCCCGGTGCGTGTCCCCGGTGCTTGTCCCCGGTGCGTGTGCCCGGTCCCGGTGCGTGTCCCCGGTGCGGAT
>NW_009260350.1:3144144-3145860 GCF_000687185.1 Egretta garzetta | reverse complement strand
CCCGCCAGCTCTGTGGGGGTGATGGGGACAGTCCCCCAGCCGCCACCAGCATGGTGGTACCCGGGGTGACCAGTGCCATGGCCCTGTTTTGCAGGTGACACCCCCCTCATTTCCCACCGGTGATGTGCTGGGGAGCAGGGACAGCTGTGGAGCCACCAAGGATGTAGGCTGAGTGGCGGGACACGAGGAGGAAGAGGAGGAGGGGATGTTGTGGGGACAGCACCGTGGTCGTGTGCCCCCTGTATCATCTGCAGCCACTGGTCACCCTTGAGCCGACGCAGCCCAGGGTGGTCCCGGTGACTTTTTGGAGCCTGAGCCCTGCCAGTGCCGCAGGGAGGAGGAAGGGCCGAGGAAGACGTTTCGGGTGATGGATGGCCCCAGCCCAGTGCAGCAGCCCCGGGGGAGCGGGACCAAGCAGCTTGGGGACCTCGGGGACCTGGCTGGCAGCGCCCATCTCTGCAGAGCCCCGCAGCATTTGCTCTGCTGAACTGCGGAGCCCACAGCCAGTGGGAGCCGGGAGGAGGATTTGGAGGGGCTCCAGGTGAACACCACATCCCTGTGCCGGGGTATGGCACAGGGCTGAGCCACTGTCTCCCCGGCATGGCGCGGCAGGGCTCGGGGGCCATGCTGGCCTCCGGTGGCCTGGGCTTTCCCCCCCAAAACATGGCCCGCGTGGTGGTGTGGGAGTGGCTGAATGAGCATGGGCGCTGGCGGCCCTCCTCAGCCGCCGTCTGCCACCACATCGAGAATGTGCTGAAGGAGGACGCCCGTGGCAGCGTGGTGCTGGGCCAGGTCGACGTCCAGCTGGCGCCCTACGTCATCGACCTCCAGTCCATGCACCAGTTCCGGCAGGACACGGGTAAGGGGCTGGCGCTGAGCAGGAACATCCATCCACCCATCCATCCGTCCTTCCACCCATCCATCCATCCTTCCACCCCAGTGTGTATCTGTTTATCTGCCTGTTGTTCCATTCTTCTGTCTGTCCAGCTGTCCATTCATCCATGCGTCTATCTCACTGCATATTTGTTTGTCATTCCATCCATCCTTCCTTCCATCCATTCATCCACCCTTCCTTCCATCCTTTCTTCCATCCATCCATCCATCCATCCATCCATCCATCCATCCTTCCTTCCATCCATCCATCCATCCTTCCTTCCATCCATCCTTCCTTCCTTCCTTCCTTCCTTCCTTCCTTCCTTCCTTCCTTCCTTCCTTCCTTCCTTCCCTCCCTCCCTCCGTCCCAGTATACTTCTACTTGTCTGTCACTTCATTCCTACGCCCATCCATCCATCCATCCACCCACCCATCTGCCTGTCCATCTGTCCCTCCATCCCAGTGCACACGCCCTCCTCTCCGTCCATCTGTCCCTCCCATTCCTTCTCTCCTCCCCTCACCCTGCTGGGTTTTGCTCCCCCCAGGGACCCCACGAGGCTCCTCCTTTCCTTTCCCCCTCCCCACTTTCCCTCTCCACTGTGGCCCCCTGCCCCACAGGGACGTGTCCCAAAGTCCCTCCATCCCCTCTCACCCCCCGTGGGGTGCTGTGGTGGGTGATGTGTCCCACTGGCCACCCATCTGCCCCATAAAGCTGCTCCATCTGGGGCCTCCAAGGAGTTGGGGAGGCCCCAGTTTGGGCGCTGGGAGCTGCAGTGGGCACTGGGCTGGTTGCAGCCATGCAGCTGTGGCAGGCGGTGCCTGCCCGCCGCCCCCGCCGGGGCG
>NW_009260350.1:3140848-3142298 GCF_000687185.1 Egretta garzetta | reverse complement strand
GGCCGGCCCTCCCCACCCGCCGTCTGCCACCACATCGAGAATGTGCTGAAGGAGGACGCCCGTGGCAGCGTGGTGCTGGGCCAGGTCGACGTCCAGCTGGCGCCCTACGTCATCGACCTCCAGTCCATGCACCAGTTCCGGCAGGACACGGGTAAGGGGCTGGCGCTGAGCAGGAACATCCATCCACCCATCCATCCGTCCTTCCACCCATCCATCCATCCTTCCACCCCAGTGTGTATCTGTTTATCTGCCTGTTGTTCCATTCTTCTGTCTGTCCAGCTGTCCATTCATCCATGCGTCTATCTCACTGCATATTTGTTTGTCATTCCATCCATCCTTCCTTCCATCCATTCATCCACCCTTCCTTCCATCCTTTCTTCCATCCATCCATCCATCCATCCATCCATTCTTCCTTCCTTCCATCCATCCATCCATCCATCCATCCATCCATCCATCCATCCATTCTTCCTTCCATCCATCCATTCATCCATCCATCCATCCATCCATCCATTCTTCCTTCCATCCATCCATCCATCCATCCATCCATCCATCCATCCATCCATCCATCCATTCCTTCCTTCCTTCCTTCCTTCCTTCCTTCCTTCCTTCCTTCCTTCCTTCCTTCCCTCCCTCCCTCCGTCCCAGTATACTTCTACTTGTCTGTCACTTCATTCCTACGCCCATCCATCCATCCATCCACCCACCCATCTGCCTGTCCATCTGTCCCTCCATCCCAGTGCACACGCCCTCCTCTCCGTCCATCTGTCCCTCCCATTCCTTCTCTCCTCCCCTCACCCTGCTGGGTTTTGCTCCCCCCAGGGACCCCACGAGGCTCCTCCTTTCCTTTCCCCCTCCCCACTTTCCCTCTCCACTGTGGCCCCCTGCCCCACAGGGACGTGTCCCAAAGTCCCTCCATCCCCTCTCACCCCCCGTGGGGTGCTGTGGTGGGTGATGTGTCCCACTGGCCACCCATCTGCCCCATAAAGCTGCTCCATCTGGGGCCTCCAAGGAGTTGGGGAGGCCCCAGTTTGGGCGCTGGGAGCTGCAGTGGGCACTGGGCTGGTTGCAGCCATGCAGCTGTGGCAGTCGGTGCCTGCCTGCCGCCGCCGCTGTGCTGTGGCACACATCCAGGCCACATGTCCTCGGGGGAAATCAAAGCTGGTCCTGCGCCGGCACTGAGCCCAGACCCCATTAAATGTGTCCCCATTGCGGTGTGACCCATTAAATCAGCGCGTGCCGGCTGTGCCGCAGGGGAGTTGCTGGTTTAGGTGCTTTCCTGGCCTGGGGACACACAGGAGCCACCCCAGAGTAGAACCCCCATGGCCGTGTCCTCCCTGCTTGGCCACCGATGCCACCATTCCCAGTCACCAGTGATGGCAAATGACCCTGAGTGTGGATGTGGCTCCCATGATGGGTTGGGGACCGAGCTGGGGACCGAGCCAGGGACCTG
>NW_009260350.1:3139414-3140802 GCF_000687185.1 Egretta garzetta | reverse complement strand
TGCCAGGGCCACCAGGACACCCTGGTTGTCCCCATGCCAGGACCAGTTTTGGCCAGGACCCATCCTCTGACAGCAGGCAGCTGGTATCACATCCCACGGCCCAGGGAACATGTGCCCATGGTGGGGCCATGGTTGGGTTTGGGGGTGACATGTCTCTGCCAGCAGCAAAATGGCTCTTCCCGGGATGTCATCAGGTACCACAGTCCCTTGTGCTAGCAGGACTTCGGGACAGGGATGCTAAGAGAAGGGCCTCACCATCCCCAGGGGTGTCACGGGAGGGGACGTGGCCATCGCTTTGCCTCCATCCCATAGATTGTCCTTGGCATTGTCTTTGAGTGCTCCATCCCTGTATCCACCTCCATCCATCATCTGCAGCCTTGGATGTGGCCTGGTGGCAGCTGGGTTTGGTGGCTGTCAAATGTCTGTGGAGTCCCGTGGTGCTTGGGGACATGAGGGTCCCCCGTGCCAAGGGTGCTCCCAGTGCCCACTGTGGTACAGGGACAGGGAAGGCTGGGGATGAGGAGAGGCTTGGTCCGTGCCATGCCTGGGGAGGGAGAAACCCAAGCCAAAATGGTGACGGTGAGAAAGGAGGTGACCCTGTTCCAAGCAGCGGGGACACGTGTCCCCTCTCAGTGGCCCTGGGGATGCTGGCTTGGCCCTGTGGCTCTGGCATGGCTGGTGGAGGGGACAGGGGCTGTGGGGCTGTGGGCAGCTGGTGGCCCATGGGGACTTGGAGGTCTGGGGTGTCATCCCCTCGTCCTCTTCTGCTCTGCAGCAGCGGGATGCAGGATGTAGGATGCGGGATGCAGGATGTGGCTGTGAGCAGGCAGGGGGACATGGGATGCAGCTGCAAGGACCAGCGGGTGCGGGACATGGATGTGACCGGGATACGGGATGTGGGCAGGAACGGGCAGCGGGATGGGGGACGTGGACGCAAGGAGGAGGGTACAGATGTGAACACAAGCAGGATGCAGGGCACAGGATGTGGATATGAGCCGGTGGTGGTGGGACTCGGGATGCGGGCCGGAGCGGGGTGAGCAGCCGCCCTCCCGCGGGGCTGCCGGCAGAGCTGCCTCAGCACAAGCTGGCAGCCGGGGCCAGGCTCTGCTGCCTGACGCGGCCGATGATTAATGACTGTTATTAGCCTCGTTAATCGGGCTGGGCAAACAGTGCTGGCGAGGGGAGAGAAAGGCACGGTGCTGTGGGGGCACTGCTGGGGCTGTGGCTCGAGGAGGGGGCTGCGGTGCCTCCCCCCACTGCAGAGCTTCAGAGGCAGCTGCAGCATCCAACTTGGTTGCAAACAAGCGGCGAGGGGCCAGGATTTGGCCCGGCAGAGGGGACAACGCCTCACTCCGGTGACTGCCAGCACCGGCCGGGGCTGCGGCCGC
>NW_009260350.1:3133373-3139226 GCF_000687185.1 Egretta garzetta | reverse complement strand
GGTGACTGCCAGCACCGGCCGGAGCTGCTGCTGCTGTCAGGAAACCTCTCCTGACCGGGAAATGCTCCCCCCATCCCAGGGATGGTGGGGAGACCCTGGCCAGGGAAGGTGGAGATGGGCTTGGACCAGAGGGATGGAAAAAGGCACTGGGGGCCAAGCAGCATCGAGGTGGCCAGGGCCGTGATCCCAATCGCCGGCAACCCGGCCGGCAGCCAAGCCCACACCGCTAATGGAGGGTTGTTGAGCCTGACGAGTCCCCGGGGAGGCATGGCCCTGCAGACACGCGGATCGATCCATCCCACACCGTGGCTGCCGCTGCTTGGTGGAGGGGGGGCTGGTGCTGCCTGCTGGGGTGCGGTGCCCATTGCCCTTCCTGCGCCCTGGGGTGCTTTGCGGAGGGCGAGAGTGGCTGCTTGCACCCCAAAATGCCTCCGCATCCCTGTCCCTGCAGGGTGCTGGACTGGGAACCGGACGCACACATGAGTGTGCAGGCACAGCTCCCTCCACCAGCACACCGGGGTGCTGGAACCCTGTGGGCGCTAATTCCCCCTGTCTCCCCAGGGACCATGCGCCCCGTCCGAAGGAACTTCTACGACCCATCCTCGGCCCCAGGGAAGGGCATCGTGTGGGAATGGGAGAACGACAACAGCTCCTGGACCCCCTATGACATGGACATCTGCATCACCATCCAGAACGCCTACGAGAAGCAGCACCCCTGGCTGGACCTCTCCTCCCTGGGCTTCTGCTACCTCATCTACTTCAGCAGCATGTCCCAAATGAACCGGCAAACCCAACGCAAGCGCCGGCTCCGGCGTCGCATGGACCTGGCGTATCCCCTCACCATGGGTTCCATTCCCAAGTCGCAGTCGTGGCCGGTGGGCGCCAGCACGGGGACACCCTGCTCCTGCCCACAGTGCCTGCTGGTCAACAGCCCCCGCGCCGCCTCCAACGCCATCCTGGCTTCCCAACGCCGCAAGCTCTACCCGGGTGCTGTCCGCCAGAGCAGCACCTTCGCTGGGGCGGCCCTGTGGCCAGCGGGGACAGGGACAGGGACGGCGGCAGTGGCGGGTGGCACGACCAAGGGCGAGGGGCTGCGGGGGACTGGAGGGGCGTTTGCCCCTAGCAGGGCGGCGGGACGCGGTGTCCCGCGGCCCCCGGGGCTCGCGGGCTGGGACTTTGTGAGCGGGGGTGCTGCTCCGCGTCCCCCTGGCTTCTCTCCCGGTGTCACTTATAGAACGGTCTTGGGTGCCCCGGCAAGGGGAGCGTGGGGCTCCGGGGGGCTGGTCTGTGCGAAACGGTCCTGGGCGCGCCTCGGCTGACCTGTCAGATGGGAGGTTACGAGTTTGCTTGTCAAAAAGGGTGATTCGGAGTGCAAACGTGGAAAGCTTGGGTTGGCTTGTTGTCTGCTCAGGTGGACGAGTTTCTTGACCTGTGTATTTTTAACTCGGCTTTTTAAGGGGGGGACATGGCAGTCTTCCGTGAAAATCAAATCCGCAACTTTGCACCATGGCAGAGTCGGGGGCGGGGGGGGGGGGGGGGGAAGGGGAGATGGAGGTGCCTTGTCCCCTGCTGTCACCTTGCACAAGCAGCCCCAGCCCTTCCCGCACGGTGTCACCCCCAGGCTCCCCGCCCTGGGGACGTAGTTGCAGGAGGGACAGCCCCAGCTGCTGGCCCATCCCGGGTGGTCCCTTGGACCCCTGGCCCTGCCGAGGGGCTGCTGTCATTTGTGCAGTGTGCTGTGCCACGCCGTGCCCTGCCATGCCATGTCGTGCCATGCTGTGCCACGCTGTGCCGTGCCATGCTGTGCCATGCCACGCTGTGCCACGCCATGCCATGCCATGCCATACCATGCCGTGCCATGCTGTGCCATGCCACGCTGTGCCACGCCGTGCCATGCCATGCCACGCCATGCCGTGCCATGCCATGCTGTGCCATGCCATGCTGTGCCACGCCATACTGTGTCGTGCCATGCCATGTCATGCCACACCAGCTGGAGGAGATGGAGTGCCCGGTCCCAGGGGATTTGTGTCCCTGCTGTCCAGCATGGGGTGTGTGACCCTGGCTTGTGGCCTGGTGCCACCAGGCAGGTCTCTGGGGGGCACATGGTTGTGGGGACCACAGCCCCGGTGTCCCTTACATGGATGGGAATAACTTGACAAGAGCATCCGGGTGGATGAGCGGATCCCCAGTGGGGTGTCCCGGTGGGTGACCCTGTCCTGGCACCCAAGACCCCATGGCCATGCCCCTCGGTGGGTTGGCTTGGCATCCCCTCGGGGCTCTCGGCACCAGGCTGTCACCAGCCAAGGGGCAGGAAGGAGTGGCCATGGCCCCAAGCCCGACCTGGCAATGGCACAGCTGGCAGCTTGCTGGCGTGGGAAAGCCCCGGTGCCACTCGCTCGGGTGGGAACTGGTCTGGATTTGGCCCCGGTGTATTTGCTCAGAACCCCCCCAGAGGGGAGCCAGCGCCCTGGGCTGCAGCGGAGCCGTCCCAGGGGACAAGAGGAGAGCCTGTCCCATCCCTCCCAGCTCCCTGCCATGGAGGGCAGGATCCGGTCCTGGGCTGGGGGGCACAGGGAGAGGCAGAGGGGCCCCAGCTGGGGCTGGGAGGTGGGGGCCGGGGGCGGGCAGGCAGGTTCACTGAGCCCCGGGCAGGTCCTGGCGTGTTTCCTTCCCCTGCTGACGTGCTGCTTTCGCTTCCGCATGCTGGGTGCTGGGCCAAGCAGGCCCTGTCCTGGTCCCCATCACTGTCCCCGTCCCCCTACCAGCACGCAGGCCCCATCCCACACATCCCCATGGACAGGTAGGAGGGGGGCCAGGAGGCCCTTGGGGGGGGCTGGTCTGGGACCTCCACCACTGCCCCTGCCTTGGCGTGGGTAAGGGCAGCTTTGGGAGCAGGAGGGAAAACACCTGCAAGCCCTGGCTCATGTGGGGCTGGGCGTTGCCAAACTCATCACCGCGATGGTTGGGTGCATGGGGGGGCTTTTGGGATCGGGGAAGGGGGTGACACCGCTGGCGGGGGCTGGTGAGGAGAACACTCGGGCACCGTGCAGGTCTCTCCTGCTGAGCTTTCTTGCTTGTCCTCCAGCCCAGTGCGTGCCCCATTCCTTCCATCCGTCCATCTACTTGCCCAGCCACACATCTGTCTGGCCATCCATCTGTCCATCCCTCCCTCCCTCTCTCCACCTATCCATCTGTCCATCCGTCCCTCTGTCCACCCCCACATCCATACCTGCACGCACCTGCACATGAGCCCCCAGCTCCCACCCCAGAGCTGCTTGCATATGCATCTGCCTGCGCTCCCAGCTGCACACCCAGCCTTGCATGCGCGGGTGCCCACCCAGCCATGGGTGCCCACCCAGCCAAGGGTGCACACACGGCTGCACACACGGCCACGGATGAACATGTGGGTCCGCACCCATCCATGGGTGGTGCACACGTGGGTGCACAGGCACATGGGAGGTGCCCTGGGTCAGTGTGGGTGAGCAGGGGGGGAGGCACTGTGCCCCGGGGGTCCTGGTGCTGGCAGCCATGGAGGGGTGAGGGTCCTCTCCAGGCATGGGAGCTATGGCCAAGGTGATGGGTGAGGTGCCGAGGTGCGGGGATGGTCCCCATGGGGGTGTGGGACATCGGGCATCACCACTGGGATGTCCCAATGAGGCACCTGCCCCGGGTTGAGGAGGAGGTGATGTCCCCAGCACTACTGGGTCCCCAAGGATGGACACAGCACTGGGTGGATGGGACAGCATCCGCTCAGGGCTGGCATGGGGACACCCTGCCATGCATCCCATGGGGAGGACGCTGCCCTGGGGACATGCTGTATGCAGGGGGGGGGACAGTGCCAGCCTGCCAGCCCAGCTGAGCCCCATCCCCTCTCCGTGCAGGGTGCCAGCCCTCCCAGTCAAGAACCTGAACGGCACTGGCCCTGTCCATCCCGCCCTTGCAGGTAAGGGGGGGGTCCTGCCACTGCTGAGTGACATTGTGGGGCAGGTGGGGGGAGGGATGGATGGGCGTTGGGTGGATGGACAGACAGCACCTCTCCCCTGGCGCAGGGATGACGGGCATCCTCATGTGCGCCGCTGGGCTGCCCGTCTGCCTGACCCGCGCCCCCAAGCCCATCCTGCACCCGCCACCTGTCAGCAAGAGTGACATCAAACCCGTGCCCGGGGTCAATGGCATCTGCAGGAAAACCAAGAAGAAGCATCTCAAAAAGAGTAAGGAGCTGCTGGTGTCCCTGTGTGCCCTCGGCCATGCCAGCCCCTGCCAGAGGGGAAACTGAGGCATGGGCGGTGCTGCTGCCTGCGGGGCTGGGCCCCCCAAGGGGTTTTCCTGAGGGTTTTGGGGTGATGCCCATGGGTCCTCCGTGCCACATGCTGGCACCCCATCCTCCTGGTGTTGTCCCCGTCCCGGTGGCAGGGTGTTGGGGGCACCATGGGCAGGCTCTGATGCCATCCCCCCTTCTGCCTGTGGCAGGCAAGACCCCCGAGGACGTGGTGCGCCGCTACATCCAGAAGGTGAAGAACCCCCCGGATGAGGTGAGTGGGCATCCCTGGGTGAGCCCGTGGGCTGCTGGAGGCTTGCGGGGCTTGGGCATGGGGCTTGGTGTGGGCAGGGGATGGGCAGCCCCCTGTGGTGGGCAGAGAGCTGGGGGTGACCCCCCCATCCCACCCGGGTGCTGGTGCCCATCAACTTGTGCCCAGCAGGATTGCACCATCTGCATGGAGCGGCTGGTCACCTCCTCTGGCTACGAGGGCGTCCTCAGCCACAGGGGCATCAAGCCAGAGCTGGTGGGCAAGCTGGGCAAGTGTGGGCATATGTACCACCTCCTCTGCCTCCTGGCCATGTACAACAACGGCAACAAGGTGAGCCGGGACCCCCCTGGGGGAACCTCCCCACTGCGGTCACCCATCCCTGTGGTGGGTGCTGCAGGGCGGGTGTCGTCCCTGATGCCCGGCTGGGTGCCCACGCAGGACGGCAGCCTGCAGTGCCCCACCTGTAAGGCCATTTACGGGGAGAAGACGGGCACGCAGCCACCCGGGAAGATGGAGTTTCACCTCATCCCCCACTCCCTCCCGGGTTACACCGACTCCAAAACCATCCGGATCGTCTACGACATCCCCACCGGCATCCAGGTGAGGTACCTGCACCTGCCACCCTGGGGACACCCCTCCCAGCTGGGTGCCCCCACCCTGTGCCACCTGCTCACCCTGCTGCCATCCCACCCAGGGCCCGGAGCACCCCAATCCCGGCAAGAAGTTTACGGCACGTGGCTTCCCGCGGCACTGCTACCTGCCCGACAACGAGAAGGGCAGGAAGGTGAGCGTCCCCGATGGCACTGGAGTGGGGTGGGGTAGGGTGGGATGGGATGGGATGGGATGGGGTGGGATGGGATGTGATGGGGTGGAGTGGGAAGAGAAGGGAAGGGAAGGGAAGGGATAGGAAGGGATAAGAAGGGATGGGAAGGATGCAGCAGTGCCAGGGTGGGGCTGGGATGTGCCACAGTGAAGGGTGGCACCATGTGGGCACTATGCCGGGGCTGAATCCTGCACCCTGGGGTGCTGGGGGCTGGGCCAGAGGAGGGCTTGGAGTGCTGGGTGGGCAAGCAACAGCTGTGCCCGCTTGCCGCAGGTGCTGAAGCTGCTGATCGTGGCCTGGGACCGGCGGCTCATCTTCACCATTGGCACCTCCAACACCACGGGGGAGTCGGACACAGTGGTGTGGAACGAGATCCACCACAAGACCGAGTTCGGCTCCAACCTGACGGGCCACGGCTACCCTGACCCCAACTACCTGGACAACGTCCTGGCCGAGCTGCTGGCCCAGGGTGTCTCCGAGGCCACCCTGAAGGACTGAGGC
>NW_009260350.1:3130417-3131887 GCF_000687185.1 Egretta garzetta | reverse complement strand
AGGGTGGAAGGGGGGGTGCGTGTGCCTGCAGCTGTGGGTGTACCCACACATCCGTGTGTGCGCACGCGTGCGTGGGCGGGGGTCTGGGCGGGTGTCCCCGGGTCCTTGTGGCCATGGCCGTGTGTATTTGCTGTCCCCTGGTGGAGGGGACCAGCTGAGTGCTGTGAATGCGTGTGCAAGCCTGTTTGTGCATGTGCAAGTGTGTGCATGCATGTGCAAGTGTGTGCGTGCATATGGAAGTGTGTGCGTGCATATGCAAGTGTGCAGTGGCATGTGCAAGCATGTGCGTGCATGTGCAAGTGCGTGCATGCAGATGGAATTGTGCACCAGTGTGTGCATGCGTGTGCCTGTGCATGCCAGCTGCCCCACGCAGGGGCTGCCCCAGGCAGCACCCTGAGGTGCAGGGTCCCCATCACCCCCGCGGCAGGGCCGCCCCTACCTGCCTGCCCCAGGCTGGGGGGCTCAGCTGCTGTGCTGCCCTTGGGACCCTCGGCCCCCGTCGCCCTGCAGGAGAGGGACCCTCAGCACGCTCCCACCCTGGCACCAGCACCCTGGGGTCCCCCAGGCCTGGTCCAGGCCCCCCCCCCAGCCTCACCGCAGCCTGGCCCCTGCCCGCTGGAGGTGCCCATAGAGGGTCTGCGCCGCTGCCGCAGGGTCCAGGGGGTCGCTCCACTCACCCAGTGCCACGGTGCTATGGGTCCGGCTACAGCCGGGCGCTGCCAACAACAAACGCAGTCAGGGTGCCAGGGGACCCCCACACCCCCTGCCCAAAGGATCCCCCACCCTATGCTGCCTGCTGGCCTTACCGGTGCAGGCAGGCTGCAGGCAGCAGGTCCAGCGGCTGGCGCGGAAGGTGCCTGGGTGGCAAGTGGGCAGCATGGCCTCATTGGCGCTGCTGGCCTGCCGCACCGCCCAGAGCCACTGCCACAGCTCCTGGCCACTCTGCGGGGACAGGGAGGGAGGGTGACACCCCACTAGGTGCCCACGGGCACCCTGCGCTGGGCATCACCAGCAGGGAGGAGGAGGAGGGTGGAGGTGGGCAGGGGCAAGGCCGATGGGGTGGGCACTGGGGATGGGCGGTGGGTGCCAGGCCCAGGTGACCGGGAGTGACAATTTGATGGCAAAGCTGCCCAGGTAGGACCTGGTGGGGAGATGGCGCTGTGAGAGCCAGAGTACCCCAGTGACCCCAGTGCCAATAGGGCTGGTACCCCAGTGACCCCAGTGCAGATGAGGGTTGATAACCCACTGATCCCAGTACCCCAGAGCTGGTACCCCAGTGACCCCAGTGCAGATAAGGGTTGATACCCCACCGATTCCAGTACCCCAGAGCTGGTACCCCAGTGGCCCCAGTACAGCCAGGGCTAGGCACCCCAGTGTTCCCAGTACAGCTGATGCCTGGGTATAGCTGGATTTGGGACCAGGACCATTTTCATTGTCCTCATGAGACCTGGGGGTGTCTCATGGCTGGGT
>NW_009260350.1:3125737-3130388 GCF_000687185.1 Egretta garzetta | reverse complement strand
GGGTACTCACCTTGCACTGGATGTAGGTGGTGTGGAGCTGCCCGGCACCATCCTGCGCCACAATCTGCATGACATGGGGGTGCTGGAAGGTGCCCTCATCCACCCGCTCCACCGCCCGCATCTGTGGCACGGGGATGGAGCAGCGCACCTGGGGACCCCGAAACACCACAATTCACTGCACCCACACCCCCTGCCCGGGCACCGGGCATGGGGTGGGGGTCACGGGCAGCACCCACCTGCCACTCAGGGGACTTGGAGTAGGTCAGGGCCTCGCTGCTGAGCCAGAAATACCTTTTCTTGAAGGCAAAGCGGGGCAGCAGGGCGGGCCCCCCCGCCGTGCGTGTGTGCAGGTACCCCTCCTTGATGGTGGCCGAGGGGCAAAAAAGTCCCGGCAGCACTGGCCCCTCGCCTGCTGCAGCCGTGGCACAGACGGGCAGGGAGGCAGCAGCGTCACTTCAAGTGCCACCGCCTCCCCCAGCCCAAGGCTCCCTGTCCCCAGCCATCCTGGCAGCATCTGCATGGCACCAAGCGGGTCCCCCTCCCCGGGGATGCTCCCAGGATGCCGGGGACAGCAGGGATGGTGCCACCCCTCCGTGCTGGGCACTGGCATGGCTGGATCCAGCACCAGCGGTGCCCCCCGTGCCCCCCCGTGTGCCTGCTCACCCTCGGCGCTCTCCACAGCAACCAGGCCGTCCAGGAAGGCTTTGACGCGGGTGACGCTGGGCAGCAGGACGGCGTGCAGCGGGGCCATCCATGGCTCCTTGCCCTGCCCTGGCTGCAGCCCCAGGTTGCCGATGCTCTGCAGCGCCTGCCCCATGTGGGGAAGGGCTCACGCTGCCGTACCCCCCACAGCTGCTCCCCTGAACCCCATGGGCTTGGGAATTGGGGGGGGAAATGGAAAAGTGGAGCAGCCCAGGGGGTCCCCCCCTGCCGTACCCCCCACAGCTGCTCCCCTGAACCCCATGGGCTTGGGAATTGGGGGGGGAAATGGAAAAGTGGAGCAGCCCAGGGGGTGATGGGACCCAACTGCTGCCCCAGGCTGGCTCTTGCGCTGTGCCCAATGTGTGGTGGCATGGCCCTGTGACCAGCAGGGCTGGCCTCAGGCGGCGTGGGAAGGGGCCAGCCATGGCTCTGCCCTCCTTGGGGTCCCCATTATTCCCTGGGCTCCTGTCCCTCCCCAGGTTCCCCATCCCTCCCCTGGGTCCCCATCCCTCCTCAGGGTCTCCCTGGCATCCCCATTCCATATGGATCTCTTCACAGGGTCCGCATCCCTCCCTGAAGTCTCTGTCCTTTGTGGGGCCCCTCCCTGGGCTCCCCATCCCTCCCTGGGCTCCCCATCCTTCCTTGGGACCCCTGTCCCTCCCCAGGGTCCCCACCCCTCCCCCGTATCCTTGTCCTTCCCCAGGTTCCCCATCTCTCCCAGTGGTCCGCATCCTTCCCCGGCATCCCTGTCCCTCCCCAGCATCCCTGTCCCTCCCCAGAGACCCCGTCTCTCCCCGGGCTCCCTGCACCTTGGCGAGCAGCAGGAGCGTGCGGCTGGTGCGGGGGTCAGCATGCTGCTCCCGGAGACTGAAGAGCTTCGGGGTGAGGACGGCGGGGGCGAAGAAGCGGAGGAAGAGAAACCCACTGATGGAGAAGTACCGCACCTCCTGGCCGGGGACAGGAACAGCTCAGGGCTCGGGCCGGTGGCCCCAGCGGTGTGCAGACCCCCAGCCCTGGCCCTGCTGCCTGCCCCACCTCGTGCTGCACTGAGGGGAACCTCTCCTCCACCCGCCTGCGGAGCTGCTTGAAGGCCACCCTCATGAGAAGGGGACACTTCTCCACCGAGCCCACGATGGCATCGACGATGTCCCCCAGGTAGCCCTTCAGCAGCTCCAGGCTGCTCTCCCGCACCCGCGCCTCCGACAGGGACCCCTTGAAGGAGATCCTCCTGCGGGGACGCCGCCGGGTCAGGGGGCCCCTGATGCCCAGGGAGGGGCCACCTCAAGTTGACCAAAAGCCATCAAGGTGACCAATGGTCTCAGCAGCAATGGGTGACCCCCTCCCACAGGAGACAAGGGGATGGGGATGGCTTGCAACATGCTGGGCATGGTGTCCCCCCCAGCTGTCCCCCCACACTCGCCTGCTGCGGCTCAGCTCCATCTTGCCAGGGTCCAGCTCCACGTACTTCTTCTCCTCAAAGATGCGGTTCACCACGGGCTTCAGGACCTCGTGTAGGTAGGGCAGCCCCACCACCTGCAAGGGATGGGAAGTCACCATCTTTGTGCCCAGGCTGTTCTCAGATGCCCTGCTGGGCCACAAGCTGGCTCTGTACTCCGATGCCATCATGGGAGGGCACAGCAGGGACCGGGCTGGTGTCCCCTCCCACGCTCACCTTCATGAACTGCTCCACGGACTTGGAGGCCAGTGAGTTGGAGCGGAAGAGGGTGTTGGGGTCCTCTGGAAGAGCACAGAGGCTGTGGTGAGGCAGGCACGGGGCGATGTCCCAGCTGTCCCTGGTGTCCCTGACCCTGTGGACACAAGGCACCTTCCCTGCCTCCCCCTTGGTGGCCCCCCTCTTTCCCCATGGGGTTCGGGGGGGACCCTGGCAACCCAGCTTCTCAGTCGGGGGGGGTGCAGGTGGTGCCCCCAGCCGTGGCACTTACTGGTCCTGGCCAACTCGTGGGCTGTGAGATAGTCCAGGAGGGGCACGGACAGACCCTGCCCCAAGAAGATCTTCACCAGCTTGGTGGCCACGTCCTGCCGGCTCTCCCCCGAGGTCACCTCCTCCAGGATGGCCAGGGCCGTGCCAGTGGGGGGCTGTGGGGAGGGCAGGGTGGGCACAGTGAGGTCCCCGTGCTGGGGTGGTCCTCGCTGCCCCCAAGGGTCCCCCCACTCCACAGCACCCACCTGGCCCGGGCAGAGGATGGGCTCAGTGAGGAGCTGGATGAGGGGCTGGTAGTAGGGGGGGGGCAGGACCCTGTCTTCCACCAGGCTGGGATCCTGCACCCACCGCCCCCCATCACCCCAGCTCCTTCCCAGCTGGGATGGGGGAGCCACCCTGTGCTGCCCCGGGCACAGCTACCCCGGGGAGCTGCCTAGGCAGGGTGCGGGGAGCTGCCTGGCCCCGCTGCCCGCACTCACCCATGGTCCTCGGTGGTGCTTGGGAAGGGCAGGAGCTGGAACCAGCCCTTGGTGGGGGCTGTGCAGATGATGTCCAGGGGGAACTCGACCTGCGGGGCCGGATGCAGGGTCTGAGCTGCACCCTATGCTGTGCCTCACTTCCCCTGCCAGTGGGGATCCCTCCTCAGGGGCGAGCCCAGGACACGCAGGGGGTCTGGATGCAGCATTGCCTCCATCCTCATCCCCATGGGCCCCAACCCATGGGTCACCCAGACCCCGAGCATGGGGAGGGGCTGAGAGTGCGGAGGTGGCCCTGGGACCCTGCCCTGTGCCAGTGTGACCCCGAGGTCCTCACCCGTCCCAAGAAGTCATTCTTGCCTACGATGTCCCAGTCCCACACCTCCACACTCAGCACGGCCTCCCCCAGCTCGCCCTCTGCCAGCTCAAACTCCAGCACCTCGTCCCAGTGCGGGAAACGGGTTTTCTTTATCACCTGCTGGGGACAGGGACCGGTGGCTGCGGGGGACAAGGTGCCCAAGCCTCTGGGTCCCAGCACACAGCACCCCGACTCACGGCTGTCTCCAATGTGCGCCCGCAGCACGACACCCGGGCGAAGGGGTCCGAGGTGCCCGAGAGGTCCCGGGGGGCCAGGTCCCTGCAGGGAGGTGGGGGTCAGCCAGGGTGCAGCGGGCAGGGGGCCTGTCCCCACCAGCATGGTCCCTGCACCCCTGTGCCCCCCCTTCCCCCCGCCTCACCTGGGAGCTCCTACCCCAAACCCCCTCCTCCCCCAGTCCCTGGGGGCCAAATGGCACAGCGGGGGGATGGGAGGGGGGCTCTGCTGTCCCTCCTGGCTGTCCCCATGGCCATCCTGTTGCCTTGGTACCCGCTTCAGTTGCCATGGCAGCGGGATGCTGCCTCTGCCGTCTGGCAGCAGCGTGTGCGGGTACAGGCACACACACACACAGACACCCGTGCGTGCACACATGCACACACCAGAGCAGAGAGGCAGCCTGGGGCGTTCCTCCAATTTTGAAACCAAAGTGGAGAAACCCTCATGAGAACCAGCTGCTCTGATGGGGACCGTCCCCAGGTACCCCAGGGCCCTCTGGGCCACCCAGCTCTGCCCCTTGTCCCCTCCATTCTTGTCCCCAAGCAGGGCTGGCAGTGTCCGAGGCAGAGCACTCCCTGCTGAGACCCCACAGCATTGTGACATGTGGGTTGGCATCATCGATGTCCCCAGGCAGGACACAGTGAGGGTCCTTCCCCCTGCTGAAGGGGGGGAGGACAAGCCCCATGCCACTGCTGTCCCCATGCCACCTCACCTCCTCCCAGACCCCCCCAGCTGAAAATAAGACCCCAGGATGGTTGTGCCCTGCCAGCCCCCCACTACCTGGCCTCGATGAGGTGGCAGCGCAGCACCCGTGGGTGGCCCTGTTTGGGGACCTGCAGCTCCAGGTGGATCTCACCCTGCACCTCCTCGTTGGGGTCCACGGGCACCAGGCTGAGCCAGCTGTCGACACCTACCGAGGGGGATGAGGTGGGTACCCCG
>NW_009260350.1:3115036-3115667 GCF_000687185.1 Egretta garzetta | reverse complement strand
CAGAGGGACGGCGGGTGCTGAGGGCCCGGGCGGGGACATGCCACCCCTCGGGCGGCTCCTGACAGCTGGCCAGTACCCCCTGTACCCCTGCTGTCCCCCCTACCCGATGGTGTCTTCATCCAGCACGTAGACAGCGAGGCTGTGGAAGCCACGGGGCAGGCGTAGGGTGTATTCTTCCCCCCAAAAAGGGTTCAGGTTCTTCCATACCGTGGCCGTCCTGCCAGTGACAGGAGAGGTGGCTGCACCCCCAGGGAGAGCGCCCATCCCCGCCCGTCCCCTCCCCGGGGTGGCACGGTGTCCCCCCTACCTGGCCACCACCTCGTTGTCCACCTTGACCACGCAGTAGGGGTCGCTGGAGCCGGACCTGGGCAAGGGATGGGGGTGCGTGGGGTCAGCCCCCCCACCTGGGGGTCCCACCAGTGCTTGGGGGATGCTGCTGGCTGGGCTGGGGAGGCTCAGGGGGCCAGACCCAAGCACCGCTTTGAACTCCGCCAGTAAAGTGCCAGTCCGAGGGGTGAGATGAGTTGCCCGGTCTCATGCCAGCCCCATAACTGACACTGAGATGGGGGACACCACCTTTTCCTGGCCCCCACTGCCGGCCACCCCCAGCCACCACCCTGTGGCCCCCTGC
>NW_009260350.1:3113881-3114853 GCF_000687185.1 Egretta garzetta | reverse complement strand
GGGGGGATGCTGCTGGCTGGGCTGGGGAGGCTCAGGGGGCCGGACCCAAGCACCGCTTTGAACTCCGCCAGTAAAGTGCCAGTCCGAGGGGTGAGATGAGTTGCCCGGTCTCATGCCAGCCCCATAACTGACACTGAGATGGGGGACACCACCTTTTCCTGGCCCCCACTGCCGGCCACCCCCAGCCACCTCCCTGTGGCCCCATGCCCCCCACCCAGTGTCTTGCCAGCTGCACAGCCGAGCCCAGAGTTTCTGTGGCAACCCAGGGTGTCAGGGTGACACCAGCCTGGCCCAGGGCCCTTCCCAAGCTTAACCCCTTCCACGAGGGAGGACGGGATGGAGGGGACGAGGGCCGGATCCTGCTCCCTGCAAAGCCCCTTTCCCGCTCATTCACAGTAGCCGGACCCGCACTGAGGGATGCCAGCCTGGGGCAGCGTGCCTGAGGCAATGCTAGAGCCCCAAATCCCCAGCTGCTGGAGGCAGGGGATTACAGGAGGCACTCCAGCAAGGAGCCAGACCCCCAGGAGGAGGAAGGGAAGTGATCCCCGGATGAGGCTGGGGGATGGGAAGGTCCCGGCTGAGGCTGGGGGCTCAGCACCCCTTGCTGTGCTCCTGGGCAGTTTTGTTTGTCCCCAGGGGTGTCTCAGCACCTCCCGGCAGAATGAAGCCCACAGCCTGCACGGTCTGGCAGGCAAACCCCAGCAGCGCTGCGGGGTTGACAGCTCCTGGCCCCCTCCAAGCCCGGCTGAGAGTGGCTCACCCCAAGCCCCTCTGCAGCCCCAGGATGGCCCCAAGCTGGATTTGGGGGGGCTGGGAGCGGCACTGGGTACCTCGCCCCATGCTGGTGAGTCTGGATGACCCCGCTGTGCCCAGACCCCCCCAAGTGGAGCACCCAGCATGGCACCATGACCGGGTGGGGAAACTGAGGCAAGGAAGCCCTGCTGCTGCCCGCAGCCCTTCCCGGCTGCCCGG
>NW_009260350.1:3112698-3112956 GCF_000687185.1 Egretta garzetta | reverse complement strand
GGGGTGAGCATTGGCTGCAGCAGAGGAAGCAGCCAGCTTTGAGGGGGCTGCTGGCAGAGGGGGCTCTGAGACCCCCCTGGGCCCTTGCCCCCCACCCTGGGTGTCCCCTCCCCTTGAGGGGGACACCCTGAGCCAGCCCTGGGAGACTCCGGCAGATCCTGGGGTGCCTGCGGGTGCAGCACAGCGATGCTCCCTGGGTCCCCACCAGGGACCCCCAAGCTGGGGGGGGTGAAGGGGGATGAGCACTGGGGGGTGAGG
>NW_009260350.1:3112110-3112631 GCF_000687185.1 Egretta garzetta | reverse complement strand
GCGGGGGGCACTGGTGGCCTGCAGGAATGGTGAATTCGGGGGGGGGAGGCGCGGGGGCGGGATGGCCAGATGTCTCCTGCAGTGACTCATGGTATTGCCAGGGCGGGCGTCACCGTGTGGGTGCTGGGTCCTTGGGGTGCTGCTGCGGGAGCATCACCATGTGGGTGCTGGGTCCTTGGGGGGGGTCACTGCCAAGGCGGTGTCACCATGTACTCACATGGGTCCTTGGGGTGCTGCTGCTGGGGGGTGATGGGTCCTCGGGGTGCTGCTGCAGGGGGGATAACCGTGTGGGTGCTGGGTCCTTGGGGTGCTGCTTTGGGGGGGTCACTGTGTGGGTGCTGTGTCCTTGGGGTGCTGTTTCAGGGGGTGTCACTATGTGGGTGCTGGGTCCTTGGGGAGGGTCACTGCCAAGCAGGTGTCACTGTATGGGTGCTGGGTCTTTGGGGTGCTGCTGCGGGGGGGTCACTGTGTGCATGCTGGGTCCGTGGGGTGTCACTGCCAGGGGGGTGTCACCGTGTGGG
>NW_009260350.1:3106298-3111449 GCF_000687185.1 Egretta garzetta | reverse complement strand
CGGGACCCCCCTGTCCCCATGGGGAGGGCGGGAGGCGCGGGGCGAGACCCAGGCCGGGGGGTAACGTGGCCGTCCCACCGCCCAGAGGAGCCGGTCCTGCTGGGGGAGCTGAAGCCGGGCCGTCCCCAGCGCTACGACTGGAAATCCAGCTGCGAGACCTGGAGCGTGGCCTTCTCGCCCGATGGCGCCTGGTTCGCCTGGTCGCAGGGACACTGCGTGGTCAAGCTGATCCCCTGGCCCCTGGAGGAGGCCGAGCTGTGAGCGTGGGGGGTGGCTGGATGGCGAGGGGCTGCACGACGCCAGGGTGGGGGATCTGGGGGGATCCAGCCCACCCCGGGGGTAACCGTGCATCCCCTCCTTCCTCCCAGCGGCTGCAAAACCTCGGAGCGCAAGAGCCGCGGCAGCAAAGCGGAGGCGAGGAGCCGAGGGGTGGCCAAGGAGAAGACGCTGGAGTGTGGCCAGATCGTGTGGGGCTTGGCCTTCAGCGCCTGGCCAGCAGCAGAGGCAGGGGAGACGGACCCCACCTGTGCCGTGGGTCTTCCCTGCCTGATCCTGGCCACCGGGCTCAACAACGGGCAGATCAAGGTCTGGGAGGTGCAGACAGGTGAGCGGGAGCAGTCATGGCTTCAGGCTGTTGTCTCTCCCCATTGTTCCCCCTCGGAAGGAGATGCCGTCTCCGTCATTCCCCGAATACTTCCCCAGGGTGAGCGGGAGCCCCTGCCTGGCCCCTCCGCGTGAGGGGCACTGCCTCGTTCCCCGTGGAGGGATGGCGCTGAGCATGGCTCCTCTCCACAGGACACCTCCTCTTCAGCCTCTTGGGGCACCAGGATGTCGTCAGAGACCTGAGCTTTGCTCCCAACGGAAGCCTCATCCTTGTGTCAGCCTCGCGAGACAAGACCTTGCGTGTCTGGGACCTGAGCAGAGATGGTAGGAGGGTGCAGGGATGCCCCTGGTGCTAGGTCACCCCCGGCTGAGGCAGGGCACTGCTGTGGGAAATGGGAGAAACCCACCTCAGTAGGGCAGATGGTGGGAGAGGATCTTTGGGGACAGTACTCAAGGCAGGAGGGGAGAGTCCTGTCACACGGAGCAGAGCTGCCCTCTTCCAGGTGGGGCCTAGGAGGTGCAGGAGGGGGTTGCAAGTAAACAGAGCTTGGGATCTGCCCAGGGGAACCGCCCAGCCCCCCATGCATCCCCTCTGGGGAAAGGGAGGGGACAGCAGGGGCAGCCCGGCGCTGCCTCTTGTGCTCCCCTCTCATGACTTGCCTCTCTGCTGTCCCCAGGGCGGCAGGTCCAGGTGCTGTCGGGCCACGTGCAGTGGGTGTACTGCTGCTCCATCTCCCCAGACTGCAGCATGCTCTGCTCCGCTGCTGGAGAGAAGTCGGTGAGTCCTGCAGGGTGGGAGCTATCCTGCGTCATGCTGAATCCAGCTCTCCCCTCGGCCCTCCGTGTCCCCCACCATGTGAGAAGCCCTGCTGTGGGCCAGGCCAGAGCCACCCTCGCTCCTCAGCTGTTCTGGTTCTGTGTGGAGGAGCTGGGACCAGAGCCCATGTGCCTTAAACCCCAAGGGGGGAGATGCTTCTCCTCTGTTCCCACCCCAGGGATGCTCCCAGCCTCAGCCCCTGCCCGTGTCCCGCAGGCACTGCTGTGGAGCATGCGGTCCTACACCCTCATCCGGAGGCTGGAGGGGCACCAGAGCAGCGTGGTGTCGTGCGACTTCTCGCCAGATTCGGCGCTCCTTGTCACCGCTTCCTACGACGCCTGCGTCATCATGTGGGACCCCTACACCGGGGAGCAGTTGAGGACGCTACGGTATGAGAGCTGGGGGGCCAGTGAGGGACTGGAAGGGGGACAGAGCAATGCCGTGGGGGTTTGTTGGGGCTGAGCGTGGCCTTCCCTTCTAGCTGGGCACAGCCAGCACCTCTCCCCCATCTCCAGTGGCTGAAGGGGGGCTCTGACTTGCCAGATTTGGCCCCTCTGCCAGCCCCAGCAGCTGAAGGGGGGCCCTGACTTGCCAGGTTTGGCCCCTCTGCCAGCCCCACCAGCTGAAGGGGCGCTCTGACTGGCCGGGTTTGGCCCCTCTGCCAGCCCTGGAGCACTGGGGGAAGGGGCTCATGGCAGCCTGGGGTTGACGCTGGGCTTGTTCTCCCCACCCGCAGCCATGTCCCCTTGCACTCGGCGGTGGACTACAGCAGCGAAGTCCACACGAGCTCCCTGCGCTCTGTCTGCTTCTCTCCTGAGGGCCTCTACCTGGCCACGGTGGCAGACGACAGGTGAGTGAACCCCCTTGGGGACCTCCAGCGGGAAGAGGGTCCCAGGAGGACACCACCAAAACAAACCGGGAGCTCAGGACGTGCCAGTGGGGAGCAGACCTTGCATGCTGGGTCCCCACGTAACGCCCGGCGTAAGGGGAAAGGGCAGGCTGCCTGGGACACCGCGGCTTGGCTGTGGCAAGGGGTAGCAAGGTTAGGGCCCTGTTGCCCCTCTGAGCGATGAGTCGGGGCCTGTGTCCTGCGCGCTGCGCCGCCCTCGCTGTGCCCCTCAGCACGGTCACTGGCTCTGTCTGCATCCAGCTCAGCTCTACAGGGGACAGTGCCTCCCGCCTTGCTGCCGTGTTGTGACACTCCTGGGATGCTCTAAGCCCATGGGAAGAAAATCCTACTCCAGAGTTTGCATGCATTCAGGTGAACCCAGAGGCTTTATTTTAGCTGCAGGCACTGCGTGGATGGGGGCCTGGCATCGTGTCCCCTCCCTTTCTCCTTAGGCTCCTGAGGATCTGGGCGTTGGAACTGCGGTCTCCGATTGCCTTTGCTCCCATGACCAACGGCCTGTGCTGCATGTACTTCCCACACGGTGGTTTCATTGCCACAGGGTGCGTACGTGGGAGAAGAGAGTGGAGAAACACGTGGCTGCACCCTCCTCCTGCAGCTCTGGGTTTTACTCAGCAAATTTTGGGTTTCCCTGGGGGTGCAGACTGGTTTCCTGGGCTGGGGAATGCGTGGTTGCTGCAAACTAGGGATATTTGGGGGTAATTTGAGTTTTCTTGTGTCACTCTGCCCTGCGCTCACAGCTTGTTTGGGTCCCATTGCAGGACCAGAGATGGCCACGTCCAATTCTGGACTGCTCCAAGGGTCCTCTCATCGCTAAAGCACTTGTGTCGCAAAGCTCTGCGCACCTTCCTGACGACATATCAGGTCCTTGCGCTCCCCATTCCCAGGAAGCTGAAGGAATTCCTCACTTACCGGACATTTTAAGGCAGGACGGAAAGCAGAGGCACAGAGCCAGGAGCCCTCTGCCCAGCGGTGGGGCCCGGCCTGGCTCAGAGGAGGCACCGCCGCAGCGACTTCTCGCTGATTCGTGAGCCGTGGGGCAGGAGGATTGCTACCCCCCCTTGTTTTGGGGCTGTGTCTGTGAATGTGGAGGGATTTTTTTGGTATAATAATACTAGAACCCAGCAAAAATGCATGCAGAGGGCAAGGGGTACAAGCTGCAGTGGCCCCGCAGGGGACACGGGTGTCCCTGTCCCCTTGCTGTCTGCAAGTTTTGGGTCAAGGTGCTTTTGCTTCCAAGTGCAATGTTGTGGGTTGAAGGTTAGCAGCCGCAGTCTGAGCAGAGCTTTTTGTCAGTCGTACAAACACGGGGCTACAACCCTTCCTGACAAAGCCAACCCTCGCTGGGCCTGGCTCGTACTGGAGCTTAGATCCTGGAGGAGTGTGGGCTCTGCCCCTCTCCTGGTCTGGGCATGAGCTGGACAAAGCCAAGCAGATCTCTGGCGGACTAGACAACAGCAGTGACAGAATAAAAAATTATTCCTCGTGTCTTTCCTCTTGGCTTGTAGAGGTGACCTGGGGATACGAGGCAGGGCAGGCTGCAGCGGGCTGGCCCCAGGGCCTCCAGCCCTTCGGCTGCGGCTGTCGGGGTGGCAGCGAGCACTCGCTGGGTTCTGAAGTGCAGCAGACCAGTAAGTTGTTCGGTGGTGGGTGCTGGGGAGGATCAGTCCACCATGGTGGGACACAGGGCTTCACACAGCTCCGTTGCTTACTCTCCCTGCTGGAGCTCGGCACTCTGGCAGCCCAGTGTCTGGACACAGAGAGTGAAGCAGTCTTGTCTGTCTCTCTCCAGCTTAGCCGGTGTCTGGGGTGACAGCACGTGGTTGAGGCCCTGCGTGCTAGAGGGCTCGGTCAGTGCACGAGCCTGAGGCTGAGACCCCAGCTGATGAAAAAGACAGGGAATGTCTCCCCGGAAGTGCTCCCCAGGATGTTTTCCCTTGTGAGCAGCTGAACCCAGAAAGCTGTCGTTTCCCTAATGGGTAGAGGCATCACCCCCAACTGTGTCCCCTCTCGTAAGAGGGGCACGGCCCTGCAGGGAACCGCGCTTGCTCTGCATGGCTGCCCTGCTCAGCTGCATGAGCCACAGTTGTACTCCTCAGCGCATGAGCACCCGGGGCAGCTCTGCCTGGCAAGGGAGGTTTTGCAGGCAGGTGACAGCAGCGGGACATCAGCCCGCATCGGTGTGATGCCTTTGCAATCGGACAGGGGCAGGGGGTGAGGCTCGACCAGCTCCCTTCGGCCCTTGCTGTACAGGAGGGAAGAAAAAGTGTGACCTGGTGGGCTTTAGAGGCATCTGTATTTCCTGGTGACGCTTGGAAACAACGCTGTCCGACTCTCACGCCCTGGCTGCGGGATCAGGGCTTGCAACAAGGAAAGGGAAAGCCACAGGGCGCAGCTCTGGGCGCGGGGCCGGCAATCCCTTCCAGCTCCTGCGAGATCCGGCTTTGCAAGCAAGGATCCACCCAGCAGGACTCAGGCTTCGGCCACGATCAGGTCCCTGGTGACTTGGAAAGCCGCAATGAGGGAGCTCAGCTGAATCTTTTCACTGGTCCCAGCAGCCAGCCGGTACCTGGAGCAGGGGGCAAGGCCAGGTTCGGGTGCTTACACCAGTGTCCGCGTCCTGACAAAGCGGCAGCCCTGGCCAGGACGGACCAAGCGAAGCGCAGCACTGGCGGGTTTATGCGGCAGGTGCGGATGCATAGGGGCTGTGGGCATCTGCTAGCGGTGCCCACCGGCTGCCAGGACTTGGCACAGCACGGTAGCTGTGACCCCTGTGGGGCAGGGGTGCTGGCAAAACCCCCCGTTGGGGGGGTTTGGGGCCAGG
>NW_009260350.1:3102876-3105425 GCF_000687185.1 Egretta garzetta | reverse complement strand
AAAAAAAAAAAAAAAAAAAAAAAAAGACAAGTGTGACCTGGTGGGCTTTAGAGGCATCTGTATTTCCTGGTGACGCTTGGAAACAACGCTGTCCGACTCTCACGCCCTGGCTGCGGGCTCAGGGCTTGCAACAAGGAAAGGGAAAGCCACAGGGCGCAGCTCTGGGCGCGGGGCCGGCAATCCCTTCCAGCTCCTGCGAGATCCGGCTTTGCAAGCAAGGATCCACCCAGCAGGACTCAGGCTTCGGCCACGATCAGGTCCCTGGTGACTTGGAAAGCCGCAATGAGGGAGCTCAGCTGAATCTTTTCACTGGTCCCAGCAGCCAGCCGGTACCTGGAGCAGGGGGCAAGGGCAGGTTCGGGTGCTTACACCACTGTCCGCGTCCTGACAAAGCGGCAGCCCTGGCCAGGACGGACCAAGCGAAGCGCAGCACTGGCGGGTTTATGCGGCAGGTGCGGATGCATAGGGGCTGTGGGCATCTGCTAGCGGTGCCCACCGGCTGCCAGGACTTGGCACAGCACGGTAGCTGTGACCCCTGTGGGGCAGGTGTGCTGGCAAAACCCCCCGTTGGGGTGTTTTGGGGCAAGGAGCGGGGGCGAGCGGACACTTACTCGATGTCTGCCATTTTGATCAGCAGCTGAATGCGGACTGAGGGTGGGAAATCAACTGTTGAGAGAAGGAGGCAGCACACATCAGCGTGGGCTGCGGGCATGGCTGGGCCTCCCGGGGGGGGAGCCCCCCCCACAAGCCCCTACCTCTGTGCACAAAGAGGTGGATCTCGGTGAGGATGTCCTGCAGAGCCAGGCCCTTCAGCGTCTTCAGCTCCATGATTTCTGAGATGAGAGTGAGTGAAGGGCTTTCTCCCAGGTCTTTCCCCATCAGATCCTGCTCCTCATCCCCGCGACAACCCTGAGCACCCTCCCCAGCGAGCAGCACCCACCCCAGCCGGAGCAGGAGGCCACAGGACAGGAAGACCTGGCAAAGAGGAGGATTTATAGCAGCGGGGATTAAACACCAGGGCCAACGGAGGAAAAAGGATACTGCGATAGGCAGTGGAAAAGTCCTGGTTCAGCATCCAGTCAAGGATGTTGGCGATGTCAGACTTGAGGGGGTGTCCCGTGCAGGTGTAGACGTTCTCCTCCGTCACCTTCCCGAAGGCCATGGTGGTGCTCTGAGGAAGAGGAGGGATGAAGAGCTCAGCCCTTTGACCCCTCCAGGATAGCTGCACGCGTGGGGACGACCACTGATGGCTACACCGAGGGAAGCACAGCCATGGCCATGGTCTGTACCTGCAAGATATTGAGGGCTCTGCGCATGTCACCATTTGAGAGGGTCACCAGAGCCTTTATCCCATCCTCGGTCACATCCACCCTGGAAAACAAGACCTGGGGCTGCAGAGGGAGCCAGCACTGCTGGAGGGAAATCGTGAAAAAACAAACCTGCTGCTCCTCCCTGGGGAGGGGAATGAGGAAAAAGGGGGTGCAGAGGGTGCTGCAGAGCCCCCGCGTCCCATGCCGCCCCCAGCTCACCCCTCCTCCTGTATGACGTGCTGCAGCCGGGGCACCATCAGCTCCGGGGTGAGGGGGCCAAAGCGGAAACGCGTGCAGCGGGACTGCAAGGCGGGGATGATCTTGGAGAGGTAGTTGCAGATGAGGCAAAAGCGGGTGTTTTCTGTGAACTTCTCGATCACTGCAAAGAGCGGAGAGGAGAGGCTGGTCCTTGTCCACCCCCTCGCACCGGCTCCCGCCTCTGCCCTGGGCTGGGCAAGGCTGAAGGGGTGCCAGTGGCATGGGGTCCCCAGCACCCCTCACCTCGCCTCAGGGCGTTCTGGGCATCCTGGGTCATGGCGTCAGCTTCATCCAGGATGACGAGCTTGAAGCCTTTCCTTCAAGGAGAAAACAAGGGGGTGGCTTTGATCCCAGCTGCTAGCTTGGTGCTGGAGAAGGGGGAGCAGGGGAGGCTTATTCCCAGCCTGACCCCCACCAACGCTCCCAGGGAGCCCTCCTTTTCCCTCCAGGCCAGCATCTTTATCACTCATCCTTACCACCCTCACCCTCCCTGCTTTGCAGGGCACCCCTGACTCCTTCCCATCCGTTCTGGTACGTGTTCCACCCCATGAGCCCCCCCAAACCCACCGCCCAAGCCGAGTGCGGGGCCAGGCTGTGTCGGAGGTGGGACGACAAAGGGATGGGGAGCTTTGGGAAGCACAGACCCGCCACTTACTTAAAGATAGTCCTGGTGCTGGCGAAACTCAGGATGGGCCCCCGGACGATGTCGATACCCCGGTCATCGGAGGCGTTGAGCTGGAGGGAGGCAGGCGTGGATCCGCATCCCTGCCCGAGGATGCACCCAGGGGTCGGGGACCCCCCACCATAACCCCTCACCCCATCCCCTTACCTCCAGCACCATGGAACCAAACTCCCGCTCCCGGTAGAGCTGCTTGGCGCAGGCGAGGATGGGCGACGTCTTACCGGTACCGGGAGGCCCGTAGAGAAGAAGATGAGGCAACCGATCCTCGCTGATGAACCGCTGAACTGGAGCGGGGATAA
>NW_009260350.1:3100929-3102660 GCF_000687185.1 Egretta garzetta | reverse complement strand
GGCTTTTGGGGGAAGCGCGGTGCTGGGAGTTGCTACAGTGAGGTTGTGGGCATGGTTTTGGGGTGAGTGCCGTGTTGGGACTCACCAAAGTAAGGTCATGTCTGTGATTTTGGGAAGAGCGCTGGGACTGGGAATTGCTAAAGTGAAGTTGTGGGCATGGTTTTGGGGGGAGCACGGTGCTGGGGGTTGCTAAAGTGAGGTTGTGAGCACGGTTTTGGGGTGAGCATGGCACTGGGAATTGCTAAATTGAAGTCGTGGGCATGGTTGTGGGGTGAATGCCGTGCTGGGACTCGCTGCAGTAAGGTCATGCCTGTGCTTTTGGGGAGAGCCCAGTACCAGGAATTACTAAAGCGGGGTTATAGGCATGCTTTTGGGGTGAGCACGGCACTGGGAGTTGCTAAAGCGGGGTTGTGGGCATGGTTTTGGGGAGAGCACAGTGCTGGGGGTTGCTAAAGTGAGGTTGTGGATGTGCTTTTGGGGGGAATATGGTGCTGGGAGTTGTTAAAGCGAGGTTGTGGGCATGGATTTGGGGTGAGTGCAGTGTTGGGACTCACCGAAGTAAGGTCATATCTGTGCTTTTGGGGAGGGTGCTGGGACTGGGAGTTGCTAAACCGAGGTTGTGGGCACAGTTTTGGGGAGAGCCCAGCACTGGGAGTTGCTAAAGTGAGGTTGTGGATGTGCTTTTGGGGGGAGCACAGCACTGGGAATGGCTGGATCACGGCACTGGGAAGTGCTAAAGTGAAATTTTTGGCATGTTTTTGGGGAGAGCACGGTGCTGGCACTCACCAGAGTACGGTTGTGTGGGTGCTCTGGGGGAGACCGCAGCACCAGGAATGGCTGGAGCTAAGTTGTGACTGTGTTTTTGGGGTGAGCGTGGTGACCCCGTCGGGTGAGAGGGGCTCCCAAAGGCTGTGGGCTGGGGCTGAGGGCAGCCGCTGCGGGGGCTGCCTGGGAGCTGGGGGAGAGGAGATCTGCTGGGGTTCACCCAGTGAGATGGGAGCAGCAAACTGGAGAGGCGGCTGTGAGGAGAACACCTTTATCCCCATCCCTGCCCCTTCTCAGTGCATCAGACCATCCTGGAGATGTGCAGGTTTTTATGATTTTTTTTTTTCTGTTTGACTAACTTGAAAAATCCTGCCCCATTTTTTTTTCTCCAAAGCATTTGTCTGAATAACGGGGGTGTCTCTGCCTGGGTCCGGGGGCTCCTGGCTGGGGCAGGAGGTACTGGATGCAGATTCCCCTTGCCAGAGGTGCCTCCAAAAGGAAGAGTTGTCCCTGCTGTTTCAGGCTGGCTTTGGGAAACGGCTGGAACCTCCTTAGAGGTGTTGGGGTGGAAAAATAACAGGAACTGGCTGGTGAGGGATGCTCAGACGCTGCTTTGGTTTAAGGGACATGGATGGAGAGGGAAAAGCAGGGCTGCAGTGAGCGGCTCTGGCTTGGAAAGCACAGGCGGAGAGGTGACGGAACGCGATCAGTTGGGAAGTAGAGGGGATAGGGAATATATTGGAGGGGTGAACAAATCACGGGGAAATCCTATCGCCGCAAGGGAAGGGAAAATATCAACAGCTCCAGGTTGAATCCTATAGAAACCTGAACGACTGCCACAGGGCAGCTGCTTTCCTGATTTCCCCCCCCCTTTTTTTTTTTCCGCCCCATTTTTTCCCCCCCTCAACCCCATAAGGGAAAGCAGGAGCTTGCAGCTGAGCTCAGCAAGCCTCAGCCGCTCCGCCG
>NW_009260350.1:3091358-3099199 GCF_000687185.1 Egretta garzetta | reverse complement strand
AAAGATGTACATCCAAAAGGAAGAGTTGTCCCTGCTGTTTCAGGCTGGCTTTGGGAAACGGCTGGAACCTCCTTAGAGGTGTTGGGGTGGAAAAATAACAGGAACTGGCTGGTGAGGGATGCTCAGACGCTGCTTTGGTTTAAGGGACATGGATGGAGAGGGAAAAGCAGGGCTGCAGTGAGCGGCTCTGGCTTGGAAAGCACAGGCGGAGAGGTGACGGAACGCGATCAGTTGGGAAGTAGAGGGGATAGGGAATATATTGGAGGGGTGAACAAATCACGGGGAAATCCTATCGCCGCAAGGGAAGGGAAAATATCAACAGCTCCAGGTTGAATCCTATAGAAACCTGAACGACTGCCACAGGTGATTTCCCCCCCCCTTTTTTTTTTTCCGCCCCATTTTTTCCCCCCCTCAACCCCATAAGGGAAAGCAGGAGCTTGCAGCTGAGCTCAGCAAGCCTCAGCCGCTCCGCTGGGTGCCTGATGGCCATGACACACGGCCCTTCTGATAGCTGCCAGGTCCTTCCCAGGTGCCTGGGAACCGGCTGGGATGTGCGACCCAGAGCTCTGATGGGCCCGGATTCTCCCTGTGTGGAGCTGCTGTTCTCTCCTCACGTCTGCCTTCACCCGTGGCAGGCTCTTGTCCTTCAAAATTGACTTTTCCAAGCATTTCTTCCCCACCCCCCCATCCCATCATTAATAAATCTTGAGCTCCAGACCAGGCAAAATCTTTGGAAGGGGCAGCAGAGTCTGCTTGTGGCCTGTGCGTGCGCTCAGATCCACGGTGATATTTCTCATGGATGGTTTCACCTCTTCCTTAACCAGATTGCTTTAAAGATTTATTTTTTATTTTATTTTTTATTATTGGTCGTTGTTTAACATTGTTAAAATTGATGGGTGCATCCCCCGGCAACGATTCTGCATCGTTAGGACCGGCTGAATTATTAACCAGCGTCTGAGCTGCCTGTCTTGGCTTATTTACCTGTAATACCTCTTGGCTAGGTCATGTCGGACTTGGTAAACAGCACTATAAATTTATAGCGCTGTCAATAGGTTTGTTAACAGCCCCGAGGCATCAGGCACATCCCTTCGGAAGAGGATGAGGGAATTCCAGGTAGCTGGTGGCCGAGCCGCTCTATGGCAGGGGAGAGAAATGGGGGGCGCTCCTCAAGAGGCAAAGTCCAAAGGATGGGCCCATCCATCGTGGAGGCGGGGATGCTGTTCGGCACGTTAATAATAAAGAAATAAAAATGCTAATATTGGAACGGCCCCTTGCACGCGGAGTGGCACCTGGGTTTTAAGACGAACGGAGGTGACCCCGAATTTAAGGGGTCAGCAACAAGCCAGGTTTAGCGCTCGTTGGCTGGTGGTCAATGGCACGCCAAAGCCTCCTGGGGTGGTCTGATGGGGAATTCAGTGCGAAAAGCCTTGTGTGACGCGCGGGGGCTCTCAAGCCGGCGAAGGGTTGGTTTCACAAGGGTGGGTTTGGTTGGAGTTCGCCTGGCAAAGCGTCCTCCTCGCTGGGCGCCGCATGAAAACGAAACCTGATTTCGAGAGGGTCGCAGTAGAGCTGACCTCATGGACATGTGAGAAAGCCAACGTGGGTGAATTAAGTCATTACAAAATACGTGTTATAGGAGCTGATCGTGCCAAAACCAACTTGTGTTGGAGAAGTGAAGCTGTTGATGTTGCTGAGTAACAGCGCTCGCAGCTGGCCCGCGGGCGGGATCCAGGCTCTGATAACGAAGGAAATGAATAATTGAGGCGGTCCGAGGCTGCAGAATAGAAACCCACAGGGTTTGGTATTGATCTCGGGCCTATTCCCGCTGTCCATGACATGCGGCTGCCTCTTGCGCCGCCAGCCAGCCCAGCTCCGGGCACCCGAGGTGTCGCTCCGACTGCAGGAGGGGTTCTTGTGGAGCGGAGGTGCAGCGTACGCCCAGACTCACTGCGGGCCTGCTGCTGCTGGTGGGTTAGGGCTGGGTGGCTTTTCCCAGCGGAGTCTCCCTGCTTGCATTTTATTTTATTTTTATTTTATTTTATTTTAACTTTATTTTTTATTTTTATTTTATTTTTTATTTTTACTTCATTTTTACTTTATTTTGCTTTTTTGCTTTTTTACTTTTTTGCTTTTTACATTTTTTGCTTTTTTGCTTTTTTACATTTTTTTACTTTTTTACATGTTTTTACTTTTTTACTTTTTTTGAACATGTTTTTACTTTTTTACTTTTTTTGAACATGTTTTTACTTTTTGCTTTTTACATGTTTTTACTTATTTATTTTGAAGAGCAGATACTGGGATTGTGGGAATTATTTTTTTGCACTGGGAGCTGTCGGAGAGGTGGGGAGGGGGAGCAGCAGCGTAGGCAAAGGCTGCCAAGGGGGATCTGCTTGCTCCCCAGCACCCCACTTTGGAGCTGGGGCCCAGCACCCTCTCTCCTCTGGGTACGGGCCCAGCCTTCCCTCCTGTGCAATTGGCTCTGGGAGCAGCAGCCCCAGAGGGGCTGGGCGCAGGCTTGGGTGTTTCAGGGGGAAAAAAAAAAAATCTGTTGTTGCGAATGCGCTGAGTACAGATTGTGCCTTGCCCTCTTATCTTGGGCTGGGTGACTGAAGGACTGGATCAACCACCCAAGCCACTGGGAGAGAAAATTTCCAGCCTGGTGGGGTTTTGGTTTGGTTTTTTGTTTTTTTCTTTCCCTCTGCTCCAGTTAATGACAGGAATCACATTGTGTTTCTGACGCGGGGATCGTTAAATATTTGGTGAGCGCTGCCTTCCCCAAGCGCCTGCTGCAGCTGTCAAGCAAACGCCGGCCTTTCCGAAAGGCTTTGCCTCCTCCTTCCCAGCGGAAAATCCGGGAGGATGCTTCTCCCCGGGGTCCCCTGCACCCTCAGGGCCGCACCAGTGCAACCCAGCTGCCGCAGCGCTGCTTCCTTCCATCCACCCCAGCGAGAACACCCAGTTGAAACGTAGAAATATATATATCTGTGAAATTAAGAACAGAATTGGGAACGCAGTCCAGCTGAGATGGGATCCTCTGCATTATGAAATTTCGCCGGGTTTTTCCTTCTGGCTGCCCGCTCTGTCACTGTCATGGTTTAACCCCGGCCGGCAGCTCAGCCCCCCCAGCCGCTTGCTCACTGCCCCCCAGTGGGATGGGGGAGAGAATTGGAAGAGTAAAAGTGGGGAAACTCGTTGGGTGAGATAGACAGTTTCATAGGGAGAGCAAAAGCCGCACACACAAGCAAAGCAGCACAAGGGATTCATTCCCTGATTCCCATGGGCAGGCGGGTGCTCAGCCATCCCCAGGACAGCTGAGCTCCATCACGCGTAACGGTGACTTGGGCAGACAAACGCCATCGCTCCCAATGTCCCCCCCCCCCTCTCCCCCCCCCCCCGGGGTGGGGTGAGCGGCAGGACTGGCCTTGGCTCTGTGTCAGCCCTGCTCACCAGGAATGAAAGCATCCTGGGGTGATCAGCACAAATCCAAACCACGGCTCCACACCAGCTACTGGGAAGAAAATAAACTCTACCCCAGCCAAACCCAGCACATTCTCCACCCCTTATTCCATCCCATCTCTGTCATGCTTGGGTCCCATGCTATCCCACACATCCTCATCACCCACCACGCCCTTCCCATCCTCTGATACAATCACAGAGATCATTCCCTTGGTCTATGGACCACCCTTGTGAAATGTCTGTGAAATGTCTGTAAATGTCCACAAAATGTCCGCTGAGTTCATTTAGTCCATGACTTTGGGCTCTGTTGGTTACGGTGGTCACTCAGGACAGGAGAGGGGGACATGATGCCTGGAGTTACCGGGCACCAAAGCCAGCTCAGGTTGGGTCACTGCTGCGCTTGCACTGCTTCTTGTAAGGCTTCTCCTCCCTTGGTTCAGGTGGTTCCTGCTGTGGTAATTCCCATATGTGCAACCCAAATCCTGGGTTACAACAACTTAAAGGTATTCCAGTCTCCATCGCTGATCCCTTTGGAGCAGACCATTGGGTTTATGTTGCAATGAACTCCTCCCTTTGCCCCTGCTCCAGTTCAGGCTTACCCACAGCTTGTAGTCCCTCATGGCTGTACCTGCTCCAAGCGGAGCCTTATCCATGAGCCACAGGCTCCCTGGGGCTGTACCTGCTGCGGTGTGGACTTACCCACAACCACAGTTGCTTCAAGGTGGACCTGCTCCAGTGTGGCCTTCTCCATGGGCCATCGTGCCTTCAGAGATAGACCTGCTCCAGCATGGCCTTCTCCATGGGCTACCATGCCTTCAGAGATAGACCTGCTACAGCGTGGCCTTACCCATGACTGCAGTCCTTCCAGGGGAGTACCTGCTCTGCTGTGGGCTTACCTATGGCCACATGCTTTGAGGTGCTCCAGCATGACCTCATGCACAGCCGCAGAGGCTTTGAGGTGGACCTTCTCCAGCGTGGACTTATCCACAGCCACTGGTGCTTTGAGGTGGACCTTTACCTGCGTGGACTTACCCTTGTGCCACATCCCTTCAGAGGCAGACCTGCTGTGGCACAGACGTAACCACGGCCACAGACGCTTTGGGGTGTCCTGCTCCTGCGTGGGCTCACCCACAGGTCAATGGTCCCTTCACCTCGAGTTCCCAACGGAGTTCCAGCCTGTCGAGAGCGGCAGCGTAGGAAGAGCAGCGATGCCCTGGTTTGGGGTGTCCTGCTCCCACACGGACTCATCCCCAGGTCACGGTTCCTTCAACTCGAGTTCACACCGGAGTTCCAGCACAGGAACAGCAGTGATGCCCTGGCCATCTGCCAGCCCCGGCGCATCGCCATGGCTGTTATCAGGATGTTCCCGGCGCAGCACAGTAAGATGATCAGCAGCACAGTGGCACAGCCAGCAGCGAAAGCAAACAGCGGCCGCTAACGAGCACCGGACTCCAATATACAGCGAGGCGAGCGAGCCCCGCGGCAGGCACAGGAGCCTGCCCATTAACAGCTAAATGGCCGTAACAGCCATAAATTCGATCTGGCACGTTCCGATCAAACCTGTCATTATCTCGAACCCTTCAAGCCCCACGTCGGGTGCCAAAAAGGGCTGTCGTGATTTAACCCTGGCTGGCAGCTCAGCCCCCCCAGCCGCTCGCTCACTCCCCTCTGGTGGGACGGGGAGAGAATTGATGGGTAAAAGTGAGAAAACTCATGGCCGTGTCACCTCCTTGTGCCCCCCAGCCTCTCGCTGGTGGGGTGGGGTGAGCAGCAGGACTGGCCTTGGCTCTGTGTCAGCCCTGCTCACCAGGAATGAAAGCATCCTGGGGTGATCAGCACAAATCCAAACCACGGCCCCGTACCAGCTACTGGGAAGAGAATGAGCTCCACCCCAGGCAAACCCAGCACAGTCGCTCGGAGCTGAGCAGAAGGTAACAACTCTGTGTGGTTCAGTCTGGCATCCCCTTTTCATTATATATTATATTATACTATACTATACTGTATTATATTCTTACTCTGTTCAGTTTGGGTATGGTAGTCTGGCATCTCCTTTTTATCTCTTCTCTTCTCTTCTCTTCTCTTCTCTTCTCTTCTCTTCTCTTCTCTTCTCTTCTCTTCTCTTCTCTTCTCTTTTCTCTCCTCTTCTCCTCCTCTCCTCTTCTTTTTATTTATATTCCTATTCTATTCTATTCTATTCTATCCTATCCTATCCTTATCCTTATTCTTCTTTTCAGTTCAGGTATGATAGTCTGGCACCCCCTTTTTATTTATCTCATATGATCTATGATCTATCCTATCAATCTCATATATTCTTCTTCCCAAACCGACTTTTTAAACCCTTTCAATGTATTTCCCCTCACTTTGTCCACAACCCCCTGGGGCCTCTTCCGGCCGGCAGCAGTGGGTGCAGGCAGGGTCCTGCTCTGCTCTCCCCCAGGGGAGCTGCTGGTGCTTCCCACCCTGGGGGGAGCCCCCCACTGAGTCCCCTCACGGGCAGGGCCAGGGTCACTCGCAGGGCCAGGGTGGCTGTGGCTTTGGGTCGCTTCCTGGCAGGACCTCACAAAACTGACCAAAAAGCTAAATTTCCAGTAATTTCTATAAAATCCCTCTAGCCTGCTTCTTCTGACCTCAAAGAGAGTTTTGGCAGGTAAGCGAATGGGTGGTAGCGAGAGGGATGCAAAGGGATGCGTGTGGTCATCCCAACCCAGGGGCCAGCCTGGGAATGAAAGCTTCCGATTAAAAAAAAGGCAAAACCCAGCCAATTTCAAACTCTTTTTTTTTTTACCATATCCCGACTCCGAGTGAGATGACGACTGCAGGTGCAGCCGGCTTAATTTGATGGATAAAGCCATTGCGGGTTTGGTTTGTATTCTGTGTGGGGCTGGTAAGGACTGGGATGGGGATGAAGTCAAATATCTGAGGCTTGGGGGGAGCGGGACAGGCGGGGTTTCTTGCAGCATCATCCCGGCTCCGTTCCTCCCGAATAATTGCTGAGTTTATTGACCCGGCTTGGCCATTCTTGACTGGCTCTGCTATCTTTTGTAGAGATATATCTAAAATCGTATATAAAATTAGATATAAAATTAGGTATACACACACACACACGTAATATTTATATAAAATGTTTTATATATATATACCGAGCTGCTGTAAAGCTTCTTGAGCACGGCAGCCATCAGAGGGAAAGGCTCTTCTCTGAGGAAAGGGCTTCAGCATCGGGGGGTCAGTGCGTGCCGCCTGCACCCCCTTTTCCTCTGTCGCTCCCTGGGGCTGGGCCGAACCCCAAAATAGCTGAGAGGAGCGGGGTTCAGCCCCTGCATATGGGGTCACTGCTTCTATAGGGGCTCGGGCCACTGGGAAATGGAGATCCAGGGATACGTGCGGGGCTGGGGGGGGCTTTTTTGGCTTCTACACAGCAACCTGGGCATGAGCCTGGGGCCATCGCTGTGGTCTCTGGGCAGGGGGGAGTGGAGGGGTGTCTGAGTGCCCTCTTCCCCCTCCCCTGCACCCCACCGCTGCTCCCCAAACTGCATCCTTGGTATTTCAAATCCCTCGATGGCAGCTGGGGCGCCGCTGGGAGAGGGGGCTGAGCCATGCTGTGGTGCGTGGCAGCTTGATTTTTATTTGGTTTTGCTCCCTTTCAGGACAAATCCTGTTGCTACAGCAGGGACCACATGGTCCCTCCTTGGCTTTCCCTGGATCCCACTGCAGCTTCCCATCCTGGCTGCCCTCCTGGCTCGTCACCCTCTGTGTGAGCCCTGGGGTCCGTAGGGCGAGGCAGGATTTGGCCTCTGGCCCTGAGCATCCCCTCTGCGCCAGGAAGGGTCATAGGGTGGGCAGGCAGCTGGGGGGAACTGGCCCCTCCTGCCCCCCAGGGATGTGAATCTGGCCCCTGTTCTAGTGGGGGCTGCAGCGCAGTTCCCTGCTGCACCCCAATTCGGCTTTCTTAGGCTTTTGGGGGTGCACATCCCCTGTACCCCCCAGCTGCATCTGCTGCTCCTGCCCTGCAGTCACACACTGCAGCCTGGCCTGGCCGCCTCTGCAGTGGGGCTCCGCACTGCAGCAGGGCCCCCCATTGCAGCAGACCCTCCCTGTTGCAGCAGGCCATCCCCATTGCAGCAGAACCCCCCATTGCAGCAGGGCCTCCCATTGTAGCTGCACCCCAGTTGCCCTGGGGGCCCCCATTGCACCAGGGTCTCCCATTGCAGCATCCACCCCCCCACGCACCCCTGGGGTGGGTATGGGTGCTGGTATGGTGGGGATATGGGGGGATGGAGGGATATGGGGATATGGGAGGATGGGGGGGTGGAGGGATGGGGATATGAGAAGATGGGAGGGTGGAGGGATGGGGATATGGGGGGATAGGGATATGGGGGGATGGGGAT
>NW_009260350.1:3084513-3090532 GCF_000687185.1 Egretta garzetta | reverse complement strand
GTTCCACCGGGCCGCATCCTCACCGTGGGCTCCTGCCTCCCCACCAGGCTGCATCCCCTCCATCCCCCCTGCATCTCTTCCACCAGGCAGCATCCCCCCCGCTTCCCCGGGCCTGGCCGCATCCTTCCCCCCACACTCCTACCTCCTGAGCAGGCTGCATCCCCTCCACCGGGCTCCAGCCCCTCACCGGGAGGAAGGCCAGCATCCTCGCCCCCGGTTCCTCCACCGCGGCGATGCAGCCCCTGCCCAAATCCTCCAGCCTTCCCTGGCAGTGGGGAGAGCCCCTGCGGGAAGGGGAGGCTTTGCCAACCATGGCCTCAATGCTGCCAGGGGCAAAGGCAGCAAGGCCGTGCCAAGGCAAGCGTCAGCCAGACCTATTTGTGTTCCATAGGTGGGAAAAATATATATAAGTGAAGGCTGTTGAGCAAAGCCCCGTCTGTCGTAGCCCCAAAGGAAGGCACCCTTGGACCATGCCGGGAGCTGGCTGGGGACGGATTTGGGGTTCAACCGGAGGTTGGCAGGCCGGGATGAACAGGGAAGGTCTGGGAACGCTGGGATGCCCAGGGGTGAGCGGGGGCCCACGCCGGTGACAGAGTGGGGAGAAGTGTGGCCACGATGCTGCCGTGACCCTGGGGAGATGCTGGCAGGGCCGTGGCAGCATGGAGGTGGCTGACGTGGAGCCGGGGCTGTGGGTGTGGGGATTTTGGAGCCTGGCCCCACTCAGGCCTGTTGGCTGGTGCTTTACTAACCTGTACACTCTCACCAAGAACCCAAACATGGTGACACAGAGGTTCCTTGTGCTCGGCTGCACAGGATCCTGCTGGGGTCCCACAGCCCCTCTGGGGGGTGGCTTTTGTCTCTGGGCCATGGCCAAAACTCCCCATCCTGCTGCTTTTTCTCCCAAAGGTCCTGAGTGCTGCGGGAGCAAGCGGGCATCGCTGTGCCACTGCTGTGCTTCTCGCAGGGGGGACCCAGGGCATTGGGGTGCAGCTCCCACCACTACAGCCTGGGCACCGACTTGCGCCATGTTCCCGCACCGATCCTGCCGTCACCTCTCCTCGAACCCTGTCCCATCCCAGGTCTCCGTGCGAGGGGCTGTGGGCTCAGCCTCGTCCATGTGTGGCCCCAGAGCAACTTCAGGAGAGGAACAGGGAGGTGGGGATGAAGCTGCAGCAGTTTTGGAGTGTGTGGGAGACTTTGTGGGGGACAGGCAGGCTCAGAAACTCCCAGAAGATGCCTGGAGGTGCAGGACTACACGTGGAGTGATGACCTCTTCATGGTCAGTGTGGCTGATGAGTTGCTGCCTCCCTCCTGTGGATGGGAGCGAGGGGGGCTGGGGAGTGTGGCGAAGCTGCCCTGGTGGGATGCTCCTTCCCTGCGTCCTGCAACAGTGCGGGGGCGAAGCAGCATCCTGATGCTGCTGGGGCAGCTCGGCCTGGTCCAGCCGGAGGGGTCGGAGCTGGCTGTGGGGATGCCACCCCACTGCTCTCAGGCACTCACAGGGAAGCATCTCTCCAGCCCCTACGGATCGTGCTGTCCCCGCCGTGGGGAGCCCTGGCATCGCCTTCTCTAAAAACCCCCAAACCAGGGCACCTGCCGCATGTCTCAGCCATGGGCACTCCTGTTCACCCTCACCCCTTGCTGTTCAGCACAGAAACGGGGTGATTCCCAGGAGGGGAGTGACAACGGGTGGATCCGGGGCCAGATGCCTGACACGGGCACGTTGGTGTAGGTCTGGACCAGCTCCTGGTGGCGTTGGTCTGGGTTGCTGCCAGTGTAAGCAGGAGCCGAGCTTGGCCCTGAGTCCCTGCCGCCACCACTGTGTCCCAAGGACGTGACGCAGACGTGGAGGCCCCGCTTGGCGCTTCTTCCCTTCCCATCTGGCAGCAGCAGAGCTGGGCCAGGCACCGGCAATGCGAAGGGGACGGTGGCTGGGGACAGGCGGGTTGGGAGGACAACTCACTCCAAGTGCCCTGGGGAGACTTTGCATGGCCCTCGCATCAGTGTGAGCCTGGAATAAAACAGGTGAAGCCACATTTTTTGGTTAATTCTCATATGCTAAACCCTGATTTTGCTGGACTAATAGAAGTTTTTCCATTTTTTTTTTTTTTAAACCAATAGGCCCCATCCTTCATGTGCTGTGGTTGCACGGGGAGCTGGTAGCAGCATCCCGCGATGCAGCATCCTTCCCTTGGGATGGGTACCCCTGGCTGCAGCCCGGCTTCGGTGGCAGCCCTTGGGGCTGGGAGGCTTTTAGGTCTTGCTCGCACCTCGGGACAAGCTCCAGTGGAAACCAAAGCAGTGGCTGAGCCCAAAACGCTGCCCAGCATTGCGCAGGGTGGGAGTCAGGGCCGATTTGCTCCCTACAGGGCGGCAGCAAGTCTGGGACTGAACATCATCGGAACAGGAGGGTGGGAGCTGAGCGGCCACCCCTGTTAGCCCTGCCTGGTCCTGCGCAGGTGGTGGGGCTTTATTCACCGTCTGAGCATGGCATTTGCATCTCTGAATTTGGAGTCTGAGGTGTAAATACAGAAGAGGGGTGCTGCTACCCACCTGTTTGCTGGAGGTCTGGGGGCAGGACGGGGTAAAAGCAAGAAGGAAAAGTCAGCGCTGGGTGATTTTTCTGGCCGCCCTGCACCGTGTTGCTCTGTGTCACCCCAGCAGGGTCAAACCCCCACCCCATTTCAAAGTGTGGGTCAGGGCTCCCAGGAACCGGAGAGTGGCTCCAGGGAAAACCCAGGATGGGCAGTTTCCGCTCCCTGGGCTGCCGTGCTCCCGCTGGGAAAGGGGAACCCTTCTGGGATGCTTTAGGCTGCAATATGAATGTGCAGGTGAGGATGGGAAGAGGCACCTGGGAAAGAGCCGTGGCTGTTACCAAACCTGCACGGGTCGGGGCATCTCCAGGATGCTGGGTTGAGCCATTTCAGCCCCTGTACTCCTGGAGAGAGCCCTGGGGACCATTTAGCAGCGCTTGAAATAAATGATGTGCAGAGCTGGAGATGGCACGTGAGCCTAGCAGGGCCTTGAAAGAGCTGTGAGAGGAAAGATATAACCGTGGCGAGGTATTCCCCAGCCCAAGGGTGCTCCAGGTGCCTCTGGAATAACGAGCCCCTTGGTAGGAGCCAGGGAAAAGTCACCGTGGCAAAGCATCTGCTGCGGCCCACCACCATGCTGGTAATATTTGGAGGTGCAGAGCAAGCTCTTTGCTTCCCAGCACGAAAGCATCTGGCACAGGCACGTGCCGATCCTACCATGCCGAGCGGGACGGGCATCCCGACGGGCACGGGCTCCCCCTTGACGTTTTACCGGGTGCCGGCGTTGGCGGCGCATGGCCCAGCCCCATGCGAGGTTAATTAGCTCTCACCTCGTGCTCCCACAGGTGGATTTTCCGCCGCCTCTCTCCGGTCTCCAGGCAGGGCTCGGTGCTGTCTCCAGCCCGGCTGACGTCAGGGCGGGCTCAGGGTGCCATGCCGCGGGGTGCAGCCACCCTCCTGCTCCTTGGAGACCAGCAGCTTCGCTGCCTGTGCCCAGCGCCTGCTCGGGGCCAGGGAGGGGGGGATACAGCCGCTCGCCACTGTGCCGGGTTTCGGGGCAAGCACTTGCCAAGGGGACGGGAGGAGGCTGGAAATCCCTGTCGGGGTGTGGAGCAGAGGCAGGGGTTTGCATGGGGGCAGAGGGGGCTCCAGCCCTGGGCGACCCCAACTCTTTGCCTTGCCGGGATCACCCAGGGTCCCAGGGGGGTGACACAGAGTGGGGACATCCCTCCTCCACCTGCACCCATCCCCTTGGGGCAGCAGAGATCTGTCAGGGTCTTGTTTTTTAGCAGAAGGTCTCTGCCTCAGGGAGGAGATGGGGGTACCCAGGAGCCACCAGCCCTTCGCCGTGGCTGCTCGTGGCTTTGCCCCCTTTTGTTGGTGCAGCGCAGCCTCCCTTACCCCCTCATGGGGCTGGAGGGGGGAGAGGTGCTTGAATGAGTGTGAAAACCGAGCCCCAGCTCCAGGCGAAGGCACATGGACCACCGCCAAGCCCCAATGCCACAGGCAGCATCCCTGGTCAGACCAGGGTTCCCCCAAACATCGAGCACCCTCTGTTCTGTCAGGACTCTAACCCCTCCGCTTGCACAACCAGATGGGTAAACTGAGGCACGGAAGAGCTGAGGGGGGGGGGGTTCTGCCACAGCGGGAGCATGAAGCAGGATCTGGCCTTTGCAGCAGAGCAGCGTTCAGCATGTTTGCAAAATCTCTGTCCTGCACAGGGAGGGCTGAGGGTGAGCGAGAGCATCCCTGCAGCATGGGACGGGGCTTTCCCTGCAGCGTGGGGCTGGCTCAGTCGCTTCGCTTTCCAGCTCCCTTGGTGAAGCTCTCAGCAAGACAAGAAGCGCTTTTGGACTTTGCAGAGCTTTGCCTGGGTTTGTTTCGCCCCCACCCCAGCTTGAGCAGACCCATGGGCCAGAGCATCAGCCCACTCCTAGGGTGCTGGGGTCCCATCTGCATCCTCGTTTGATTAACAATGGCCCCTCTGGTCAACTGAGGGCTGGGTGGAGTGAATCTCCCCCACCTGGAGCTTGGAAATTAAAGTTCCTCCCTCCACTGCCCTGGCCCTGTTCCCAGTATATCTCTGCATGATGGTGGTGGAGGCTGCCCAGTCCCTAGCTCTATCCCCATTCCAGGACCCCAATTTTAGCACTGGGGTGGCTCTGGTGTCCCCTTTGGTTCCCCCTGGGTTCCCCCTGGGCTCTCAGTAGGATGAAGAGCAGGCTGATGTGGTTGGAGGTGATTTATTTCTATTTTCAGGAGGGGTTTTGCTGTGGTTGTGTGTGGGGAAGGGTTTTTTTGGGGGGACAGGAGCTGCCTCTGTGTGCATTCAAGGTGCCTGCTGCTGTTTCCCTTCCAAGGGCCTGGGGTGCATTTTAAAAGTGTGCTTGGTGCTGACCCCGAAGTCTTCTGATAGTCTGTGTTAGGGGAGGGGTTTTTCCAAAAAAGCGGACCTGGCAGCTCATCAGGGTGGCGCTGAGCCCAGCCAGCCCCGCGGGGGCTCCCTGTGGCCTCCCTGGCTAGTCACCTCGCTAGCCCCATCTCTCTTTTGGGTATTAATTTTCAGGAATTAATCTCTGTGGCTGTTAGCCAGGTGGGGAGAAGCTGCTGGGTCGGGGTGTCTGGCTCCTGGCAGAGTTGTCACCTGCTCGGACGATGCTGGGGCGATGCTGGTGGGACATCGTGTTGGGGACTCCCTGCCTTCAAGGGGATGGGGACCCCCAGCCCCTCCCATGCCTGTGCTGCCTGGCCCCCCTCCAAGCAGCAAGGAGAGGGCTGGTTATGCCTGGTTTGCACCTCTCTGGGTGCACCCAGCTCACCCCAACCACGATGGGCGGGTGGAGGGTGGCTGGTCCTCCCCCTGCCATGCATCCTGTCATGCCAAGCCCCATGGCTGTCACCGGGTTCCACCAAGGGAATGGACCAGGAGAGATGGGGAAGCTCTCCCAAACCCTGCGATGGGGCTTCTCCCTCACCTCTTTATTGCAAACCATTGCGTATTTTGCTCGTCTATTTTTGGGGTGCCGATGGCAGGCAGGGGCACAGCACCATCTAGTGCTGCCGGTAGTGGGGAATCACCCAGCTGGAAAAGCGGGAGCAGGAAATCCCAGCAGGTTTCCAGCGAGCTGGGCTCTGCTCTATATTCCTGAGAAAGGAGGCCAGTCGCTCAGCGTCTTTATTTTGGGAGCTGTCAGGCTGTGGTTGCTAACGCGGCGTCTTTGGCCTCGTGGTGGGAGGGCTTGGGGAGGGCATGGCTGGCGGAGGGATGGGGACACGGCTGAGCCAAAGAGGGGTTGGCGGCTTCGTGGCAATCAATGAGGAGCAGTGGGAGGAAGGAGGGCTGGGGCAGACGTGGGCTGGTGCGGTGAGGGGGGGAATGAGCCCAGGTCCCAGCTGTGGCACTGTGCGATGCTGCGGCTGCTCCCAATGGGGGGTGCTCGGGGGGGCCCCTTGCACCCAGCTGGGGTATAAGAGAGGGGAGGGGG
>NW_009260350.1:3081966-3082760 GCF_000687185.1 Egretta garzetta | reverse complement strand
CCGGGTTCCACCAAGGGAATGGACCAGGAGAGATGGGGAAGCTCTCCCAAACCCTGCGATGGGGCTTCTCCCTCACCTCTTTATTGCAAACCATTGCGTATTTTGCTCGTCTATTTTTGGGGTGCCGATGGCAGGCAGGGGCACAGCACCATCTAGTGCTGCCGGTAGTGGGGAATCACCCAGCTGGAAAAGCGGGAGCAGGAAATCCCAGCAGGTTTCCAGCGAGCTGGGCTCTGCTCTATATTCCTGAGAAAGGAGGCCAGTCGCTCAGCGTCTTTATTTTGGGAGCTGTCAGGCTGTGGTTGCTAACGCGGCGTCTTTGGCCTCGTGGTGGGAGGGCTTGGGGAGGGCATGGCTGGCGGAGGGATGGGGACACGGCTGAGCCAAAGAGGGGTTGGCGGCTCTGGTCGTGGCATGGAGGAGCAGTGGGAGGAAGGAGGGCTGGGGCAGACGTGGGCTGGTGCGGTGAGGGGGGGAATGAGCCCAGGTCCCAGCTGTGGCACTGTGCGATGCTGCGGCTGCTCCCAATGGGGGATGCTCGGGAGGTCCCTTTGCACCCAGCTGGGATATAAGAGAGGGTAGTGTGTCCTTTGGGTGCTGGGGGGGGCAGGGGGAATATTTGTGTTAGCATGTGGGAAAAGCAATGCCTTCATGCCCCCCGTCCTCCCTCCTCATCCACCCTATGTGGGGTCCCTGGGGTGGTGAGGACTCTCCATCCCCCAAGCAAGACCCCAGTGCTGAAGCACCCTGGGTTGGGGATCAAGGAGCTGAGAAACGGCTTTTTGGAAAGGAAA
>NW_009260350.1:3080793-3081864 GCF_000687185.1 Egretta garzetta | reverse complement strand
TTGGGGGGGGTCATGGCGGGGGGGGCCCACCGAGCTTTTGCCTTCTCTTCCAGAGCAAGCTGGTCAAGTACTTCAGCCGGCAGCTGTCCTGCAAGAGGAAGGTGGCCTTGCAGGAGCGCAACGCCAAGCTGGAGGGCTTCCCCCAGCTCCTGCATTGGTTCCGCATCGTCGACATTCGCAAGGAGGTGATGGAGGTAAGGCCTGGGCATCAACTGCACCCGAGCAGGAAGAGCCCTGCTGTGGGTTTGGGTGCTGAATCTCTCCAGTTGTGGTTTTTCCAGGAGTTTGTGGGATCCTTGAGCAGAACTAGGCAAGGGGGTGGTTTTTTCTGAGATGGAGACTGGCTTGGAGCTGCGTGTTCGGGCCCTGGGGCAGGCTGGAGGGGATGGTGCTGGTGGTGGGGAAGGAGGTGGGAGACCAGGGCAGAGGGTCTGGGTTATTTTACTGCATGGAGAGATGCCACAAGCCTGTGGTGGGATGTGTGGGCCAGGGCCACCCCATAGCTCTCCTCCACCCACCAGTGAGGACACCCTGCTGTTCCCAGTGAAGGACATGGGTACCATGGGGACCTCATGGTACTGCCCCAGGCCGCCCCCACCTCTACCCTGCCCCAGTGGGGGTCCTCTGTGTCTCTGTCCCAGCATGGGGTGCCATAGCAGGTCGCAGCATCCCTCTGCCACGTTCTGGGCTCCTGCAGGCAATGGGTGCTGCGTGGAGTGGCACCAGGAGGTGCTCCCATAACAGCCCCCCCTTGGGTAGGAGGAAAGCCTCAACCAAAGCTGCCGGTCCCTGGGTGTGCTCAGGGCAGGTTTTTGTGGTGCCCCCAGGTGTCCCAGTGTTGTGCTGGGTCTGGATATGCCTCGGACTGCGCAAAAACTCGAGATAAACCTGAGGCTTGAGCTCTGCCCTCTGGGTTTTCAGGTGGATTGAGATGGAAAATGAGTGGGTTTGGGTCTGTGACCCAAATGGGGCAGTGGGAGGGAACGGCTTCTCCTCTGCGTGCCTGGATGTACTGGTTTAGAGGATGTTCCTGAATGGTTCCCTCCTCACTCCTGCCCCATTCCCTTCCCT
>NW_009260350.1:3077026-3079354 GCF_000687185.1 Egretta garzetta | reverse complement strand
CCCCAGGGAGCTGCCGAGCGCTCCCCCCCCCGCCATATGCAATGGGGGCCGTATCCTGCCGGCGCGGCTCTTCTGGTGCAACCAGTGCTGTGGTGCCAGCACAGGGGCACGTACGTGCAGCAGCAAGGTGGGGGGTACCTTTGGGAGTAGCTGGGGGAACGGTGAAACCCTGTTTTGGGGTCTAAACCCCTGTCCCCTTCCCAAGGGTTCCCTGCCTGGTCCTGGCCCTGGCCCGGGGTGATTGTTGTGGGCTGGTTTAGCGGTGGTCGCTTCTGGGAGTCCTGGCCTGGCAGGACCCTGCTGTAGGAGGACCCCAGCCCTGCCAGACCTCCAGGGTTTGGGGACCCCAGACCCCTCTGCTTGGCTCCTACCCCCTCTTGAGGGTTCCTCCAATGTAGCTGCATCCCAGGTGCTGGGGGAGCAGGGGATGAGTCCTGCTGGGGTGTAGCTGCTGGGGTTTTGGCTGGGCTTTGCAAATCCAGAACAGCCCCTGGGGCCAGGGCTGGCAGCGAGGAGGGCGATGTGATGTGTTTCAATGAGGAGAGGCTTTTGGGGACCGTCAGTGTCCTTGTGTTACCATTGCTTGGCAGGACACATCCCAGGCCTGGCCTCTTCTACCCGTTGTGGTTACTGTGGTTCTCTGCCTTCCCCTGTGGCGTGGCACATTGTGGCGGTGCCAGCTGGTGATGGTGGCAGAGGGTCCCTGCCGCTGGGCTGGTGCCGCAGCCGCTTCCACCCCCGTGCCAGAGCAGTGAGGTGACTGAACCCAGCCTGATATTTTCTGCAGAGCATGAGTCCCCCTGCCATGTTCTTTAACTCCCTAAATCCGTCTCCCACCCATGCTCCTGCCCTCCTTCCCTTTGGCATTTTCACTAAGTCTCTCCACTATTTGAGGAAGGGCATCGATGCCTCCCTTGGAGCCCGGGGAAGGCTCTCGGCCTGCTCTTTGTTTAAACACCTTTGACTTTTAAAGCCTGTTGCAAACAAATACTGCTTTACTCGCCGTGCTGGCTCAGCTCAGCCCTGCAGCCCCCCTCCTGCCCCTCTGCTTGCTTGGCCAAGAGAATTCGCCGTGCTCAGGTGGGACCTGTGCTCTGGAAAAATCCATGCGAGCCTTTGGCTTGGCAGCTGCAGCGAAGATGCTAAAACATCTTTTGCCCCTCTGGTGGTTTCTGGCTGGCAGACATGGGTGGGTACTGGGGGGTGTGTGCGCGGGATGCTCGCTGCTTGATTTGCTTTTTAATGGGGCAGGTGATGGCCTTCCTGGTGGGATGTGGCTTGGTGGTCCATTGGGTCCTGGCAGGAGGGAGTTTGCTGCTATCCAGGCACCGCACACGTTTGCCTTCCCCAATGCTCCATTTAACTCCATCCATCATCGCGCCGCTCCCGGGGGGGCTGCGGGCTGGGCTTTGCGGCGAGGGTTGGTGTTTCGTCCTGTCAGCGTTGCAGAGATGCTGCAGTGGCCGTTCCTGCACCGCTGGGGCTGGAGACTCAAGCTCCCTGGTGCAAACGGTCCCTGGCATTGCTGGCCAGCGTGGGTCCCTGCCATGCTGGCACCATGTGTGCCGCTGCAGAAATCCCTGGCGCATCGTCCAATGGATGGCACAAGCAGTGGAGACAGGGAGGGGACAGGCAGCTTGGGGCACCATGGGGCCCCTGGCAGCCTGGAGGGATGCAGGAGCTCCCTGGGCCGCGGAGGAGACCAAATCTCCCTGAATTTCCAGTGGATTTGGGTGCAGAAAGCTCTGCCTGGGTTGGCAGATGGTCTCCTTTTATCCCACTCTGCACAGCTGCGTGCCCCCTAGCTCTGTGCTGGTATTTCCCTGCTTTGCTGGGTCAAGTGGCCCCGTCTCAGCAGCCCCCCTGCTTTTTGCCCCCTGGGAGAGGGGGAGCACAGCCTCTGCCCCTCTTCTGCAGCTGGGGAGCTGAGGGCGGTTGGTACCTCTGGCTGGGTTGGGGTGAGATGCTCATCAGCTGCCCCAGGCTGTAGGTGGATGGTGGGAGTGGATTCTCCCATCCAGCTGCTCTGGACTGGGTCTGAGATGCTCCATGGTCTGGGCAGCATTTTGGTGGGTGGCGGGGATGGGGAATTGGGAGAACAGCAGCCCCTGGTATGTTGGCTATGTCCCCCCGTGCTGTTGGGGGCAGCTGGGATGGAGCAGTGATGGGGCTGTGGTTCTCCCAGCTGCGGTATCCTAAGGCAATGCTGTGCTGCTTCCGTCTGTCTGTCCCTCCCTCCCTCCCTCCCTCAGCTGCATTTCAGCAGACGCTGAGCTGCTGGCTGGCTCCATGTCTCCATGACTGGCTACCAGCTTTGCGCAAAGCTTG
>NW_009260350.1:3076548-3077001 GCF_000687185.1 Egretta garzetta | reverse complement strand
GGCTTGGAGGGCTGGCCTGGCTCCTGTGGTCCCCCTATCCCCTGGGGCTCCATCTGCCATGCCACCAACCCTTTATTGAGGGCTCTGGAAATCAGCTGGTGGATGGGCTGTCCTGAGCCTCGCAACCCCTGGGAGTTGCATTATGCCTCGCTGGACCCCACCAGCTGGGTGCCTGGGAGGTTTGCATGGCCCCGAGGAGCTGGCTGGGTGCTGGGTGGGGTTGGAAAAGCATCTTGGGGTGGCAGCGAGGATCCCTGGGGATGTGGTGCTGGGATCTTGCGTCCATCAGGTTATGGCAGCCCCTCCAGGAGGAACCCCAGATGTCCCACGCTGCGAAGGATGTGGCTCTTTCTCTGCCTTTTAGCTCATGTAAACCAAGAGACCATCCTAGTCTGGAAAGATAATTAATGAACAAGTTGCTGCCTATTTAAAACATCATGTAATTTCTTTGCA
>NW_009260350.1:3074346-3074595 GCF_000687185.1 Egretta garzetta | reverse complement strand
GAGCTGGCCTGGCTCCTGTGGTCCCCCTATCCCCTGGGGCTCCATCTGCCATGCCACCAACCCTTTATTGAGGGCTCTGGAAATCAGCTGGTGGATGGGCACAGGTTGCACAAGCAAAAGCAACACCCAGGCTTCAATTCTTCTAGTGCAAAGCAAGTATTAGGTTATAAATTTACTGTTAAAAGCCAATGCAATGCAGAGTTTTATGACTTCCAGCAAAAAAACTTTGTGATAGCAAAAGCATTTACA
>NW_009260350.1:3058342-3074088 GCF_000687185.1 Egretta garzetta | reverse complement strand
CTATCTATCTCTATTTATTGAGTCGTTAATTAGAGACATCTAATTTCCCAGGCCAATTCTGGCTGGGTGTGGGGGCTGGGGAGGAAGCAGGATGTTGATTTATCGTTTAAATGCTAATTAATTTTGCCAGGACGGGGGTTGATGGTGGGGAAGGAGCCCCTTTGCATCCTCAGCATCCTGGAGGCAGGTCCAGCAGCAGGGAAAGCCCCGGAGCAGCTTCTAAACCAAAAGCATGTTATATTTATCAAATCTAGCAGCAACCTTATATTAAACCCTGCTTTATTATGTTAACAAGTCTGCATCGGATTTCTCTCTCGGCTGCAAACCCTTCCGCTTGGCAGCGGTATTTTATTAGCAGCCAAGGCGTCAGTTTTGAACTCGAAGCGGGATTGATTTATTATTAAGTAAGAGCTGAGCGGGGCCGCTGTGGATTTGAGGAGTTGATGGCGTGTGACTAGTGAGTTATGCGTGGAGGTTATTAGCTGTCCTACAGGGGGAAAAATGATCCAGCACTGAATATTTATGAGTTGGCCTGGCTGCGGGTGGCTTGGGGATTGTGTGGGGTCGGGGGGGAGAGGAGCCTGGGGAGGCTGCGTGCACCCGGGATGGGGCATGGGCTGGTCCCTGCCTTGAAGAGCTGCAAAGTCCTTGCTGGAAGCTGTTAGGTGGTGGGAGGAAAGCTTTGGCTTCGGTAGGGGTGAGCTTTTTCCAAACAAAATTAGATGCGGAGTGGAAAAGGGCAATGCAAGGGGTGAGCGTCCTCATTTGGGGCAAATTCAGAAGCAGTGGTGTAAAGGTTTGCGGAGTCAGTCCCTCGCAGTGACCGATGTCCCCATGCCCGCAGAGCCACCCCTCCCGTGTGCGAAGGGGCCGACAGGCCGGGTGATGCCGGGGTTTGTTTTACCCCATGGCAGGGGGGGATTGCCTGGGTGCTGGTGCTGGTAGAGGTGGCTGCAGCCGCTGGGGTTTCCCTTGTTGTTGGAGCATGCCGAGATCTTGTTCCAGTCTTGTGCACGGCTCCATTTGGTTGGAGATGCCTTTGGGGAAGGAGAAAGAGCGATTGCAGGAGTCCCCAAGGAGCAGCTGGGGTGCAGGGCTGCTTCGGGTGCGGCTCCTCCTTTGGATGGCACCTGCTGTCCCCAGCTCCCTGAGGGGCAGGGAATTATTCCCAGTGGTTTGTTTTAGGAAAGCAAAGCAAAACTTGCTATTTGTCTTTTGGAACAGGGCGGGAAACAGCTTTTCTGGTGGCATTTAGCCACCTCTCTGCATCTCAGCCGTGTCCCGATGGCGGGTGTTCCTCTCCGCCTCCTCCCAGGAGTTTGTTTTCTTGTTTATTTTAATGAAGTGGTTTAGAAAAAGCTTCTTCCCTAATGAGGTACGGTGGAGCATCTCCCGCTTTGATGGCCAGGGCTTGGTGGCAACTGGGAGGGGAGAGGTGGCCCATGGGGTCGGAGGGGCAGCGGGTGGCCTGTTTCGATATGTGATTAATATTTTTCTATCTAAACAAGATAAATAGGCTTTTAGGAGCAAACAGGCAGCCTTGCAGCGCCGTTGAGGCAGGCAGAACTTGGGGGGAAAATTTGGGCAAAGGGGAGTGAAAAAAAGAGCTTGGGGATTTTTATTTCCTTATTTTTGCCTTCAAGTGCGTCTCGGTTTAAGCGAATCTCGGCGAGCGGAGTGCCCGCTACCTGCAGTGTGCCTGTAAGCACCTGTGTGTTGAAAATAACGTTTTCCCCAGCTTATGCAGGGTATTTTTAGCCCTGACGCACCCACCAGCCCCAGAACAGGTTATTTTTGCTCTGGAGTGCATCAGTTGTGTTACGACACAGCCGAGCGTCGAAGGGGATGGCAACGGGGGGGGGGCTGTGGTGGCCACAATGCCACAGCCAATCTTTGGGTCACAGGAAGCAGCCTTGGCTCTCCTCCTTCGTTAACTGCTGCTAATTACTGCTGGGGGTGGGAGTGCGGGGATGCTGCCGGGCCCGCAGCATCCGGGCAGTTTGGAGTTATGTAAATCTATGCATGCAGAGCAGCCAATGGGGGAGTGCCTTGATTTGCATACATGCATGCTGATTTGCAGATCCCTGGGTGTGGGTTAATTAATTGGAGGGGTCGATGGCTTGTGGGAGGGTTTAATTCACGGCATTGCATCCTCCCTCACCTATGCATGGCCCCGTCTGTGCCTTCCCCAGACTTGGGGTGTGCGTGAAGCTGGGTGCCACCAGTTGGGGTGACCTCGGGGACCGGTGGCCACCAGTAGCCTTGGGAATGAGGATGCAGTCTGGCTACATGGCATGTAGGCAAGGTGGCGTCCCTGGAGGTGACACATCCCCATGCAGAGCTGTGACATGCTCCAACCTGTACCTGGTCGTGTCCCTGCTTGGGCTGGGCTGTTTCGGTGAGGAGGGGGCTCGTATGTGCCCGCGGTGGCTTCGGGGACGCCCCAGCATCCCGGCAGGGCTGTCCTGGCAGAGGCGAGGCTCTCCTACAGCAGGATTTTTTCATTAATTAATAAAAATATGAGGAAGGGCGCAACTTTTTTTATGAGCTTCTGGCTGGGTCAAAGCGTTTTTCGTAGCAGCTGGAGAAGCAACTTGGAAAGCAGCTGGGCAGGACTTGCTTTAGTTTTTATTTTTATTTTCTGCTTTGGGAGAACGATTCAAGAAAACTCATCCCCCTTTTCCCCCAGAGCTTTTTTTTTATTTCCCAAGCCAATCCTAGCTTTTACTTCCAAAGCCCTTTCCTCTGTTACTTTTCCTCTGGAGCTTGAAATAAAATGTTCCCCTTGAACAGGCTGGGGAGAGAAGAGGCCAGGCAATTAATAATCAAAAAGGGGATGGGGAAGGAGCCCTTTTGAAATAAAGAGATGATGGGTTTATGTTGGTTTTCTTAGTGGAGGCGGTCAATAGGACCTGGCAGAGGGACCTCGAATGGGGTCCCTTGCTTCAGCTCTGTGAAGTTGCTGCTGACAGCCCTTGGCTCGTCTCCGCGCCAGTGGAGATGAATAATTAGAAGCAGATATGAGCCCTGCTTAATTACAGTCCCCCTCCTTTATGCAAATGGCACAACTGGCTGGCATGGGGAGGGTTTTGCAGGGGTGAGACGGGGGCATCGGCCTCGGCCAGGCGAGGGGTGGCCCATCCCTGTGCCGTCTTTTGGGGTGGTGGTGGAAGACGGGTGATGGCGGGGGGACACACATGGGGGGCTCAGTACATGGGGAAAGGTGGGCAAAGCACCTCTCTAACCCTTGCAAAGCATTTGCTGGGCTTTGCACATGGAGAGAAGCCTCTCGCTGGTGTTTCTGCGAGGGGTGCAGTGCTGGGGTGGGGACCCTGTGGCTTCTGCCGTGCTGCATGGCCACATCCCTGTGCTCTGTTGCAGGCGGCAGCCTCTCCAAGCAGGATTGGACCATCCAGTGGCCCACAACGGAGCCGGGGAAGGAGAACAGCCCTGGGTGCCAGCCGGAGCCAGGGCAGTGGGGCAGGACGCACCTCTCGCAGAGCCCCAAGGTCCCACCCAAGTGCGGGCAGCATCACTGCCATGCGGGCTCGCCCCACGGACCCATGTACACCCACGTGGACCGGCTGACTGTGGAGGGTCACCCGGGGCTCTGCCCACCCGTGGAGTCTGGCCACCGCTCCCTGCCGCCCTCCCCACGCCAGCGACATGTTGCTCACACCCCTCCGCGTACCCCCAACATCGTGACCACGATGACGCCACCGGGCACGCCGCCAGTGCGACGGAGGAATAAACTGAAGCCCCCTGGAACCCCCCCGCCTTCATCCCGAAAACTGATCCATCTCATCCCCGGCTTCACTGCGCTGCACCGGAGCAAGTCCCATGAGTTCCAGCTGGGGCATCGCATGGATGAGGCGCATACCCCCAAGTAAGTGGGTGCCCTGGGATGTCAGTGCCCGGTGGGGTGATGAACCCCATCCTAGCCTTTTTGGAAAAGTGCTTTGGTCCCTAAATTTTAGGGCTCTGTCTCTTTTTTTGGGATTTTTTTTTTGAGCTTTGAGGTAGAAAAGCCCTTTGCAGCTCTAGCAGGCAGCAGGGACACTGCCGGGGTGGTGTCTGCTTTGCTCCCCTGGGATCTCATTTTGGGAGCATGGGGTGGGTGGGGAGCACCGAGAGGCTCCGGGGCCGCTGCTGGGTGAAGCTCCCCCGGGCCGGAGCATGGCCCTGGTGGCACGGCTGGGTCGGACGTTGGGGTTTTGCAGCTGTGGTGCGGGGGTGCACAACCCGGCTGCAAGAGCCGTGCATGGGTGCGAGCGTATGTGAGAGCCAGATGGGAAGCCTCCTCTTTCAGCTGAAAGGTGGATGTTTTAGATACCGCGCTTTATATTCCGGAGACCTCCCCAGTATCTCTTCCACCCCGCTGGTGTTTGTAGAAGGCTCTTCAGTCCCTGGCCTCCTTCCCACTGCTCTTGCTCTGCAGCTCCGGTGCCGGCAGAGGCTGCTGCTGTGCAGGGAAAGGGCTCCCCGGCACCTACACACTCCCTCTCCATCTCCTTTTTGGCCCTTTTGGCAGCCACGCTCAGAAAGCCCTTCTGCTGCCTCAGCGTGGGGTGGAGAGGGGACCAGTGGCCACCTTGGGACATCGTCTCTTCTCCCCGAGGATGCGTCAGGATGGAGCATGGCTGGTCCCTGCTAGCCCCCCCAAAACAGGAGCCCTGAGATGAACTGCAGTGCTTGGCCTCAAATTTGGGGTTCTTAGAAAATAAAGCCATGCCAGAAGCCTGGACAGAGTCCCCTGAGGGATGTGCTGGGAGCAGGGTACCCTGGTATGGCAGCGGCAGGCAGCTGTGATGCCCAGGCAGCTCTGGCTGGGGCATGTGAAGGGTTAAACTCCACTGCCAGACCCTCATCTCCCCCCATTCCAGCCTGGACGGAGTTTGGGGTGGGTAGGAAATGTATGCAGTGGCCACAGCATCCTGGTGTCACTTGTTTCCCTGCCGTGTCCCCAAGGCTGTGGCAGTGGCTGTCATTATGTGAAATGAGGGTGGTCATCCTCCCCCCACAGGTGGGAGCTTTCGGTCTCTAAAGGCTTTTAGCTTTTGGAAATTAAATTAATTTCAGCTGGCCAATGCCTCCTGTAAGGCCACTCTTCCCCCTTGTGCTGAGGCACCAGGAAGCCCTATTTTCTTTGGTGCATGCCCAGCGAGCATCGCCACATTTGCAGGAGCAAAGCCTTGGTAAGCAGCCAGTCTCCTCTCGTACTTTTATTTGCATTTTGGCATCTGATCTGAGCTCCACCCTTCCCTAACACAGAGGGTCTCACTGAGGGCAAAGTGTGCCTTGGTTGCCCCAAGCCATCTGATCCCCGCCGTGGGCACTGCAGCCCCTGGGTTGCACTGACATGAATCCAGGGTGAGGTTTGGACATGGCTGCCTGGACCTTTTTCCAGCAAACCCTTCGGCCAGTGATTCCCCGAGCCAGCCAGGAATGAGACGCCTCGACTTTTCTGCAAGGGGAAAGAGCAGGGCAGGGTGTGGAGAAGGAAATCGTAAACAGGCTTTGCATGAATGTGGTCACGTCCCCTCTTCCTTCACCGGTCCCTGCTTTCCTTCAGGCCCTGCCTGACCTCATCCCAACTGCCCAGCATCTCTGGTGCTCCCCTTCCTGGCAGTGCCGGCTTCCTTAGATGATGGGCCCTTAACTCAGGGTTAGTGAATGACTAGCAGGAAGAGAGGGCCGGTATTAACAGGGCTCCACTGGGCTAGCGTCCTACCGGGGGTTCGTCGTGTCAATGCGGAAGGACCCAGGCTCCCAAAGGCCACTCAGAGAACCGGGGAGGTTAATTTTCTTTAATGGCACTTAATGATTTTTCAGGAGGCAACCACTAAATCCTGCTTGCTAATCCCATTAGTGTTTCGGGATAGTAATTAGTGCGTTAAAGAGGCAGCTGCTTCTTTTTTTTTTCTTCCCCCCCCCTTTTCTCTAGCAGAGATGTGCTGGAGTTTTAGCTCTTTATTACCCTGAATACGGTAGCTAATGCTCTGCCTGGCGCAGAGGAAAAAGTGGCTTTTTGGGGCTGTTATCAGCTAATTCTTATGCAGCATCCGTGCAATGCACTTGTATTGTAGGGTAGGTTTGGGTTTTTAGTGTCATAACTTCTGCGGCGCCTGGGCCCTCTGTGCTCTCTGCAGGAGGGAGGTTTCCTCCTGACCTCAAACACAAAATGGAGCTCATCCCTGAAAAACAGCTTCAGGCCTTCTCTGATCGACCCCTCCTAGTTTTAGCCACCTCAGTGGGCTCTTGGTTTGCTTCGGATCGTGCCTTCCTGTCCCCTCTATCGTCTCCCAGCAAGGAAAGAGGTGCTGGAACTGAGGAGCTGAGAGCTGGGGATGCTGCTGGGGACCCCAAGGGCTGGGTGGGATCTCCTGGGGTGATTTGGGGTCTGGATTTACCCCCATGCCCCCTCTTTGCAGACTGCTCTCTGGTGGGACCCATCTGAAACACCACCCAGGGCTGGTGGCCCTCAGGCTGATTTATCTCCTCGCCTGGTGTTGCCCCATCTCGGGATGGGGTGAAATGGGCTCTGGGGAGCCAGGGATGCCCTTGGCAAAACCAGGAAGCTCTCTCCCCACCAGCTGTGGGTCGGTATCGATGGAGGGGAGCTGTCAGGGTGCTGCAGGGTTGCCCCCACAGATTTTTCCATCTCGGTGCAGGCACAGAAGTAACCACCATGTATCTGGGAGAGCAGTAGCAGTGACCAGGTCCTCTCTGGAGCGAGGCCACCATGTACCACTTGATGCTTGGTGACAGCTCATGAGTTTGCTTGCACTTTGTGTTTTGGAGCTTATTTCTAGGGTTTAATCCATTGTTTTTGTATGCCGAAATCTTCTGAAGCAGGGGTTAATTTTTTTGAGCTTATAGGCTCAGATTTTCCTGCATGGAGCCTCCAGCTGTTGACCGTAACTCTGGGGTACGGAACATTACTCCTAAAAAGATCCCTTGGCTTCCATAAATCCACAATCCATAAACATCTCATGAGCGGTCTAGAAACGGAAACAAAACATTTAGAGTGGCTGATAATATAACGGCCATTTAATACCTCATGAATTCCACGGGCCATTTAAATCTTTCATGGATAGTTAATGATTATTCATCAGCAAGAAGTCAGAAAAAAAACCAACCTCAAACCCTAAACTCTGAATGGAAGATCTTAAAAACACATTAGTTGGGGAACAGAAGTCGAGCCAGTTGACAGCGAGCTCAGGAACACGTGTTAGCCCTCGGAAGGGTGTGTATGAAATAGTCCTTTGGAGGCAAGGTCTGCCCTGGGGTGTCCTGCCCCAAAGCAGCGGTTGGGTGGTCTTCATCTTTGGATCTATGCGAAGGGGAGGCGAGTCCAAAACCTCATTGGCTTCCCAATCATGGTTCCTTTTGCTGTTCTGGCCAAATTCATGAACTCTGTGGCCTTCAAAGAATAGCCTCTGGCAAGCAGCTGGGAAGGGAGGATCAGGGTGTGTTGATGGTGAATTCATGCAGTGTGACCTGACGCAGCTGAGCCCTGGGGGAAATGCTGAACTCTCCTAAGAGCTAAAGTGAAGCAGCTGCCAGAGAGGACAAGCAGTTTTTGTGGGGTACCTAGGTCAGGTTTGGGTTAGGGGGAGGCCCCTCCAGCTCCAGGCAGCTTTATTTTAGGTCAGTTTTCAATGAAGTCTCCTTATCCTGTATCGTTGCAATAGCATTTGAGGCGTGGATGCAGGTAGGGTTGGGTGCTCTGGTGGAAAAGGCTGTTTATCCACAGCCTTACGAATGTAATCTTCCTTGCCTTTAGCCTCAATGACACTGAGGCTGTTTTATGGTCCTGTTTTTCAAAATCCAGGATATCCTGGATGGATGAAGTCAGACGTGAAGTTCATGTCTGATCTGGTGATAGAGCACGTACCCATTTTCTTCTTTTCCTTTTCCCTTGTATTATTTCCAGCTCTGAACCAACTCAAACTTGACATTTTCTCAGTTGTGGGGTTGTTTTTTTTCCATCCCATGTAACTGAGAACCCCCTGAGAACAGGGTATCTCCTCTGGCACTTGGCCAAGTCTAGTGTAGGATCCTACTTGGGCCATCTAGGCAGAGAGGTGGAAGACTGAGACGTAGACTTGTAGAAACCTAGGACCAGAGGTCTTCTCCACCAACCCCACCATACCGAGCAGCCTGCACTTAGACTGTCCCTCACTGTTCATCATCTATGCTGGTCTTAAATGGTACTGCGTGATGGGTCATTTATTCTGCTGCTTTGCAACCTTTATAATAACAATGTTTTCCCTTGTATCAATTCCAATCGATACTTCTACCAGGTAGATCAATTATTTGCTATTCTGTGTGGGCTGGATTTGATAGCGCGGCATGGAGATGGCTCTTGTGCCTGGTGTCTCTGACATTTCCCAGGCTTGGAAAGGCGGGTGGGCTCTTGGCTTTGGGAATGAGCAAGAGGCTGATGTTTGCAGAGCAGGTGGATGCAGCGGGGCACTACCAACGAGCACAAATAATCCATATGCAGCATCTTCAGCGTTGTGTTATTCATCCTGCGTGGTGTCCGAAAACATAGAGACCCACCTGGTACTTCTGCAAGAGGGAGAGCATTGAAGTGCGGGAATTTGGATAGCAAACCAAGCAGCATCTCTCTCTCTCTGTTTTGAAATAATCTTTCCGATTAATCTCAGTGCCTTTGATGGTGAGTCAGAGCTGTGGAGTTTTGCATGGGTCCTGGACTGTCTCCAGCTCTCTCAAAGTATGGTCTGCATACCGCGTCTTGACAGTGATGGGTAGCCTCCGTAACAAACTGGCTCTCTGCTGCAATTATCCCACTGCTCTGGGCTGCGGTTCTCCTTAGGTGTGTCATTAATGTTAATTACTGCTGTGGTATTCCATCAAGAGGAGCAGGAGCTTTAACATGCTTGGAGGAGAAACTTTTCACTGTGTCCTTTAATGAGAAGTTGAGCCTCCTTTTGCCACTTTGGAAATGGAGAGTGTGATGATGAATTTAGATAAGGATTAATGTCTCGGGGTGGGTTGGGTGTGAGAGGCAGCAAAGCTCTCCTGCCGCCAGCACTGTTGCCTGATTTGCTCCCTCCACGTGGGAGGGAAGGGCATGGTGAGGGCAGGTGCTGTGGGCAATGTCCCAGGCTGGTGACCAGGAGATGGACTGACCACTGTTGGTCATGATGGGAGGATGTGCTTGAGCTCTTCTCAGCTCTCTTTTCCAGCTGTAGCTACACAGTAAAGACATGGAATGGCTCCTCTGTCTCCTCTTTGTGGCCCAAGAGGTTGGTGAGCGCATTTCATCACCATCCTGCAAGCCCTCACTGACCCACTGCTGTGGCCAAGCAGGTGGTGGCTCGGCCAAGCGCTCTGGTGACTTCCCTGGCAATAATGACAAGAAAACCAAGTAGGCAGGAAGAGCAGGCTTCCCAAAAAGCCATGAGACTGCCCTTGACCTCCCTTCCAATTAAAGGGCTTCCCAAGCCCACCATGCACCCCCAACCTCAGATCCAGAGGCAGCCTGCGAGCAAACCACAGGGAAAAATTGCCCCACGTCTCTTCTGAGATGGAAGGTTTGCAGAGCAGTACTTAGTGTAATGAACCTCCACCTTGGGGCTTTCCAGCCATGGACAGTCCATGCTTTTACCTCCAGTGGTATAAATTTGTGAGAGGTGCCTCCCAAAACAAGTCCAGGTGTGTGCATAGGTGCCTGGGCCGTGTGAGTGTTGCTCTTCTCATGTTAATGCAAGTGGTGTAGGCAAGTGCTTGAGTTGGTTACGTCTTTTTTCTTAGTTGAGTTTGCAAGCATGGAGATGATGGTGGCTGGGAAATGGGGCCTTATACTGATGGAGAGCACCATGGTCTTCAGCCCATTCATTTCTCTCCTATGAGGACAGGCTGAGAGTTGGGGTTGTTCAGCCTGGAGAAGAGAATCAGAATTGTAGAATGTTTTGAATTGGAAGGGACCTTTAGAGGTCATCTAGTCCAACACTTGAAGAAGGCTCCAGGGAGACCTGACTGCAACTTTTCAGTATTTAAAGGGGGCTTATAAGGTGGGGACTGTAGCGCTAGAACAAGGGGTAATGGTTTTAAACTAAAGAGGGGAGGTTCAGACTAGAAATGTTTTATGCTGAGGGTGGTGAAACACTGGAACGGGTTGCCCAGGGGGAGGTGGTAGATGCCTCATCCCTGGAGACCTTCAAGGTCAGGTTGGACGGGGCTCTGAGCAACCTGATCTGGTCGAAGATGTCTCTGCTCATGGCAGGGGGGTTGGACTGGGGGACCTCTAAAGGTCCCTTCCAACCCAAACCATTCTGTGAGTCTATGATTTGGTGCGAGGAAAATAAAATGCCTGGATCTGGCCTGCATGGCTGAAGTGGTGGTTGCCTAGGGATGGAGAAACGAGGGAGACCCCAGGGCTGAACCGGTGTGGAAATGGCTCCAGCAAAAGGAGACTCAATCTCACCGTTGTTGGTCGGCCACAGCTGGTGGTGCTCATCCACCACCGCCCTTGTGTGTCCCTCAAAGAAATGTAACGGTGGAAATGAAGAAAACAGAAGGGGTTTTAATGAGAAACAGGACTTGCTTCAGGATCCTGGCAATTAGCTCCTTGAACTCCTTTCACGCAGCAGCCTGCGTCTGCTCCGAGCGTTGTTCCTGCTGCCCTCCTGCAGCATCGTCTCGTCAGCTCACGAGTCCTGGGACGGGGGGTTTTTTGGGGAAAAACCCCCAAACCTGTTTGGCTCGAGTTCCTTTCAAAGAATTTCCGAGCTTTATAATTTGCTGCCATAATAAAAAGTTACACTTCGTGCTACGAAAAGAGAATAATAGATCAGTAAGACTTGAACCTTTAAAATTCAGCCATCCAGGGAAGCGGAGACAGGCACTTGGATAAATATTTAACTGTCAAGGCTTTGATATGAAGAACCTGCTCTTCCTCTGGCCAGAGGAGGAGGAGGGGGTTGTTGCCTCTTACAGTAATGAGGAGGATAAATGTAACATCTGGTGGATAGGCTCTATTTTTTTTTTTTTTAATATCAAGCTAGTATTGCATAGAGCTTGGTCAAGTCTGGGTGGATAATGAAGAAATTTGGCCTGTTCAGACAGGTTCAAATAATTCACTGGCTTTACCTGTGCGTTTGCCTTGAACCCTGAAAACGCTAAAGCAGCCGGTGCTGTCCTTGCCATGCAGGGAGCGGTGCGTTGTGGCACCGGGCATGGGTGCTGCACGTTTATTCTCGTGCATTAAGGGTGACCTGATGCCTCCTTTTCTGGCCGTGAAGGCTCCAACCATGGTAGTTTTGGCCCAAGCTCCCTAAGCCTGTTGGTTTGGGGATGCTCATGCTGCTCAGCCAGGGAAGCCGCCTGGGTTTTTGCGGTTTTTTGGGAATCCCTGAAGAGAGGAGTTAGGTTCTGCCAGCCACATGCCAATACAGGAACCCAACAGGAAGGGAACAGAACTGGCAGCTCTTCTTGCATTAAAAAATGCAAGAGTTGTTCCTGCTGCCCTTAATGCCCTTGCATTAAAAACATGAGAGTACATTTGTGGGTTTCCTTATTTTTTGTTTTTGTCATTGCGTATGGATGCTGCTTACTCAGGCTGGGGGCGACTGCCTGGTGTGGATGGGCAGAGCCTTGCAGGCTGCTGAGGCACAGAGGAAATTCTTTACCTTCTTCTTACTCTGTTTTAATACAGAATATCAGGCAATTAAACCAGTCAAAAGGCCATAAATCTCCTGGGCTGAATCCTGACCGAGGCTGTGCACTTCAGGCCAGGCAGCAGCGATATTTAATCCTTCGCAGAGAGCTAACTGAAATACCGATGAGAGGGTTCCCCCCCCCCCACTCTATTTCCCTTCCTTTAAAAGAAATGCTTGCGTTGAAATTGGAGTGTGCTGGAGAAGAGCAAAGTGGTGAATAAAACATAGCCTGGTGCAGTCAGCCCCAGGGTCAACCCACGTGCTTTGGCTAAATTTTAAATTTAAACCTCTTAATTTTTTTTTATTACAATAATATTGGCAAGTGACAACAAGAGCCTGCTGAGCTCGTGGTTATGTACCTGATTTCCATCTTCTATTTAAAAAGTGGGCATGGAGGAGCGAACGCTGCCAGGGTGCGGGGGAGTGGGGGGTCGGTGCCCGTCGGGGTGGCTGTGGGCCAGCCGTAGCCCTGGGCAGAGCCATACGCTGGCAGCATCGTGGGGCTGAGCGCCCTACGGCCATCGCATCTCCGCTCCGCAGCAGCTCCCCTGTGCTCATCCTCGTACACCAGCTCCTGCTGGCGAGCGCTCGCTTTCCCAGCCTGGGCATCCCACTCCCCCCAGCCTGGGCATCGCCCAGTGCTGTCCCCTCTGTTTTGTGCTTTTACACCGCAAAGCTCTGGCGCATCCTCGCTGGTTGCCTTTCAGTGGGGTACCCTATAGCATCCATACCGCACTGGATCGTGCCGCAAGCCCCTGTCAATCCTGCCCTCCCGCTGGGCTCCGACGCACGGAGAGCCTGTCTGGGCTGAAAGGAGCGATGGGCCCTTTGTCCTGGGTGTCTGCTCGTGTTTTTCACCGCCTGTTGAAACCTTCTCTTTTTTTCCCCGGAGCCCGTGATAAGCATTTGACTGATTCCCCAGAGCAGGCGGGGATGAACCATTCAGTCTGGATTGACACCGAAAGGGATTTGCATTAAGTGCTTCAAACTAGCTGGGCTATTTTTTTTTTTTCCTTTATTTGAAAACCATCATCATATATTTAGCAAATTCGTGCATGAAATTATGTCCCTAATAGTTGGCATTTACCTATCTGTGCGTGGAATTGCTCCCAGGGAGCGGCGCCGACTTTCCCGAGCATCCATGTCAGCCTGCGGCAGAAATGAGCCCTGGTGCTCCTGCAAACTCTGGTTTTGTGGGGCTTGGGTGGGGGGTGCTGTGTCTGATGCCCCCCGGGAGATGCATGGGGAAGGCAAGGATAAAAATGAGGGGGTTTTGGGGCCATGCAGAGGGTTAGGGGATGGCGAGAGGTAATGGAGTGGAGCAGGGTGATGGGATGCTGGGGAGGGTCTGTGGGTCCAGGAGCCACTGTGGGGCTCACAACGTGGGAAGGGCTGAGAACTGGTGATCGTGGAAAAGATTTGGGGAGCCAAAGGGCTGCATGGGGCAAGGTCTGGCCCTGTCTTGCTGTCGGGGAGCCCGGCGCTCCTGCAGCGAGGAGTGCTTGGTGCCTGCAGGGCCTCTGGGGCTGCCCGGCTCTGCAGCCTCTTGCAGTGGGGACAGGGCTGGGACAAGCGTGGGGAGGGGACCTGAGGCTCCTGGAGTGGCAAAAAAAAGTTGGAATGTTCAGATTTGGGGATCTGGTCCAAATCTGGCTGGAAAGGAGGCCTTGTGCCTGCGGTGGCACTTCTCCTGCCATTCCTAGGGGTGGCAGGGGCTTGCTGTAATCACCCCAGGGTGTCCCCTATATTCTGGGAGGACTTCAAGCCTAGAGATGGACTGTGCATCATCCTCTTTGCTTCCTACAAACCTTTTAAAGCCAAAATAAAATAATCACTGGTATATAACCAGCTCCCCACTCCCCCCACCTGGTGCTTCGCAGCCTACCCCAGCGCGGGCTAGAGTCTCATTTTGGTAGTTGTCCAGCTGTGACTGGAGGAAAATGGTCCTTCCCGGGGGTTGGGAGGTATCGCCACCATCTAAATAGCCCCTGCTGCGGCTTTGCAGAGCTTTGCTGCGCTTCCCTGTCTGCCGTGTTTTGCTTCCCCATTGCCATTTCAGTATAAGCACCGGGATGTTTTAGGGTGAGCGCTTGCCTTTTCCACCCCCTCCAGCCAAGCAGCTGGGAACTTGCCAGCTTCTGGAGAGGCCTGAAATGGTGCTTAATGGGGGAAATAACGTGGCCAATCCCCCCCCTGCCCTGAGCATCCGTCAGAGCCCAGCTTGCATCGTGCGCTAGACTTTGCCAGTTCCTTCTGATCTGCCTGGGGCTGATTTGTCTGAGATCCCCAGCAGCGAGTTCTAGCCTGACCCCCATCTGGGGGTGTGTGTGTGTCTGCTGCTGTTTAGGGGCTTTATCCCTATGGAATATTGAATTAAGCTGATGATCTTACTTGTGGTGTGTTGTTTTTTTTTTTTTTTTTTTTTTTTAAAATCCCCTTTTTTGCTTCCATGGCCCTCACTGCGTTTGGGAGGCCAGCAGGGAGGTGGTGCCTGGTGAGTGGCTGTGGGGTCTGGGGGCTCTGGGGGGTTTAGACTAGGAGGACTGCGATGCATTTCCAGCACATGCTTTGCCCCCCCCCCCTTGTGCGATGCTGGCTTGTGTAAATGGGGGGAAAATGGAAATATTGTCCAGAGATGGGTGAAACAGCTCCTGGCAACTGGAAGCTGAGGTTGGCGGTGGGTTGGAGGTATCGCTGCCTCTGCCCCAGGGATTTACACCCTTATCTCTGCTTGCTGTCTAAAAAAAAAAAGAGACCTTTCACCCCTGGAGCAGAAAAATCCTAATTTAGGAGCTACTTAGTGTTCATGGAGGAGGAAGAAAGGTTTTTGCAGTGAGGACGGGCTGGTACGGTCCTGGCTGCATCTCCTGAAGGGTGGTGGCCGCATCCTGCACCAGGAAGGCACGGTCACCAGACAAAGTGCATCCCTCTTAGAGCCTGGAGTCCTCTGAGTTTTCAGAGAGTCCTGTCAGTAGGAGGGGTGTCATGGAGGGGGGGCTGTGGCGTATCAACCCTGTCCTGGTGCTCCTTCCATGGGCTGGGATGAGCACGGGTGGTGCAGGGACATGGGGTGGTCTGAATGGTTGGACTCGATGATCTTAAGGGTCTTTTCCAACCTAAATGATTCTGTAATTCTATGAAATAGCATTCCCCAAAATGTCTCCCTCGGAGCCCTCTGCAAAGCTCTTGGGGAGGCCGCCCTGATGGGCGAGGAGATGCTTCCCACGGGAATGGTTATTGCCCCATGGCCGGTCTAGGGGAGTGCTGCCGGTGTAAGGCCAAGGGCAACCATCCCAGTTTCACTGTGGGATGCTGCAATGCAAATGGGGGATGTAGGAGGCTGGCGACGAGCGGGCTGTGACCCCCGCAATGGCAGCAAGTCCCTTACGTGGTGCCTGTGGCCAGCCTCCTCCTGCACCCCTGCTCCAAACCCAGGCAGCGAGGGCGGTATTTGCCCCCCTTTTTGCTTGGTTTCCACGGCAGGGAGGGGTTTGTTCCATGGCGCACTGGCACCCCGGGTACCTGGTCCCTAAATTGGTGATCGTGGCCTTGGGGCCGCTTTGGAGCGGCTGAGAGGAGTTTGCAGAGGAACTGCGTCGCCTCTTTGGATGTCTTTGCAGCTTGTTGTTTGTGCCCTCTGCTACTTCCAGGACTCGTCCTCCTCCGGCTTTTGGAGTGGTTACTGCTGCCTTTGCTGGAGGATGGGGTGGTGGTTTGCTCCCTTGCTGTTCGACCTGACTGTGAGTGGTACTGGGACGCCTGCTGCCCGGCGGGGGCAAAACCGGGGGGAAAGCCAGTGAGGGGGGCGGCCGTGTCCTCTGCAACCCAGCCACGTGCTCACCCTGGCCCTGCAGTTTCTCCTGGGCTCCCCACGGGCGCTGTGGGCTCTGCGGCTCCATCCTGCCCTGGTGCTGCTCTCCCACAGAGGGGCAAGCTGCCATCTCAGCCTGTTTGAGCAGGACTTAAAACCTTGGGAGGGGGGCGGGGCACCGAGGGCTTGTGCACACCCAGGGGGGTCAAGGTGCAGGTTGGCTCTCAGTCCCCCAGCACCCCAGG
>NW_009260350.1:3053434-3058332 GCF_000687185.1 Egretta garzetta | reverse complement strand
AGGGATCCCTATCAGCTGGGACACTGCTGTCCCTGATGCTGGGATGCTTGCAGCAGGATACTCTGTCCCTGCGCCCCTCCTGCAGCAGGGGATGTGCTGGGGTGAGGATGCCCCTGCTGCAGCATCCCACTCCTCTCCTTGGTGGCAGGGAGGCTTCAGTCCCTGCTCCCCCTCTTTTGGGACAGGGAAAGGGGTCACAGCCTTGGCGAGACAGGCAGCCGACCCTGGCCAGTCACCCAGTTGGATCATGGTCTTAGTGTGTATTTATTAATTTTTTTTTCTGAAGAAACGGGGATAGAGAAAAATCTCTCTCTGTCCAAAATCACTCATCCTTCCTAATAATGAGAGCTGTCACCAGCCCTGCTTGGCGAGGAAATGATGCTCGCGGTAAATATTTGGTCTGGATCTGATTTATGGGTGGAAAAAAATGAGATTAGTGGCTAATCACCACGTTGCAGGAAGCGCTTTGGGCCAAGTGCTGGGGCCGAGCTTGCTGGGAGCTGGGGCCATGCCCGCACCGGGGACTTCGGCAGAGACGTTGTGGTTGTGCCTCTGGGTTGCGTTCAGACGGCAGCAACGAAGGGGTTGAACCAGCTCTGGGGGATGCCGGGCTGCTCCTTGCCTTGGTGTTCTGCAGATTTGCTTTAAGGACTGGGGGTTTGGGGTCTGGGGCAGCTCAGGTCCCCATGGCAGGGCATCGCCCATGAGGCTGCTGGTGCATCGGATGCCCATGGGCACCAAGCCAGGAGGGTTGTGCTGTTGACCCAAAGAAGTCATTACAGGCACCCTCAGGGCAGCAGCAGCTTTTCCTGTGCGAGGAAACAATTAGCTTATTAGAGGGCAGTTTAATTTTCCTCTGCTGAAGAGGGCTGGCGAGTGCAGCGTGATCATTTCCTACCCCCTGGCAGGGCCAGATGCCCTGGGCACTGCTGGGGCCCGGGTCACTGGGCGGTGCATGGCCCTGGGGGCATGGCTCGCCTGCGGGCAGGAGCGGGGGCTGAGCTCAGGCGCATCTCTGGTTGCCATTACTGGGGCGATGGCAGCAGAGCAGGACCCGGCACCTGCGAAAAAGTGCACGGGTGTTTGCAGGAAAGGGGCTGTTGGACACGGAGAGGAAAGTTTTGCGAGTGAGCAGTGCCTGGGTTCGCCCTTTCCTGATTTCCACTGTAACAGGGCTCACGGCATTGCGCCGTGTTGCCCGGCTCTGGTTTGGTTTTGGGGTCAGATGCCACGGGTTTCCCTCTCGGGCTGTGGCAGGACGGGCTCAGCTGCTGCTCTCAGTGGTGCCGTGATTCCCTCGCCCCCCCCTCTGCTCCCACATTGGGCTTTTTGCCCAATTCTAGCACCCTAACCAGGAACCGAAGGCAGTGGGTTGGATTAGAGGCTGTAATCCAGTTGTGAGTTAGTGCCAACCGTGCCACCTGTGAGAAACCCATCGCCAGCCATCTGTGAGCTGCCGCACTGCCTGCTCTGTGCTTGGGTGGGGATCTCTGCCCCAAATCCTCCCAATCCCCACAAGGGCTAAGCTGCCTTTCCCAGAGGCTGCTCCTCTCTCCCTTGCGCTATTGCAGTGGGACCAGGGTGGGAGCAGCTGAGCCAGCCAGGCTTAGCCCTGCCAGAAACCTGCAGCCCGGCCCCTGCGAGCTGTCAGCGTCCGTCTGCGTTGCAAATATTTCAGGTTTGGGTGCTGCTCTGGGCCCCCCGAGCCACCAAAGCAGTGGCTGGTCCTTGTCACAGCGCAAGGTAGGGGGGAAAATGGGCTGGTAAGTGAGGGGTGAGGGTCTGGTACCCCCTGCTCTGCAGCGTTTTGTTTCTGATGAACCTTTCCCAGTGCTTAGGGCTGTCTGCACCGCAGTCCCGTGCCTCGGCATGCAGTTCCCCCAGTTGGGGCCGCTCACGGCGTTACCCCGGGGTAACACGCTCCGCTGCAGTCCATCCCTCGGCTGTACCCAATTCCCCGCCTTGGGCCCTAAGATGGGTGTAGGTGACATTAAATGGTGTTAAAATCGGAGCAGGTGCTGAGTGTGGCAGGGTGCCGGTAGTCTGGGTGCCCGCACCTTGCTCCTGGCGGGAAGGAGCCGGGACCAGCGCTGCCGCGATGCACAGAGAGCGGCGCCTCTCGAGCTCAGCAGCGCTGCGCGCGCCCAAGCCCACGCTAGGTGCTGTAGGAAGCAATCTGAGTCTGCTCTGTAATCACTCCTCCATGCCTCAGAGCTGGTAGTAACGGCGGGTGCTTTGGGATGGGGATGAGCTCTGTGTGACAGAGAGCAAGCCTTACCCCGCACTGGCAGCCTCTGCATGGGTGTAAAGAGGAGCTGTGACGGGCACAGCAGCACCGCAGGTGATTTTGGGGTTGCGATAAGGCCAGCAAGGCTGGGGGTGACAGGGCTTTCGGACCTTTTCAGCCAGGTTTTGCAGGAGGAAGAGCTCTCAAATGCAACATGTTCCTTAGTGAAAACTGCCTTTGTTTTTATTTTTTTTTGATGATGGGGAGGGATGGAAAGTTTGTGTAGGGATGGGGTCTAATTATCACATAAGCTCATGGGGCGGCGCAGCATCTCCTTGTGTGAGCAGCCATGCTACGGGTGCCACCAGTCCCTGGGTGCATCACTCCCCCCTCCTGCCTATATGCAAATACCTCCCCTCCCCAAACCCCTGTTTCTTGCCCTTCACTTTTTATCTCCTTTTTTTCTTCCTCCTCCTCCTCCCTTCCAGAATCAAGAAGAAGAACAAGCCCTTGAACCTCAAGATCCACAACAGCGTGGGAAGCTGCGAGAACATCCCCGCGCAGCGCTCCCCACTCCTCTCCGAGCGCTCCCTGCGCTCCTTCTTCGTGGGGTACCCGCCTTTCCTCCCCTCCACCCCTCCTGTCCACACCGAAGCCACCTTCTCAACAAGTAAGTCCTTGGGACCCGCTCAGGTCCCCCTCCCAGGGGGTGGGTGATGGCTGGTGCCAAGCAGAGGACGTGACTGGGGGAAACACGAAGCCTCCACCTGTGCATCCATGGTCTGGAGGACGTTGGCTGAGGGTTGTGCAGTTGCCTCGCGTCAGTGTTTGGAGATACGCGGGTGCTTCTGGGCAAATATAAGCCTGGGAAGTTGATTATCTATGTCTATACATACACAAACGCGCTCGTACTGCATATTGATTTATGCAAATGGATGTCCCCTCTCCTCTCGTATTAACCCAGGTGCAGGAGGGTGGCTGCTGGCGTTTGGAAAAGCCATGAGCCTTTCCCAGCTGCCTGGCTTGGTGTGCCGGCTGGCTGTTGGGCAAGAGTGACTTTTCCAAGGGCTCCTTTGGAAATCCAGCTATGGTTTTACTGTCGGGCAGTGAGGCTGCTTTCAGACCTCTCTTGCTTGCAGGGTTTTGAGCTGAGGCAGAGTTGTGGGGGAAACAGGCCCTGATGCAGATGGGTCTGGTGCAAACCCCATGGAGCTCGATCCCAGCAGCCAGCCCTGATCTTGCTGGTGGGTCTGCCCGGGGTGGTTTGCCCATCAGGAGATGCTAGTGGAGGGACTCGATGGTTGAGTTTGGGTGGACAAGCTCACCCAGGGTGTTGCCGCTGGCCGGGGAGAAAAACAGCCTAACCCTTATTTCCCAGTCTCGGAGTGGTGCCCCAGTTAATTCTGCAGGAATCGAAGCTTTTACGAGCCAGGCGTGGCTCACAACCTAAACAAACCTCCCGGAGAACGCGTGGCAGCTGCTGGGAGCAATTCGTGTGCCAAGAGCTCTTGTGGGGAGGCCGAGCTCCCCTTGCCTCTTGTTGCTCAGCTGAAAGCTTCCTCCAACTCCATATGCAGGCTAATTTTCTGCTTCCTTCCCCTCCCCAGACTTTTCCCTTGGTTGCTTTCCCCAAATGTGGTCTTTCTGGCTCATTTTGGGTTCTACCAGTTGTTCTTACTGCTCAGCTTTTGGCCGAAGAAGGGGTTTGCAGGCAACACCCCTCCCTGCCCATCCAGCCCCCAGCAATCAGCGGGGTTCTCTCCTCACCGGAGCGGGAAGTGGCACTGGGACAGATTCACTGGCTGCCCTGAGCACTGGTTTGCAGTCACTGGGTGCTGGTGTGATGGGGCAGCTCTTTCACCCAGCTTGCAACCCCACAGCCATGCCTCTCCCAGCCCTCTGCAAGGCAAAACCCTTGTGATTTTTTTTTTTTTTTTTTACACCACTCAGCTGCTGTCTTTGGCTTTGGGGGTAGCGCGACCCGGCAGAGGCTCTGTGTGCAGGTCACGTTATTTCTAGAGACGTCCAACTACCCGACTCGCTGGCACAGCCAGCAGATTTGCCTGCAGCGAGGGGTGTTTTTTGCATTGCTATTTCCCCCGCGGCATCGGCCGAGTTCAACTCGCAGAGCAGAAAACAAGAAATAAACCCCATTCTCGGCAACCCCCCCGCCGCGTCTTGTTGCATTAGGTTTGCTCACGCCTCAGCGTTGGATTACATCCCGCGGTGCGATAACCTGATGTAACGTGGCGTCGCGGGAACGCGACGTGATGAGAAGTGATGGGCTATCAAGTGGCTAACGCCGCCGGAGAGGTGTCTCTTCTCCTTTCCCTCAGCCCTCCAATGTTCTTGGCTGCTGGGAATGTTTGTTTTCGGGGCTAGATGTGAGCTGTTGGAGAGAGGGGCTTGGCTGCACCCGCTGGTTGATCCCTCTTGAGAGGTTTTAGCATCGGCGAAACCATTTGGTCCTTGTAGGATCAGCGTCCGTGCACTCGGTGACCCTCACTCCTGCAGGGAAAATTTGACGCAAGGCAAAACCCTCCCACTCGATAGCAGTTTTTCCAGCTTTCTTGTGTTTCTGCATAATTCCTGTGCCTTGTCCTTGAGCTGCATCCTGGTTTCTCTCTGCTTCCGCATTTGCTTTCCAGTTTGCGGCTCTGTGGGAAGAGCG
>NW_009260350.1:3042857-3053424 GCF_000687185.1 Egretta garzetta | reverse complement strand
GTGTGGCAGCCGGGTGCTGAGCTTGGCCCCCCGGGGAGGGAGATGGGGTTTAATGGAGCTTGATGCCAGGGTTCATTACCTTGCGGGGAGAAGATGAGCTCTGCCAAGCAGCGCAGAGGCGCGTGTGTTTGTGGGGAGGCGCAGACATCTCTGCAGCTTTCCCCATGCCTGGCGTGGCTGTTATGGGACCTGGGTGGCTTCCCCCAGCTCCAGCATGCGGTTCTTCACGTGTCCTCGGGTCCCCTGCATGCATCTCGCTACTGTTCTTGCTCGTCCAAAGTACCGGGACTTGTAGGTCCTATGAGAAGTGCTGGTCATGGTTTGGGGGGGTCACACCTCTCCCTGTCTCATAGAGTCTTTTAGGTTGGAAAAGCCATTCCCCTAACCCTGCCATCCCACCACTAAACCCTGGCCCTAAGCACCTCAGCTGCCAAGCTTTTAAATACCCCCCAAGGGATGGGGACTCGACGCCTTCCCTGGGCAGCCCCTTCCAGTGCCTGACAGCCCTTGGGGGGAAGGAATTTTTCCCAATGTCCAACCTCACCCTGCCCTGGCACAACTTGAGGCCGTTTCCCCTCATCCCATCGCCCGTTTCCCCTCATCCCATCTCCCGTTACCAGGGAAAAGAGACCAACACCCACCAACACCCTCCTGGACGTTTCCCCTCATCCCATCGCCCGTTACCAGGGAAAAGAGACCAACATCCACCAACACCCTCCTGGGGTGCTGCTATTTCTCATTGCCTTTTAAGTGCAATAGGTTTCCCATGTGCTGCTGGATGAGCTCCGTGGGGCTCACCATGAATGGGTGCATCATGCCCACCCCGCATCCCAGGGACCTCCCTGTCCCCATCCCCATCCCTGAGGCACAGATGTGGTTTGGCAGCCAAGTTCTCCGCAATGTCCCATCTCTGTGACCATGGGTACCTGAGCTTTTAAAAAGGAAAATGCCTTTTTGTCTCATGGGATCGAGTGTGGCAGCACCCGGTATGCTCTGCATTGATGTGGATTTACTTCCATAAGCGCTGAAACCAAAAAAATGTTGTTGTTGTCAGATTGAGATGCAGGAGAGGAGCCTGGCGAGACCCCTCGCTCCCTGCCTGTCTCGATGATCTCCCTTCAACAGCCAGCGTGTCTCGCTGCTTGTGGCAGGAGCGTGCTCCCATCTGTGTCATCTCCGGTCCTGATCGGATGCGGGTTTGGATGCTTTTCTCTTATTTTTAACAGCCGATTTGCCCTGATGGGAATAGACTTTCACAGATACGAAGCAAGAGCGCAGGGGCTGGCAGCGAGCTGGGAAGGAGCCTCTTTGTCCTGTGGCACAAATCTTGCCAGAGGGGCAAATTCCCCTTTATGCAGGGCCAGGATCCACCGAGAATTTTGGTTTTGAATTGGAATTTTTCCTTAGCAGCTCTTGGAGGGGAAGCAGAAGGAGGGAAGTAAGGACCTTTGGGGTGCTCTTGAACTCTAGCTTGGCCCTGAAACGGCCCAGCCCTGTGGCTGAGGAGGAGAAGTTGATTTGTCTGGCTCCATCCAAGACCCTCTCTTGGTGCATCTCTTCACCCCTGGTGAGCAAAGTGACCACCAGAGACGTGTTGTTACTTTAAAATAAATTTTAGGACTCAGCACCCCATGAGTTGGATACCAGCACCCAGAAATCAGGTTGGATCTTCTCGTTTTAATTGTAAAGGCTTATGTCTAGGAGGTCATGTTTGCGTCTGTTAGCTGGGTGTCCTGGAGGTGGCTGGTGTTGCTCCCGGGCTGTGCCCTCTGCCTGTCCCCTCCCTGCGGCAAGGCTGTCCAGAGCCCTGTCATCAAGCGCATCCAGATCAGGTCACCTGCTCTGTGGTCTCCAGGATGGGCCAATGACGTAGTTCCCATCCTGGATTATTTAAAACAAGAGGGGATGGGAGGAAGGACAGAAAAGGCTGCGTGTAACTTTGCTGTGCTAGGACAGAAAAATGAGCACCCAGGCACGTGGCTGTGTGGGGGACATCCTCGCTGCTGCCCTTCCTCCAGCTGGTGTCCAACCCTGCTGAAGGAAAGGAGTGGCCAACGCAACCCAACCCAAGACCTTGTGTGTACCAGGAGAGAAAAACCCATCGTCTCTCCCCCGTGGCCCACAAACCAAAGCTGTCTCCGAGGCCTCTTCGTGCGGGGACATTGCTGAACACCTTCGCACAGCACACAGCAGAGGGGTTCTTTCTGTGGCCTGCGAGCAAGACAAGAGCGATGGAGCATCCCCCGGTACGTGCAGTTATGAGCAGTGGCCCCTCAAACCCTTTGTCTTGTCCCTGGGGAGCCGATCATGGCTGTTTTAATGTGGCATCCAGTGATGCCACCTCCCCTCTCCTCGGCTCCCAGCTGAGTGCATCAGCCCAGTCCTGTCTGCCAACTCCATTGCATCCACAGTTGCCTTTGGTGCTGCTCTGATTGTGTCCCTGGTGGGTTGTGTCTTTTGGATCCTGGTCCTGGATCTTCCTCTTGGCTTTGTGACCAAGGACTTTGCAGTTTATGGCCCTAGGGAGCAGCCTGGCTGTGCCCACCTTGGGCTTTGGTGGTCAACCAGTGACGGCCAAACAAGCAGCAAGTGCTGAGATGCTCACCAGAGCACTTTGCCACTTCCTCAGCCCCTGACCATCTGTGAAAGAGCCCTCTGAAGGGCTGGCGTTGGGTAGGTATGGCTGGCAGAGAGGGATTCAAGATAACGTCTTGGATCAAGCCCTGCACTGGGAATCCAGGAGCCCTAAATCCAGTCTTTCTGCTGGAAAGGACCAGGCAGGACCCAAGAGCACGATGCCGACAGTGAAGGTGCTGTGGGACACATGTGCAAGCAGTCAGTGCCATTCAGACTCTCTGCAGGCATCCTGTCCCTGATGCTGGGGATGGTTTCATGGGACGAGACATCTCCTTAATGCTGTCCCGGCCCAAACTACCTTTGGCAGGGGCCTTCCCAAGTGGGACATCGTTTCGTTGTGACCATCAATGGTTTTCTCCTCCCTGAACCTGTCCTGCTGCCAGGACAAGCACTCCATGGCTGTGTTGGCAGCCCCTCCAGGAGCTGCCTGCAGCCCACATCTGGCCACAGCTGGCTGCCTTGCTGTCAGGCCGCTCCAGCCAGGCACCGGAGGGTTCCCTTCCCCGGCAGTGCTGTGCGGAGCTGAAGAATGCAGCTTTGTCTGGGTACGCCTAATTGACCCTGCAAGGCTGTGAATTGGGGGGGGTTGGCAATCACAATGTGAGTATTTAAGCTGGTGAAGCAACTGAACGTGACATTTGGGCTGTATAAATAGGATTGTCACGCTGCAAAGAGGAACTGCCGGGATTATAAAGTGACTCTGTTTTCTTACTAGAGAGATGCTGTGAGAAAAGCTCTGCCTTGTTCGGCTGCTTTGCAAGAGCCCCTTGGCAAGGACTGAGGTTTCATGTTGACCCACCGGCTCATCCTTCCACCCGCAGCAGGGACATCGCTGGGTTCAGACCTGGCTGTGATTGCAGAATATTTGCCATGTCTGCTAACAGGGGTGGGTGGGGCAGGTTGATCCCCCTTTTAGCTTGAATCCTGCTGCTCTGAGCATTGCTGCAGCTCCTTTGCTGCTGCAGCTGAGCCATTTGGGGATCTTTCCCATCCTATTTTGGCCCTAAAATCAGCCAGAGCAAGGACCGAGGTGCCTCACTTGAGGGACTTTGCACCTTTGGGTGCACTGTGTGCTGCAGAGCAGCCTGCCTGTGTGCTTGGCTCCTCAGCTGGGACTGTGCAGGCAGTAACCTCTGCCAGTCCCCCATCGCCATCATTATGTGGTCCCTGGGTTGCAAGGTCTGCCTGGGGGCGGGGTGGTAGAGATATGCCTGTTGTTGTCTTTCAGGTGGTTGTTGAACCATTTTGGGAGGAGGCTGCACCCTGGTGCCTCCCCATAATCTCCCTAGGGGACTCAACCAGTCCGGGGCCAGTGCTGGGAATGTTCTGGTGGCTGCCTGGGGTAGACGCAGGTCTGTAGGATGTCTACAGACAAGCGTAAGGTCTTCTGGCCATTCCTTGGCTTCATGGTGATTCATCCCGGGATGCTTTCCAAGTTTGCTTCCATCTGTTTTGTCTGTCCCATTCATAATGTGAACATCACCCGGCGCTGTTTGTTGTAGTAGGAGGAGGAGGGTTTGTTTATTGGTCTGTCACCATGATGGATAACATGTTCACACCAATTCCTTGGCCATCCAGAGAGGTGCCAGGAGATGAATAAGGGGGATATTGTGCCAAAAGACCATCCCTATCGGTCTGGTTTGGCATGGCTGCCAGCCCCAGGTGATGCTCCCGGTGTATTTGGTGAGGGTGTTGGGGCTTGTTGAGGGCATCACTGCTACCAGAGAGGGTGAAAACCCAAAATAAATGGAATAGGGGAGCTCTGGCTGCTCTTCTCCATGCAGGAGATGCCCAGGCATCCCACCTCCCGGCCGGGGAGCAAGGAGGAAACATCCGTACCGCCCGTTGAAAGGGGCCAAGCAGCTGTGGGGGTGGCAGTGGGGGTGAGGAGGGCGTCACAGCCGAGGCAGCATCCCAGTCCCTGTCACCTCCAAGGTGTGCGGGTGCCACTCAGGGACCAGTGCGGCAGCTGTCACGGCTGCCTGTCACCGCCGGGGAGCCGGGCGTGGGGCTCTTCTGCCATGTCGGCTGTCAGAGACGCACTGGAGGCAGCTGTCACCCTCTGCCCGGGCAGTGTCCCCCCTTCCCTGCTCTCCTCCCAGCACATCTGATCCCCGTCAAGCGTGGGCTGTTGACTCAAGGATAAGCTGTGCTGCACAGAGCAGGAGCCCTGACCTTTGCTGGCATGATGCTGGGGCGAGGGAAAGCGCCCAGGTTTTGGGGTGTTCAGGTGGAGGGCGGCATCCTCTGGCATCGGGGCCCATGCCGCTTGGTGAGGATCGGTGTGCTGGGTGGCATTGGGCGGTGTCGTGACATTGGGGAGCAGGAAAGGGGTGGGTGCTTGGCTGGGGGGGTCCCCACTGGGCTTCTTTGGTACTAGCTGGGAAATTACACCTGTGCCCATTAAATACCATCTCGGGGGCGGGGGGGGAGGAGAATAATCCTAAAACTGCCCTCACACACTTGTGCAAGGGGAATTATGCCTAAATTATGGCCAGTAGCAGAAGGCTGGGGGGAACGGGCGGCTGGTGACCACACTTCAAAGCTTGCGAGGGTCGACTCATCCCGGGGCAGCTGCAGCCCCTTGGGTCCGGCATTTCTCCATCGCGGGGTGTCCCGTCCCCCATCCCCCCCCCCGCAACGGTGAGACACTGCTCCCGTGGCCATGAGGGTTTGGGGTTTTTTTCTTGCAATTACCTCTAATTGTGGCAATTTTGGGGTTTTGATGAGAATATTCACCCTGTGCCAGAGGGGGGGGTGCTGCTGCATCTCCCCCTTCCCTTTGGGCATCGAGCTCATTTAACTCCGTACAGGGAGAAGCAGCTTTTCCTCCGGGAGAGCATCTCTTACGCCTAGCTTAAAGGGCAGAATCACTAATTAACTGCAAAGCCCCCCAAACCCTTGGGGCTGTTCCCCGCGGCAGTGGGGTGCCTTCCCCTGCCCTCCTGCCCCGCTTTGCTTGTTTTCCCTCCCGCAAACAGCAGCTCTATTGTTAAACGCCACGATCCTTCATCTATCGCTCCCCCTAATGAACGTAATTAGCCGTGAATCACGTAGGTCTCATTTTTGTTATGAGGTTAAAATCCCCGATACACTTTAATACATTTTTGCAGCGAGCGCATTTAGAAAGTAATTAAAAGTCTCAGCCGTCTTTGCCTACGTCCCCTCTCCCCCTCCCCGGGATGGCAGGATTTAATTGAGGCCAGCTGAAAGTTAGTGGAAATAAATTGTGGCTGATAAAGCGGAGGTTGTAATTTAATTCTGGGAGAGGAGCTGTTCTTGCCCGTGTGGTTTAGTTCATCAAGGACTGGTGTCGAGGTGTGTGTGGGGAACTTATTTGTGTAATGTGATTTATTGATGAGAAAACGACGCTGAGGGAGGAATAGTGTTTGTGCGTGGGGCGGTCCCACTCTTTAGAGCATCAACTCGGGGGCTTGTGGACACCCCTGGGAGGTCGCATCCCTTCCTGCCCAGGGCAGGGGTCGAGTCCCTGTCCCTGGGGGGATTTAAAAGCCGGGCAGCCGAGGTGCTTAGGGCCAGGGTTTAGTGGTGGGATGGCAGGGTTAGGGGAATGGCTGGGCTTGGGGATCTTAAAGGACTTTACCAACCTCAGCGATGCTATGATTCTATACTGGGGGAGGGATGCTGGTCCAGGAGCCTGGGGTGGGCTGTCTCAAGGGCTGGTGAGCAGCGTGGGTCAAAAATATTGGCGTGCTGCTGGTGTAAAGCAGCCAACCTGGGGCTGGGGGCAGCAATAACCTTAATTGACTTTGTAGTCCTTCAACATCTTAATTACCAACTCTGCCCGAGGGGTGATTGGGACTGAGGCGGCGGAGAAGGAGCCGGAGCGGCTGCTGGTGGGAGGTACTGGAGACGGATGCTTTTTTGGATGCTCCCAAGGCTTTTAACAGCGCCTTGCACGGGAAGTGGCATGTAAATGTAACCTTCAGAAAGAGAGCGCAATTAAAACACCCTGCTGCCCGCTATATTAAAATGGGATATTAAAGCAAACAGTGGTTCTCCCCGCTCGGAGGGGCAATATCGGAAGTGTATTTAGCGAGGGATTTGTTGGCGTACGGAGCAAACGGCCGGGCGGGCAGCTGGGTCTGCCGCCGCTTGACTTGTGTTGTGCCGGGGCTGGTTGCTTGCGCCCGGGAAACCTCTCGAATCCCTTATTGAAAAATAAGCATTCAAAAAGCTGGAGCTTTTGAATGCCCGGCACAGATCCCCTCCCTGGGGCTGAGCATCCTGCAGGGAAGAACATTGGCCAGGGCAGCCAGCAGGAGGAGGAGGAGGGTCTCTGCCCTTGCTGAGGCTGAAGGGAGATGTGGATTCCAAGCACAGCACCGGTATGGCCGTGCTGCTAATTACCTGCCTGCTCCAGCTGGTGCTAATGGACTTACCTCTTTTTCCTTACCAAGCCAAGGTCCCGTTACCCTTTCTCCCTCCTTTTCCCTTCGAAGGAGAGTGCCGAGGCTGCTCATTGCTCTGCTCTTTGCGTATCGGTTCAGTTGCCTTCCAAGCGGCTGACGCTTGGCTTTTTGCTCAGCCCCAACCGTGAGACGTGATGTCTTATTAATAAATGATGCAGTTGCCGTTTTGGCTTTGTTTTCCCTTTCTCGTTTGGGCGTCACGGTGTGGCTCTGATAGCTTGGCAGTCCTGCGCTGCGTGCAGACGGGTGCAGCACCCGTGGGGCAGGTACATCACCTCCCACCTCTCTCCTGGCCCAAACTGGGTGCTGGGGACTGTTATGGGGGGGACAGGAGACCCTGGTTCCCTGCAGGCCCAAGCACAAAGCCTCTTGCGTTCCAGAAAGTGAGCCTGGTGGGACACCGCTAAGGGGCAATATCAGGCAAACCCTATTTTTTTGTGTGCATCCTTTGCTCCCCTCCCCAAAAGCTCAAACCCTTGCTCCTCACCTTTATTCCCGCCTGATCGTTTTCCCTGTCTCTCCTCTCCCCGCAGATACGCTGTCAGTGCCTCGCTGGTCCCCGCAGATCCCCCGTCGAGATCTAGGAAACTCGATAAAACACAGGTACGCCGAGCCCGCCGCAGCACCGGCTGGATGCCCACAGTGCCGGGGGACGAGCATCTCCCTTTCCATCTCCGGTCCGGGACGGGGGGCTCGGGGCCATTCCCCCCATCTCCCATGCTGGGCTGCGCTGTCCTAGAAGCCCATTTAAATTCCATTTCAGTTCAGATTTGGTTTAGATAAAGCTTGAGCTGCTATCAATAAAAGCTGTGTATAATCCATGACCCTGCCAACCTTCAGCAAATTTCCCATCTCCGGATTATTGTCCTTCCATATCTACCGCAGGAAGAAGACGCGCTTAGAAACAGCCTCGGCACTGCTGTTCGATGGGGCAGCCACTTCTCTGATGGGCTGGAAACTTGGGTCCCTGGCACAGGGGGTGGGTGTTTTGGGGGCTCTGGCTGCAGCTGGAGGGGGGGGCAGGGCTGGGGAGCCGCAGCGAGCTGGTGGCTAATGCCCATCCTGGCTGGCTTGGACCCCTTTGAAGCAGGCTGTGCCCTCCTGCCTAAGCAAAGAGGGGCTCAGACTTGTGTTTTGGCATCCCTAGAAAGATGCCTCAACACCTGCAGCAGTGTTTGAGGGCAGCAAGGAACGGCTAAATGGGGGCTCGGGAGCTAAGCACGGCTCGGGAGATATTTCTGCAGGAGCAGGGGATGGGGCAGCGCGACCTCGTCTCCCCCTGGCCACGCTCCATGTTTCTCTCTGCAGGTTTTCTACCAAGTACTGGATGTCTCAGACCTGCACCGTCTGCGGGAAAGGAATGTTGTTCGGCTTAAAATGCAAAAACTGCAAGTACGTCGCAGGGCCAGAGCCGTTTGTGTCACTCCTTAACATTGTGAGGGGGATAATTAGGGTTTCGCTGCCGGGGCTGGGGCACTGGGACAGCAGCCAGCTTCTTGCCAGCTCACCCTTTAATCATCAGGAATAAGATGTGAGATTGGGTGAAGAACACCCCAAAACGGGGCTGAGGTTGGGTCTGCATGCTGGGGATGGGAGCTGAGGTCCTCGGGGAGAGGGCTGCCTGCCAGACCTCGGCTCTGCTTGCACCAGAGCTCCGAGTCAGATTCTGATAGCCGGCCTGCTTGCTGCTGTCCCTGTTCCAGGGTTACATGTGGAATTATCCACAGGAGACGGGGGGATGGACGTGCTGCACTGTGGGTTGAGAGCAGCTTGGACGAGAGCATCGCCTGCCTGCGGGGTAGCTCTGGCTGCCGGATGGGTTTTGCCTGCAGCCTTGGGCTGTATCCTCTGGTTTTTGCATCAGCAAAAGCCTTGCAGCCCTCTGCTTCCCAGCGATGTTGTGGCACTGAGGAGCAAACCCACCCCAAACCGCAATTAAAGTGGGATGCAAAGGAGAAGTGGCCGCACCAGCCGTAAAATTGGGCAGGACTGGAAAAAAGAGAGCGAGGCTGAGGCTGCTTACATTGATTTAAATCCAGCATAGCCCATCTCTTGCACAGTATTGTGCAGCCATCAGCACTTAGTAAAGCTGCTTCTGGAGACAGGATTGCCTTTTCTAGGGATGGGTGCTGGGAATATGCTGGTCGTCTGTGGGTAACTGAGTTAGCTGGCACTATGAAGCGATAACGATCGCTGTTGCCCTTGATTAAATGCTGATGAGTTAGCAAATTGGGATTTAAACCTGGATGAGAAATGCCTGGTTACTCTGCAGCTGGTGGTGGATTTCTGGAAGTGATATTATCAGATATAGCTATTTTAAAGTGGTGATTCCTATTGCATTCAATGCTCAAGTGACGGGAGGCTTTGCTGCCTGCAAGCCCTGCCTGCTGTGCCTGCCCCGGGATCTCTCCTGGCGATGCTGTGGCTCCCACTCAGTGTTGGTCCTGCTGCCTGTAGTCACTCAGAAAAGAGCAAATAAATTTGCCAGTTGTAAAAAGTTAGGGTGAAGGGAAAGTACTCAGGTTCGCCGGCTTTGCTGTACCCCCCCCCCCAGCCTCGCTTTCCCCAGAAACAGGAGGGGAACAAGCAGAAACAAACAGACCCCAAACTGCCCCAAGCTTCAAATATTGAATTAATCTCTGCCTTTCCCTCTAGGATTGGCTTTGTAATAAAAGCTAACATGCACGGCTCCTGAATTTTCATTACCCAGCTCATTGACTTGTAGCTGCTGTCTTTTTTTCTTTTTTTTCCCCATCCTTTCCCCTTGGTTTTTTTTTTTTTTGGTTTGGTTTTTTTGTTTTTTTTTTGTTTTGTTTTGTTTTGTTTTTTTTTTTTAAATCCTTTTCCTCCTTTTTACCTTTTCCCCTGTGGCTCTCCCCGCTCCACCGGGGCCGTCGCAGCAGAGCGTGAGCCGGGGATTCGTTTCCATCCCTAATTAAGAATGAAGGGGAATGTTCCAGGGCAGCAGGAGCCTGCTTATGCCTATATGCATGACCCGTGGGTGAAGCCCTCTGTAGGCTCCTACCCCGGCTCCGCGAAATCAGGCAAAGCTCTGCAGAATATTCAACATAGCCATAAATGCTCTCATTATTTCTGTTAAATGTCCTGGTAATAAAGCTGGGAGCGAGGGCACAATGGCAGAGATTCATCGGCAGCCAAAGGAGGCTGGGACAGCCACTTCCTTCCCCTCTGCTGCCCCTGATTTTAATTAAGCATAAAGCAGCATTAGCGCTGGGTGGTGGGCAGGGGGAAATGGCTTTCCCCCGAGCGAGGGTCTTTGCTCCTTTTATTTCAGCCAAGGCTGGCAAAAAAATGACAATTTTGGGCATCCTGGAGCTGGCTGGTGGGTGCCTGGTCCCCCACAGCTGGCAGAAAAGGGGGGAGCCGGGCAGCCCCCCCTCCCCCTGGCAGAGCTGGTTTGGGGGTTCCTGCACCCCTCCATCGGGGCAGAGGCATCCGCTGTGGCTCTCGTTTGCCAAGGGCATGCGGGCCCTGGA
>NW_009260350.1:3021088-3041963 GCF_000687185.1 Egretta garzetta | reverse complement strand
CCAGCCACTTCCTTCCCCTCTGCTGCCCCTGATTTTAATTAAGCATAAAGCAGCATTAGCGCTGGGTGGTGGGCAGGGGGAAATGGCTTTCCCCCGAGCGAGGGTCTTTGCTCCTTTTATTTCAGCCAAGGCTGGCAAAAAAATGACAATTTTGGGCATCCTGGAGCTGGCTGGTGGGTGCCTGGTCCCCCACAGCTGGCAGAAAAGGGGGGAGCCGGGCAGCCCCCCCTCCCCCTGGCAGAGCTGGTTTGGGGGTTCCTGCACCCCTCCATCGGGGCAGAGGCATCCGCTGTGGCTCTCGTTTGCCAAGGGCATGCGGCCCCTGGAGCCTGCCAGCCAACAGCCCTGATGCTCTGACAACGTGCATCCCACTTATCCCTGTGTCCGCAGCCCGGGGGGGTGGCTTGGGAATGGTGGGTCTTCCCGAGGATATGCTGCAGGACCACAGGGATCGGGCAGGGTTTGCCGCCTCGGGCAGCGAGCACCCAGGGGCTGTGCACAACCAAAATATTACATCGAGCTCATCGTTCCGGGTGGAGGAAGGGTCCCCAGTCTGCAGTGATGCTCCCTGCTCCGAGCCGCATCCCTTTGGCTGTGCTGTGCTGTTCCACATCCCCTTCACCCTCCCTTCTCACGCCTTTTTCTCCGTTCCTCAGGCTCAAGTGCCACAACAAATGCACCAAAGAGGCCCCTCCGTGTCACCTGCTGATCATCCACCGCGGAGGTAAGGGCCTTTCTTCCCCCTTCTGCCTCCGTGGATGTTGCCGCCAGGTAAAACTTTCAAAAGCCCCCCAGGCGATTCGGGAGCCCAACCCTCGCTGACGGCCGGTGGGACGGAGGCTCCCGAACCGCTTGGGCGCTCTGTGAAAATTTTACCCACCGTTTTTTCCGCTTGTAGGGAGACGAGCCGTTCGGGGCGAGGCAGATTTGCATTGCAAACCACTTCCACCCACCCTTCCCCTGCCTCCTTTTCTTTTCAGATTCCCCACCGCACGGGGTAAGTGCAACAGGTTTTAGCCTTTTGCTACCGTTGAGAGCTTAGGGTGGACGCGTGGGACCCGAAATCTCCCGCGGCGCTGTCGGTGCATGGGGGTCCCCGCAACGGGGATGCGGCCGTGCCCCTGCAGATGCTCGTGGTGCTTTTGGAGCTGCCTTATCCCGCTCTCCTCCGGGAGAGCCCATCCTAAAAATCCACAGAGGAGGGAGAACTTTGCAGCAGGACGACGGGCGTCGCTTCCCACCTCTTTTCTTCCAGATTTTGGCCGAGCGCTCCCCGATGGCCAGAGGACTGCGACTGCCTAAGGGAAATGCTTCCAATTACCATTGCCTTGAATTTTGAGCTCTTCAGGCTGTTATTGTCTATCAAATACCACTAAAAATGCAGTCATCGGTTTAATGGCGAGGAAATGCATTGCGCTGGTGGCACCTTGCAAGGCGAGCAGGGCTGCTGTGACTTGGAGGAGGGCGATTTTGCAGCCTCCGCTCTGGTCCCCATGCCCTTGCTTGTAGTAAATATGGGCGGAAGGGGCTGAAGAACCCCCCCCATCATGCTCCAAGCTGCTGCAAACCCTGACCAAGAGGCAGGGAAAGCAGCATCCAGCGCTGCCGGGGGCAGAAATTGGGGGTTATGGCTGCGGTCTGCGACGTTGCAAGAGCTGGAGCTGCCCGCTGTGTGTTTTAGCACGGGAGCATGGAGCAGTGTGGCTTTGGGGCAGCCCCAGCATCAGTGAAATAGCTCCCCCCCCCAAAAAAAAAAACCTCTTAAATGCCTTGTCCTGCAGCCAGCCTGTTCCCCAGTCCCCTGGGCTGTAGGCTGGCTTTCACCCCCCAAAAATCTCCCCACCAAGAGCAGGATGCTCTGAGCCAGCTCCTTCCCCCCGCCCTGAAAAGTTGTGGTGAGGAAGAGGATGGTGCCTCCTCCTGATGCTGGCCGATCCCCTGGCTCGTGGGGTGGCTGCGGTGGCTGCTGAGCCTCCCTGAATTGCAGCCCCTCAGCGGGGGGAGAAGGGTGCAGTTCGCATCCTGCTGCGGGGGGCTCTAAGCCCCCTACATTCCTGGGGGGTTTGGCTGTAGCCTGGGTGCTGGGGGAACGTGAAGGCTGGCTGCCGTCCCGGGGCAGGAGCCGGCTGGCCGATCCCCTGGCTCGTGGGGTGGCTGCGGTGGCTGCTGAGCCTCCCTGAATTGCAGCCCCTCAGCGGGGGGAGAAGGGTGCAGTTCGCATCCTGCTGCGGGGGGCTCTAAGCCCCCTACATTCCTGGGGGGTTTGGCTGTAGCCTGGGTGCTGGGGGAACGTGAAGGCTGGCTGCCGTCCCGGGGCAGGAGCCGAGCGGCTGGAGGTGCCACGGGGCATCGCTTTGGAGAGCGATTCACGAGCGGTTTGCAAGTGCAGGGTGACCCCGAGTGCTCCTTCAAAGCTTTGATGTCTCTCAATCTCTCTCCCCCTCCTCTCCACCCCCTTTTCCCCTCTCTCCCTTCTTAATCCAGCAAGGTTAGTCCGGACAGAGTCAGTGCCCTGCGATATCAACAACCCCTTGCGGAAACCCCCTAGGTATTCGGACCTGCACGTCAGCCAGACGCTCCCCAAAACCAACAAACTCAACAAGGTGAGCTGCGCCCCCCCAGCCCTGAACATGCTTTTTGGCCCCACCCCGAAATATCCGTGGCTTTTGCTGGTTCCTTGTGTGCAGCTCCTCTTTTTGCAGACGAGGGTGCCAAAGCCAGTGGCAGTTTCAAATGCCACCTGAGTTGGGTCGCTTGAGCCACCTCGTTGGCCTCGGCTCCCCCAGCGGGGATGCTCCTTGCACGAGGCCGGAGCAGCTTTCCCAGGGCATGGCCTTCCCTGGAGCACTGATCCCGTTTGCTGGGTGGGAGCACAGCTTGGCAAGTCACTTCTAGAAGGAATTTAAGAGCAAAATAGGCTGTCCCCCCACCTTGCGCGTGGGACAGGAGGGAACGAGTGAGTTGTCCCCAGGATGGGGCATCTCCCAGCCCCGCAGCCAGCTGCCAGGACCAAGCCTTGAAGGTAGCTCCGTGCATCTCCATGCGCACCCACTGCTATGGGACTGACAGGGTAGGAGCTGCCTAGAAACCTGCTCGGGGGCTTAAATTAAAGAAAAAAAAAAATAATCTCACAGACTGGTGCTAATCAAAGGAGTGGAGCAAGTGTGAGCCTGGTGTTGAGGCAGGATGAGCCGCACCGTGAGCGGAGCTGCGAACCTCTCGCCTCTTGGGTTTCCCCGCTGTGGGTTGCATCTGCCAAGGTTCGTTCTTCTAAAAATAAAATGGTATCAGGGCTTTCTAAAAAGCCTGTGCCCCACCAGTCCTGCTCCATTGTGGCCTCTCAGTCTCCAGATCTAAGCTGAATTTGGGGTGGATAGAGGTCTGTGCTGCCACCTGAGACTTCCCTGAAGAACAGATTTATCATTACAAATAAAAGCAGCCTAGAATTTGATTGCGTCCCTGGCAAAGCTGGTCAGACCTGACAGTGTGCCTGGCTTGCCCACATTAATAGCAATAAAACTGGCATGGAGTTATTTCTGAGGAAATTTAGAGCCTGTTGCCTTTCAGTGGAAAACTTCTTTCGGGCGGCCGGGGTAGCGTAGGGTGAGGTATTTGCAGGCTGGAAGCGCTCGAAGTGAGGGAAATCCTCAGGGTGATGGGGAGCGGGTCGTCAAAACCCTGGCTTCCCAAAGCCTGGCAGGACCCCGCAGCTCCTCCCGCACCTCAGCATCTTCTGGCTCTCAGTAAAAGCTGGGTAGCAGATGATGCTCCCTTGGATGCAGTTTTTCAACCTAAATCTCTTAGGAAATCCTGAGTGTAACATGGTTATGGGGTGGGACAAATGGCTTTTTGAGGCTGGAGAACTACTGCAGGTATTAAAAAAAAGAGATGCGTTTTTCTCTTTAGTGTTGGTCCTTCCAGTGATTTATTTCATTTTATTAGAGGGCACCGGGGAAGTGACTCAGCTCACTGATAAAGGCTTTGGGCGCGAAGGGCATCAGCCCTGTTTCTCCTGCCTCTGCCGTGCTGTCCTTCCACCTTTCTTAGCTTTTCTCTATCCAGAGCGTGATGATGCACTCTCTCTCTCTCTCTCTCATATAGCATTATATATATATGGCTTTCACCTGAGCCATCCCATTCTGGTTAACATTTCCTCTATATATGTAGTTTATGCAATAGTGGCCCCTTCTTACTTTGGTGTTTCTAAAAGCGTTTCTTCAGCGATGCCCCATTTGCTGTGAATACCCATGAAATCTTATTGTTAACGGCCTTTGGTGCTGGTTTAAAAACCAATTTTACCTGGCCAAGCTTGTCATGCCTGTCAGGATGGTCTATGTAAAATGTACATGGGTTTCCTGGAAAGCCCACCTGACTTAAAAAATGAGTTAATTTGGACAAAATTACCTTCTGGGGGAGGCTCGTGCAGATCTTCTAACCTCGGAGGGATCTTGCTGTGCGTGCAGCTGCCTGGGGATGGGAGCACTCAATGTTGCCGAAGGTCAGACCTTGCTAAGTGTCTCTGAGCTGGGCAGCAAGGTCACGAGCAAGGTGGGAAATTCTTGCCTTAATTTTCCTTATCCAGGCAGGTTCTGCTCCCACGTGGCTCTTCCTCACCCGTTGCAGTGTGCCCTGGAGAGCTACACCCAAAACTGCCATCATTGCCTTGATTAGGAAGGGTCAACGAAGGGCAAGGGATGTCTTGGGATGCGTTGGCTGATCCTTTCAAATCTGCCTCAGCTCAGCCCCCCTGCTCCAAGCAAGGTGCTGGATTTTGGCTCAGAGGATATCAGCAGAAGCTGCCAAATCCTCGATGGCTCTGAGGACCTGAGCCCCAGGCATGTGGCCCCCAACTCTGGTCTTGGTGTGGCCATGGCTCTGCAGAGCCGGCAGGATTTGGAGAACCCTCAACACCCTACATGGGTGTGTGGCATGGAGAATGGGAAAGGAGCCCCATTTCTGGTACAAACTGTGAATACAGATGGCTTTGAAAAAGGCGAGGCTGGGGCTCTGGTTTTCTAGGGCTTCTGGAATCGGAGGACTGGGATGACCTGTGCAGCTCTCATTTGTCACCCGGAGTCCTCTGTGCTGGAGTACCTTGGGGTGGCACTGGTTGGCACTGATCTCACCAGCTCCTCTCTTCTTCTCTCCTTCCCTGTGTTCTGCAGGACCACATCCCGGTACCCTACCAGCCAGATTCCAGCAGCAACCCTTCCTCCACCACCTCCTCCACGCCCTCCTCACCGGCCCCACCGCTGCCACCCAGTGCAACGCCCCCATCCCCCCTGCACCCCTCCCCGCAGTGCCCGCGCCAGCAGAAGCAGTTCAACTTGCCAGGTACAATGCTGGGTTGCCCATGGGCTGCCCAGTGAGAGGGGCTCATGCCCTGGGGTGTTCTCAGGGTAGGGATCTGCTCCATCTGCTTGCCTGCCTGGATTTACCCTGGGATGGGGAAAAGTTGGAAGCAGAAATGAGCAGCAAAGATGAGTTTAGGATAATTCAGGTTGGGAGTGAGCTTGGGAGCCTCTAGTCCAACCTCCTGCTCAAAGCAGGCTCAGAGCTCAAGGCTTGATCCAGTTTGGTCCTGAAAACCTCCAAGGATTGAGCCAGCACAGCTTTTGTGGGCAACCTGCTGCACTTGAGGCTATGACTTGCATGACTCCTCCATGGTGTGTGCCCGCTGCATTGCCTCAACGGGAGTCTACAAGGGCAACTTGGGTTGACTTTGCTGGGTCTTTGGGGTGATGGGCCTCCAACAAGCTTGTTGGCAGCAAGCGTGGGGTGATAGTAGGGAGTAGTTGATGTGGGGGATGTCTGACGTAACTTGTCCTACCGAGTCTTGTCTGGGTACCTGGGACCCATCTGCTCCTGGAGCTCAGTCTCTTCAGGGCAGGTGGAAGAGGTCATGGTGGCTGCAGGACACAGGATTTACATTAAATGGCCAAAAAAGCCTCTCCTGGCCTAAGGACTTACCAATGCTTACCCCAGCATGGCTGCCTTCAGGATGTCTTTGGAGCAGCGCTGCTGTTCCAGCGAAGGTCCCTTCCTGGAGGGGGATGGCTCAGCACCACTCCTGGCAGCATGGAGGGGTTCACCCGCCTGCCTCTCCAGCTCTTCCCAAAAAGGGCCTGGTGAGGGAGAGGAGGGTGAGCCATGGCCCTGACGCATCTCTGAGATCCTGAAACACTCCTGGCTGGCCCGGAGATGGTGACCCCTGTTTGGTCCGTGGCCTCAAGCCTCTTTGAAGGGGCAGCAACCAGGAGGTTGGGGTCCCTCCTGCATGCCAAAACCCCCAGGGTTAATGAACTGGTCCAGGTAGGAAGGAGGGTTGGGATTGCTTCTCCAGAAGAACCAGATAACACCTTCATGGACCCTGCTGACCCGTGGTCATTCCTCCCTTCCATCTTGACAAGCCTTTAGCTAGGGAGGAGGAAGAGGAAGGAGGCGAGGAGGGATTTGACTGGCAGGATCCAACACCACAATAACAAACATTGTCAAAAGCCCCACCAACCAAACAACATGGGTCTCATGCCCGGAGGGGCTGCAGGAGTGCCTGGGGCTTGGGCGGGATGCTGGAGGGCGTGAGGAAGATATTGGAGGACCTGCAAGGAATCACTGAGCACCCCAAGGCGCGGCGTGACCCGTCCATCAAGGAGGGGCTCAGCGCCTGCTCCCCAGCTCAGGATTTTGCCAGCCGCAGCCCTCAAGCCTCCAAGTCTGCAGCATGGCTGCGAATCTGAGAGCATGGCATGGGTTTCCGCGCCAGTATAACCGAGTTTGTGGTGGTCCAGATAGAGCTAAAGCATCCTGACATCTCAGCAGCGTGATAGCCAGGCTCGCAGTGATTAACCTCCCCAAACCGCTCCCTGGGCAAGCCCTGGACCCTGCTTGGGTCTAGAGGGAAGGGACAAGAGTATCCAGCATTTGATGACCCTATCATAAAGAATTTCTGGAGCACAGACCTCCCTGCAGCTCTTCTGAGATGTTATTTCATGTTGTTTAAAGCAGAAACCACAGAAGTAACCCCCATAGTGGGCAGCAGCATCTCCTTATGGGGACCTGGACATGCAGCTGAGCCGGCGCAGGGAGCCGCCGGCAGGAGCCCCAGCAGGGATGGAGCTGGGCAGGATCAGACCCTGGCAACTCGCGGGGGTGGTTGCTCCCTGCTTTTATGCTCGTGATGAGCAGAGGCCTGTGGTGAACAGGAGCTGATCTGACACAAAGCAGGACTTAGCGTGCTTTCATCTGCCCACGTGGGAAGTTCTCTGTGGTTCATCTCATCAAGATGGTCATCTCATGGATTAGGATTTGAGCTTGGAAATTGCAACACGGTGACCTTTCTCTGGCAGAATTAACTTCGTCTCCTTTGATCTCGGCTCAGGGGTGCTCAGGTCCTGCTGCAGAGCTGAGGTTGGTCTTTGGGGTCTCAAAGCTGGAGAGGAGAAGCTTTGGGGTCTTGAAGCTTAAGGAGAACGTGCCTTCTGAGCTGATGCCAACCTCAGGTGGCCTCAGCAGCTCTGTCTTGCTTCATACCCATGACCTGCCTACCCACGTGAGTCGAATCAGCCCTTGGGTTTTGCCTGCTGGTGATGGGGGAGCCAATGGAGTGTACCACCACCCAGAGCCCTTCTGCAGCCCTGGCTTTGGGCAGCGGCTCCTGGGACTACCAATGGCCACCAGCTCCTTTTGGTGTGCCAGGAGGGAGGCAGCCAGCCCAGGAAGGACGCGTCTCTGAAGCCCGGCAAAAATGTGTGGTTAGATGGGCTGGATTGGGCAAAAATGGGCAGCAGCTGCAAATCCATCGCTCGGTGTCTCTGCAATGCCAAGCAGTTCCCAAAGGCCGGCCAGGAGCTGAGCACTCAAACCCTGAGGGCTTTTGATGGCAACCAGGCATCCAAATCCCACCAGTGACTTTGCAGGTGACACCAGCACTCTCCAAATGTTAATTACTGGTACAGAGTGGTAGCTGATGGTAGCAGAAATGAAGTTATAATCCAGCCAGATTGTCGGAGGGTTAATGTCTTAATTTTCTTGGCTTGGGCACCCTCCGTGCCATTGTGGGTGGAGAAGGAGGAGAGAGAGGGGAGAAGGGAGGTGGAAGAGGTTGGGTCATCCAGAGGGGAACCTTGACCTGGGGCTGATGTTTTATGGTGCGGGACTGGGCGCGGGTTGGAGCATCTCCAGCGCCCGGCTCTGCTGGTTGATGTTTAACCCCCCTTTTCTCTTTTCCAGCTTCCCATTACTACAAGTACAAGCAGCAGTTCATTTTCCCAGGTAAGGCTCTTCCAAAGTCTCTCCTGTAACGCAGGGTGCCAAGATGTCCCCTGGCAGGGTGGGTGCATGGCCAGCAATCTTAACGCCTGGATTTGTGCAGGGGGGGTGCGCTGGGGTGGGATTTCTCCCCCAGACCCATAGAGGACACTGGAATGGGCAAAACACTGGAAGGGGTTGCCCAGAGAGGTGGTGGAGGCCCCATACCTGGAACCATTCAAGATCAGGTTGGACGGGGCTGTGAGCAACCTGATCTGGTTAAAGGTGTCCCTGCTCACTGCAGGGGGTTGGACTGGGTGACCCCTAAAGGTCCCTTCCCACCCAAAGCATTCTCTGATTCTATGATATTATTGCAGGACCGTGCACTACTAAGATGCTGCAGGGCTGGGTGGCCCTAAGTTATACCCATCTATAGCTAAGGGTGCTACTACATCGCACCTGGGGCCGAAGGGAGGTTTTCAGTGGGATTTAGTTCCCCTGGGTGCCCCCGGCGCTGAAAGGGGCTCCTCGTGCCTCCCAGCCCGCTCTCACTCAGCTCTTTCCTCCGCAGATGTGGTCCCTGAGACGCCGACCCGAGCCCCGCAGGTGGTCCTCCACCCCGTCAACTCCAACCCCATGTGAGTGCCGCCTCTTCCTCCTCCCGGCTGCCTTCACCTTCCCCTCCCCAGGCAGCGCATCCTTTGCACCCCGCCTCCTCCAGGCACCCATGGGTGCTCCCCTGGCTTTGCAGGACTGGTTTGGGGCTCAGGGATGCCTTTTGGGCAGGTTGGGGTGGATGGTGGTGGTGAGCCCCCAGCGCTCCTGCTGCCCTAACCCAGCTCACGGCTCTGGCTTACATCTTGGAGAGGAGAAAGGTTGAAAGGAGAGGGCAGGGGATTGATTTATAACCCTTGGGGGAAAAAAAATTACTTTCAGTCTGAGGCAAAACCCACAAGATGCCAAAGCCCAAGCGATTAATCTTTTGCTAAATTCCAAGCAGAAAACCAGGGCCTTTGAGGTAGTTTTAGCACAGGCAGTTGTTGCAGCCCCACCTGTAATATTTTTAAGTCCAATAAAATTGGCACTGAAATTAGTGTTGAAGTGCAGTCTCTAACTGGTGTTAGGACGAGCTCTCCCCGCCAGGTTGGGTCTGAGCTGCTCTGCTGAATCCGAATCACCGAGCTCCTGGTGCCTGGGCTGCCCCGGCAGTATCCCACAGCCATGTTGCAGGTCAGGGTTGCTTGCCAATCCTTTTCATAAATGCCATTTTGGAAGGACTTTTACAAGCTAGGAGTTTAACAGATAAGGTCTCGCTCCAGGCTATGATGGGGTTTGTGTCTGGCTCGCCCACGCTCTCCAAACTGCATTGGCAACTGCCGGGGGGTCCGGTGGGTCTCGCTTCTGGGGCAGGTGATGGGAGGGAAGGGGACAGAGCCGCTGTCTCCACTGGTGGCTGGCAGCTGGAAAATTAATGGCAAAGTGGTAAAGTCAAAGCCTTTTAGTTTTTATTTTTTCCCTTCCCTGCCTAAAGCAAGGTATTGGGCATAGGGCTGGCAGGCTTTTGTGGGGAAAATAGCTTTCAATATGCAAAATCTGTGATTCTCCTCTTGCTCGCCCCAACTGAAAATAACCCGTGGGAGCCACTGAGGTTACCCTGGGCTCGGCTGGGTTAAACAGGAGACCGTGCTTCAGATACTCGGGAGACAGGTATTCGTGCCTGGGTTCAAGATGAGGTGGGAGGAGACAGCCGCTCCTGCAAAGCGCCCGTGCATCGCGATGGGCGGCAGAAGCCGCCTGCATCCACCTGGGTTTTCCATGCTGCTTAAAACATCAGGGGCGGCTCCTTTTGTATATGCTCCTGTGTCCCCCCCCTTTGGTGGCAATGGGATGGGATAAGAAGCATGGGAGCACCGCACCCGAGCGGCTTGGGGAGGGTTATGCCTCTCCTGTGATCCTTGCTGACTCTGGGAGGGGATGCTGTTATTCATATTATTGATAATAATAATTTATAATATTTATATTATCCTCAAAACCACCATAGCTGCTCCAGCTGATCTTCCCCATGGAATTTCCATAATTCCCTGCTCTCAGGTGCAGCGAGACCCTGGTCATGGACCTGGTGGTGCTGCATAAGCAGAGAAGAAAAAGAGGAACTCCTGGCCCAGGGGGCTGGGAAACAAGACCAATTGGGGTGCTCTTACTTCAGGGAGGGTCCTTGAAACCCCCACTTCTCAAAAAACATTGAAATCCCCAATGTCTTCACTTCTGGCTGCTAATCAGCTGTGCTTGTTACTTTGGCTGGTGTTCGCTGGGACGGTAATTCTGATCTTAGGAACCATGTAGAAAGCTGTGAGCACGTGCCCCAGCATGGCCTTGATGTGGTCAAAAGCTGCACGGGTGTATATCTGTCCCCTACCCCAGCTTAGCTGGGGGTGACGCCTCCCGGGGCACCCAGTGACGGTGCATCCTCTGCACCCCGTGCTTTGGGTGACGGGGTGGAAGCCTGGTCGTGTGCTCCCCCATCACCAAATCCACCCTGGAACTTCATGTGTCTGATATTAATTAATGCAATAATTACTATTGCTTATCCCTGCTATCATCAACCCTCCCCTGGGAGCACCCAGGGCCATCCTCGGGGGTGGAGGCAGCCAGGGTGGGGGTGTGGGGGGGTTGCTTTCCCAAATTTGCAATGAGCCTGGTGCTTCGCCACCCCAATCCCCTCAGTCCTGGTGCAGAGGGATGCTGCGGGATGCAGCACTTGGCGCTTGCATGTGCTCCCCACCTAACCGTGTTTTTACCTGGTGGTAATTCAGTAATTCTTTTAACAGCTTGGAAGGAAACCCATTGCTTCAAATTGAAGTGGAGCCCACCTCGGAGGTGAGACGGCTGGGCTCGCTCCTCTGCTTAACCGGCCTTTATTTTATATACATCTTGGGGCACGTTTCGCAGGAACCAGAGAAGTTTAGCATCTGCACGGTGAAATTGCTGATCACTGAATCAATTCCTGTCCCTTCCCCATGAAGAGGAACCCTGATGGGCTTCGTGTCTGCCCTCAAGTTTATAATTCCATGAGCTTTTCTGGGATGCAATAAAAACGTGGTGGAAGGGAAGGGGTGAAGGGCGAGGATGAGGATGCGGCTTTTAATTGGGCAGTGGAAATCCTGTAGAAAGCCTAATCAGAGCGTCAAGGGAAAAGCCAGACCTGTTCTGGGAGGCTGGGGGCTGCAGACTGGGTGCTGGGTTGGGACCAGCCGATATTAGGAGAGCACAGCTCGGCAGGGGTAGGATGAAACGCTGCTTGGACAAATGAATTAAATGCCCCAGTGTGTCGCTGTCTTCTATTTAACCCTGGGGTAAATAAATGCCTCCCTGCAAAATCTGGGTTTCTGCCCACTTTCTCCACTGAGGAGGCGCAGGAGTCAGAGGACGACTTTGAAGAGATGAACCTCTCGCTCCTCTCCGCCCGCAATTTCCCTCGCAAGGCCAGCCAGACCAGCATCTTCCTCCAGGAGTGGGACATCCCCTTCGAGCAGCTAGAGATTGGTGAGCTTATTGGAAAGGGCCGCTTCGGGCAGGTCTTTCACGGGCGCTGGCACGGGGAGGTGGCCATCCGCCTCATTGACATCGAGCGGGACAACGAGGACCAGCTGAAGGCCTTCAAGAGGGAGGTGATGGCGTACCGGCAGACCCGGCATGAGAACGTGGTGCTCTTCATGGGAGCTTGCATGAGCCCTCCCCACCTCGCCATCATCACCAGGTAAGCTCTGACGCTGTGTGCTCAGCCGGAATAATTTTTTCTTTCCAAAACACATTCCTGCAGTTGAACATTACCAGGAGGCAAGGTTGGCCATGCCTCCCTGCCCTAGCAAAGGGATCCCCTCCATCTCAGAGGGATCCCCTCCATCTGCTGTGATTCATGCTGTGAAGCAAATAGCAAACCCATTTAAGCGAGTCCAGGCTGATTCAGCTCCTTGTAGAAGTGGAGCTTAAGACAGGAATGAGTTGTTTGAACCAGGAGGGATGTAACCTGGTGGGATTGGCAGCTCCTGTTCTGGGTTTGGTTTGGTTTTTGGTGGTTTATTTTGTTTGGTTTGGTTGTTGTTTTTTTTTTTGCATGGTGCCCCGGTGAGGTACCTGGATGGGTGATGAGGTTTGGACCCTGCTCGAGTGCCGCTACGGTGCAGAAAAGCCTCTAATTGCATAAAGCAGAGGGCCACTTGCGGAGACCAGGGTTCATGAATAACTTGGTGCTGTGGAAACAGCTCCAGTGTCTGAAGGCTCAGGCGGGTGCAAGTGCTAGGTCCGGCGGTCTGTGAGACGGCCAGAAGGGCAGCAGAGGTGGGAAAAGTGGGTGCTTGCAAAGAGACCTAGCGCTTGATGAGACCAGAGTTTGTCCATGGGGGTCTCCTCATTCCTGAGGTTGTGGAAAACCTTGCAAGATAAGTCACGGTCTCCTGGAACGTTTCCTTCCTTTCCCAAAGCTGTCGTCTCTATTGCACACAAAATTGGGTATGGGACTGATGAGTGAGTTTGGGATGGGGCCGGGGGAGGGAGCCTGGGGGCTTGAAGAGCTGCTGGCTGGGCGGCTGGCGATGCCTGGGGACAATGCGGGTGTGGGAATGAGACTGCTGGAGGGGGCTTCTCGCAGCTGCTTGGGAAGCAAGCTGGGATTTGGGGTCTCCCAAGCCATCTCAAACACCTCCAGAGCTGCTTCGGTGTCAGGGAATTGCCACGTACCCACCGTCACCCGTGCGCCTGGTGGGAAACGCGGCAGCAAGCATCCCTGCTGAAGCAGCACCAAGTATCCCAGCGTACTCCCCGCGTGGGTGGGCAATCACAAAATCCCTGCTGGCCTCCAGGTGGGGGGGCTGCAGCTGCTCCCAGAGCCGCTGTTGTCACACGAAATACATTTATTTCTGGGTATTGGGTTATTTCCCTCACCTCCAGACCATGTGTTCAGCCACGGGGCTTGATGCAGTGCCGCTTTGCATCCCACTATGGGTTACCTTCTCTTGGAGAAGCTTCCCCAAGGTGAGGTTGAATTTCCATCCTCCTCCTGGCAGCATTTCAAAAAGCCTGTACTGAAATGGCAACGCTTCTGGCAGCCACTAGCAATGAAATATTGCATCGCCCCTTCCTAATGTCCCCTTGGAAGTGGCACATCCCGGCCCCCCAGTCCCAGCTGGGGTGGCTCTGCGGGTGCTGGGATGGGGGCTTTGCTCTGCTCCCCTCCTTGCTCCAGAGCAAAGGATTTCAACCCAAATTTGTGGCTCCTCATGCCATCGCCAGCTCCCTGCTCTGGTGGGTTCACAGACTGCATTTGGCTCGGAAGCTGCATCCTCCAGAAAGGGCATGATCCCAAACGGGGGCTGGCTTGCCCCAGTTGGGGACTGGTAAAAAGTATGCTTTATATTTTGGACCAAAAAACAGTCACCTGGGAAAATTGTGCAGCGTTTCAGCTCTCTGTCTCTTAGCTGGCTTCAGGCCAAAAGCTTTTTGAAAAGTGTGCAAACACACATATTGATCGATGCGTCAGAGACCCCATCCATGCGTTAGATCGGGGAGCGCTGCTGCCTCTATCCAGAGGAAAACGCAGCTTCTCCGTCCCGCTCCACCCCACGATCCCTTTGCAGCCCCTCTTTGCTCAGCTTTTCAATCCTATTCAGTATCAAAACCTGGGCAATATATTCTTTTTATTTTTTTAAGCTACAAAGTATTTTCTATTCTAATGCCTCTTTATATAAAACCATAAAGGTGCCATTTTTGACAGTTTGACAAAATAAATATGTGCGCTGCTGTGGCTTGATGCATTAATATGAGGGCTGCAAAGCACGCTGCTCGCCTCGCTTTCCTTCCCAGCTGTGTTCAGTCCCTTTTTTTTTTTTTAAGGTCAAAGCACAGCTTTATTGGATTGCCCTAAATATAACCTGTGCTCGCAGTGTCGCCAAGAAGTGCCTGCTCTTTGCCTCCAATGGGCAACCCGCTTTTAGCTGTATTCTTCGAAGGCTGAATCCACATCACGAGAGTTTTTCAATTGTAACTGGAAACCTGGTTTTCTCCTGTTGGGATTTCTGGGGTGTGATCAGCTTGTGTCCAGTGCTGGGGGTGGGCTGGCCATGAGGATGCAGGAAAACTGAGGGGGATCTGGAAGGGGGCTCAGTTTTGGCGGAATTTTTGGGAAGCCCAGGACTGCATGAGTGCACATCCCTTAGCCCTGAGGTAATTTCCAGACGTAATTTATTCCCCTTTGAGGCTCTGGTTTGCTGGTGCTTCCCCCAGAGGCACCTCCAGGGCTCTTGGGGCAAAGCACCCCTTGCATTTCCCAGGGCAACGGTGCAGGGATGCTCCCTGGCCCTTGTGCCTGCAGTCCTTATCTGGTCTATCCTTGGTTGAACGTTTTTGGGGGCTGCCTGAGACATCTCTGAGCATCTCCTGTGGGGAAAAGTCTTCTTGCCATGCGGAGGTCTCCATCCCGTGCACGTTTCCTTATCTAGCTCTGCTTTTTGGTCTTTCCAAAGGGATACGACAGCCCTGGGGACTCTTCTGCCACAGCACGGATGGGAGCTGCTGCTCGGGTGTTGCAGGGAATGAGTCTGGGAAGAGGACAGTGTGGCTGAACTGGACTGGGAATGGTCAAGGAATCGGGGGAACGGTCCAGGATGTGGCACTGGGGGAGGAGAGGAGGCTGGTGATCCTGCGCAGGGGAGAGCGTTGCTCTTCAAACAGGATTTTTCTAAAGGGACTTGAGTATTCCGTGTGGGTTTGCGGGAATAACTTTAAACCAGGCTTTGCTTGGAGGGGGGAAAATCAGCCCCAGCTGTCTGGTGGGGCTGATTGCAGACACAAATCCAGGCTTCCCAAATTTCCTCACCTGCTCCTCCGCCCGTGCATCCCTGGGGCCAAATGGGCTGTGTGCGGAAGAGGCCCCTTTTCTTCTGGGTGTCCCGAGGTGGTCGCTCGAGGATGATTTTTTCCACCAAGAAAAGAGCAATTTCTTGTAGCTGTTAAAGAAATCTCTGGTTTTCTGCCGGCACGCTGGAAGCAGCTGCCCGTCCCTGGAAGGGACTTTACCACTCCGTGCCGCCCGGTGCTGCCGGAGGGGGGTTATTTATAGACAGATTTATTTTTACTTTTTCATGTCCCTACGTTTTCCTTCCTGCTTGCTTGTGATATTCAAGGATTGTCTCATTAGCAGAAAGTAATGTCCCTCTTCAAACACCACAGCCCATGGGCAAAAGCTGGGAGGGGAAACTGAGGCAGTGGCTTGCCGACAGCACGATGCTTTGGCTCTGATTTTCGCTGCATTAACCATTGGTGTGGCCAGGTGATTGGGACCAGGGCTGCTTAATATCTTCATCAGTGATATAGATGGTGGGATCCAGTGCACCCTCAGCACATTTGCAGATGACACCAGGCTGAGCGGTACGGTTTATGTGCCTGAGGGATGGGATGGCATCCAGAGGGACCTGGGCAAGCTGGAGAAGTGGGCCCATGGGAACCTCATGAGGTTCAACAAGGCCAAGTGCAAGGTCCTGCACCTGGGTTGGGGTAACCCCCAGTATCAATACAAGCTGGAGGATGAAGGGATGGAGACCAGCTTTGTGGAGAGGGACTTGGGGGTACTGCTGGACGAAAAGCTAGCTATGAGTCAGCAATGTGCGCTGGCAGCCCAGAAGGCCAAACCTGCCCTGTGCTTCATCAAGAGCAGCGTGGCCAGCGTCAAGGGAGGGGATTCTGCCCCTCTACTCTGCTCCAGTCAGACCCCCCTGGAGCCCTGCATCCAGCTTGGGGGTCCCCAGTGCAGGACAGACAGGGACTTGCTGGAGTGGGGCCAGAGGAGGCCACAAAAATGATTAGGGGGATGGAGCCCCTCTGCTATGGGGACAGGCTGGGAGAGTTGGGGTTGTTCAGCCTGGAGAAGAGAGGGCTCCAGGGAGACCTGACTGTGGCCGTTCGGTGCTTAAAGAGGGCTGATAAGAAAGGTGGGGACAGACTTGTATCGCTAGGACAAGGTTTTAAACTAAAAGAGGGTAGATTTAGACTAGATATAAGAATTTTATTTTTTTTATGCTGAGGGTAGTGAAACACTGGCACAGGTTTCCCAGAGAGGTGGGAGATCCCCCATCCGTGGAAATGTTCAAGGTCCGGTTGGATGGGGCTCTGAGCAACCTGGTGGAGTTAAAGATGTCCCTGCTCCCGGCAGGGGTATTGGACTGGGTGGCCTCTAAAGGTCCCTTCCCACCCAAACCATTCTGTCAGTCTATGATTCTTGAGTTGTCTCTTAATGCGACCGTCTGGGTTGGAAAGGGAAGGAAGCAATCCCGCGTCTTTTGGCAATGGGAGGTGGTGACTCCAAAGAGCGCTTCCATCAGCGCCGCTAATAGATTTTCTCTTGGGTAATGAGCGGTGGGGACAGTTAACATTCATCTTAATTAGTCTTGAGCAAGAGTGAATGTGAACCTTGGCGCTTTGAGCGCTGCATAATGGATAGCACGAAACGGCATCAAAGTCCTTGGCCCGGTGGAAATGAAAGGACTGAAAAAATGTCACTTGTGCAGGCAAATGACAAGTTGGTTTTGCTGGTGTTGAATGAGACAAAGCCAGGCCTGGGTAAGCTCATGTCAGCTCCTCAGGGCTCCTGGTCCCGGCCCCGTCGGTGGCAGCGTGGGGAGGGGAGGTAAAGCCTCAGCCACCCAGGAGGTCCTTCAAAGGACAAAGTCTACCAGTTTTCTAATGATATTAAAATGGCTCGAGCCACCCACGAAGGTAATGGATTGCAGAAACTACCAGGTTTTAGGATTCTGGGTGTTCCTTCTGGGGAGAAAAAAAAAAGGGGGGGGGGGTGTGTTAATGCTTATTGATCCTTCCCAAAGCTCTTGGGTCTCATCAAGTCTCTAATAAAGTGGGGGGGATCAGCACGCTGGGTGTAGCTTTGTGGGGGACACCAATGGCTCTTGTTGGTTGGGAATGTTGTTTGCAAGAAGGGAGCCGGGTTAGCAGGTCTGAAAGGCAGGAGAGAGGAGGTTGGAGCCGGAGCTTGCCTGTGCTTTGAGCTCCCGCTGACTTGCGTGGGGGATTTGGTGCGGCTTTTCTAAGAAGATTACTTGTTTTTCACTTAAAACTCAAATGCAGTGCTAGCAGGCCGTGCAAAGACCTAGGGATTTGCACCCTGAGATGCTTCTGGCGGGGTTTTGGCCCCTCTTTTGTTGCTGAGCGATGCCAGAGTGACTCCAGATTTACAGGGTGCGACCGGGAGCCAACTTAACGGCTGCTGGCGATCCCACCCGGGGCTGCGCGGCTGTGATTTATGTCCCTGCCCTGTATGCACCAGGAAGATGAAGAAGAACATTGAATAACATTAGGAATTAAGCTTGACCATGGCAGGACTATATAAAGAGAATTAATTTGTCGAAGGTGCCTTTCAGCAGAGGAACTTGGAGTATTTCTGCCAGAGAGGGAGTATTTCCCAAACCCTTTCCTGGAGCCGGTGGTTAGTGGGGGGGAGCCGAGTGCCGAGGGTGAATGCAAACCCAGGCCCTCTCTCATGTGAGATACCAAAGCTGAAATGATTGCTCTTTTTCCTCCATGGTAAAGCAAACTTTATATAACTTTAATAACAGGGAGCAGATTACCTGCCACGAATTAATAGGGAGGGTGGGAGAGCGAGGGATGGGAAGAATATCTGAGATGCTACGGCTGTATCCTACAAGATCACTTTCCTGCACCGCATGGGCTAAATGTTGGGGTTTGTTTTGATTTTATCATTTATTTCTCTGCCGGCTTTTGGCAATGTCTAACGCTTTGCTCTGCTGCTGGGAGGGACAAGCCCGGCTCCTCACAGGGGATCCTCTCCCATCCCTGGACCCCGTTCCCTGTGGGCATGGGGGAGCTCTGAACAAAGCTTGGCTTTAAACTTGGGGCAGCTCTGGACAAAGCTTGGCTCTTCCAAGCCTCTCCCCATGCCAAACCTCCTGACATTTAGGGTGTCCTGGCTCAGCTGTGAAGGATCTGGGGCTTGTGAATCTTAGCGCTTGGGAAGCTGGGGGCAGAGTGGATATTTAACGGGACTGGGATGTAAATGGGGAAGGGTGTAAGCCATCGCATGTAAGACAAAACAGATTGGGGTTGCTCGGGTTCCCCCCATGGGTGTTCCATGGGGCCGGGCCGGGCTGCACAAGCTGGTGCGTGCTGCTTGCAGCCAGCCCCTTGGTCTCTCCAGGGAGCAATGTTGGCTGGTCGGGCTTTAATGAACAACAAATTGGCTGTTCCTCCTCACTGCAGCCCAACGATCTCAGAATGCATCCATCAGCCTTCTTTCCTGCCCTGGAGAGTTAAGTAGGAGCGCTAAATCCCACTTGACAAGAGGGAAACTGAGGCACAGAGCATCCACATTGTTTTCCTCCATGTCGGGCTGGAGCCACGCGTCCTGGAGCTGGGCATTTCCGAGATGCCTTTCAGGTCTGGCCCTTCTCTCCCTGCTTGTGGGTGGATTTTGGGAGCAGAAGCCATGAGGTTCTGTCTCCTCTAACCCTCCCTATGTTCAAGCACCCGCTTTGGGAGCCAAACCAGCACCTCCTGCTCTGCCTCTTGGTTCTTTTCCCTCCTTTTACTTTCTGCTGCTGCATTTCCCCATTCCCAGCAGTTAAAGTAATGGAGCTCGTAGATCATATAATAAATAGGTATTGACTTCACGCCACAGGCTGGATCAGAATTGATTGACCCGTGGGAATACACTCCTCCGCAATCAATAAGAGGCCATCAGGCTGAATAAATCTTGATAACGACTGACACCAGGAAAGTCGATATGTGTATTAATATATACGTTAAGCGAGTACATAACTTCCGCCTGGAGACAGCCTTGCTTTCGGCAGCTTGCGGAGCGGGATGGGCTGGGGAGGAGACCGAAATATCCCGAGCAAAGAGGGTGGCAGGGATAGGGGGAAAGGCAGCGGCTTGATCCTCTGCTGGGGTGTTTGATGTCTAAAGAAGATCTGGCTGCTTCAGCGCTGGCTGAGCTGCTCTTGCCCATCGCAGCATCAAATCCATACCGGCGGCTGTTTGTTAGCACTGCCTTAACGCGCTCCGCGGGCAGGGGATGCAGGGGGGGAAAGTTCTCCTTTGTGTTTTGGAAGTGTTTCAGAAATGTTGTAATATTTCTAGTTTGGCCATGACTTCTTGGGGAAAGTACTTAACGCAGCGGGGCTCGGCACTGGAGCACTTTACTGGAGAGGAAAGGATTTAAGCAGGTGTTTAAGGGACAGCCTGTGATTAAGTGCCCTGCTGAGACATGGTCCCACCAAGTCTTTCTGCTGGTGCCTGCTCTTCCCTTTGCTGTTGAGTGGCATCTCAGGAAGATTCCTTATTTTTTTCAAGCATCCTCAATGCCAGGGATCCTCTTTGGGGCCGGGGAGGGCTGTTTGCTGGGGCAGGTCGTGGGGGGATCCGTGTGCTGGGCTCGGGGAAATAGATCACTCCTGTGGCAGCTTTATTAATTTTTTATTATTATTAATAATAATAATAGTTATTACTCTTCCGAAGTGGAGTTGGGTTCTAGTGAAGCAGCTGCCTTGACCAAAAGCCTTGCTGATTCCCTCTCTGCAAAAGTTGTTTTTTTTTAATATTCCTTTTCCTTCCTGACGTTCCAAACAGTAGGGTGATCACGATGCAGGGAATGCATTCGGCTCCTTCAAAGGCAAGGAGAGGTCAAAGCACCTTCGCACATCCCTGTACACCCAGCCAGCCCTCTCGGAGCAGATTACGAGCACCCCCTGTCCAAAGGCAGCAAGTGGCACCCAAAGCATCAAGTATTTTGGGATGCCTTGTTTGCAACCAGGGCTTTAGATAAGCCCTGGGGCCTGTGGCTGCTTTGCATTCACCTGTGTCTTAGCTCTTTCCCCTGCAGCTGTAGAATAGCTTGTCTCCTCTGATACTGTCTCCTTCAAATAAAAATGCATGGGCTTTGCTTTTTCTAAATAACTTGGGTTTTTTCCGAAGCTGCGATGGAGTTGGAGCTACTTTTCAGGGAGGCTGATTCCTCCCCCCTTTCCTCCTCCTCCCCTTGCAGTTTGCCTGTGCTGGCTGTCGTTATCTCACGTGCCAGCTGCTGGGAGGGAAATTTTGCTTCCAAAGTAATATCCATCAAAGGATGGCGCTTCCATCAGGTGGAGATAGTGAGTGCGGGGCCGGGGGAGCACGGGCTCTTCAGGGCTTTGCTATTTCCCCATGCTAATTTTGCTCTGCGGAGGCTCCTCTGTGCAAAGCGGGAGCCAGTTCGTTGCGAGCTCCGGGCTGGGGACATCGGCTTTGCTGTGGCTGAAAACGTTGCTTGCAGCAAGTAATGAATTCCCTGCCTCCCTGCAGGGGTTGCTTTGGGACACTTGTGTAAGGGTTCAATTCGGAGGTGGAGTTTGGGAAAAGTACTGGGATGCCCCCAGAGAGGCCAGCAGTGTGCCCGGGTGGCCAAGAGGGCCAAGGGCATCCTGGCTTGTATCAGGACTGGTGTGGCCAGCAGGAGCAGGGCAGTGACCGTGCCCCTGTGCTGGGCACTGATGGGGCTGCCCCTCAAATGCTGGGGTCAGGGTTGGGTCCCTCCCTCCCAGAAGGACCTGGAGGGGCTGGAGCATGTCCC